>NC_069075.1:72169423-72488098 GCF_025698485.1 Gossypium arboreum
TCCTTTTCAACTTCAATCATGATAAAACAAAAGAAAGCTCAAAATCTTACTCAAGAGTAGACAATCCATCATTGCATGCATCATCATCAAGCTTCACACTTAGCATGCAATGGCTTTATCACCATAACAACTTTGGCCAAATACCATTTCCATGGCTTAACAAAGATTTGAGCCATGGCTAACATGCACATCAAGTTAGCAACCAAAACATGCATGAAACTCCTAACACAACCTCATACATACCTTAATCTTGATGCAAACTTAGCCAAATCTCCTTCTAGATCTCTTCCAAACCAAGCATGAAGCAAAAATCCTCCTTCTTCCTTAGTTTTGGCTCAAAGAAAGGATGAACAAAATTTTTTCTTTCCTTCTCTACAACTCACGGCAATGGGGGGATTACCACACTCACACACATTTTTTTTCATTTTTATCACCCATACACCTTTGTTTATTATTTCACCCTAATGCACCAACAAAACATGTTTCATGACATGTTTAGCCCATCCTCCTTGTCATGGCGGCCACCACCTATAAAAGGGGGAATTTGACATGCAAGTCCATTATTTTGCATGCATGCTTTAATTAGTCATCACACATTTCCTATCATACTTTCAAAGTTCATTACTAAGTCCTTTCTTGTGGAATTCACCCTTATAACACTAAATCAATCATCATAAAATGTCATACATGAGCACACACATATTATAGGCATCAAAATAAATTTTTTAATTATTTTTATGCCTCGGTTTTGTGGTCCCGAGACCACCTTCCGACTAGGGTCAATTTTGGGCTGTCACACTTTTTCTCCCCATATTTCCTTTATATGAAAATAGACTCATTAAGATTTAATTCCATAATTTATTTTAAATTTAATTCAACTTAAACAATTTTTGGTAAATTTTCAAATTCGCACAACTACTGCTATCCAATACTATTTTACTACTAAAATTCACTCTTACGTAATTTCACTTAATCCATTTTGTCTTATCGAAGTTCACTCAAATATCGAGCATATAGCTCAAAATTTTCTTAAACATATACCTACACTTATTCATCATATAATCATGTTCACATGTATTTTTACTTAATCGATTTTCCCGTTGAACTCTTCGGAATAATAACTGATACTCAGTTGCCTGCAAATTTTTTCACACTTATAGCCAAATCTATCTGGTATGCATAGTAGCCTGCACTTAGTACTACACATGCGACCAATTATCCGGTACACGTAGTTGCCTGCACTTAGTACTACACACGTGACCTAACCATCTGATACACGTAGTAGCCTGCACTTAGTACTACACACGTGATCGAAGTTATCGGGTACGCATAGTAGCCTGCACTTAGTACTACACATGCGACCTCATAATAGATCATTCGTCTCATTTCTATTCCGAAGGCTCAACCGGGAAATTCCTCACTTTCCAACATGTTACTGATTTATTCATAGTCCTTTTTCAATTTGCAATTTTTGACAAATAGTCATTCTATAGGTAGCCACATTTCATATGATAACAAAATATAATAAAAAAAAGAATCGATAAATTATTTGTTTACAAACTTGTCGAAATCTCATAAGGTACAACCGTGCAGCAATTCATACAACCCAGGTAATAGTAATTTAACACTCAATTCATGTAACAATAATTTGCCATTCAATTTCACATGTCACAACAAGCATTACATTTTTCTATATTATATATACCACCCATCAAATTCTCTTAAACATATTAAATCATATAATTTATGCCATATCAATAGAGAATTACAATTCATGCATGGTATTGCATTATTATTAACACACGAACTTACCCCGATCCAAAAACGGTAATTTACCATTTTAGTTCATAACTTGTATTTTCCCGATTTAAGCCCGAATCTCGATTTGCTTCATCTATAATAGCACATTTAGCCTAATAATTAGTCACATTATTCATACGGGTCCAAAAATCATATTTTTATGAATTTTCATTTTGAGCCTTAAACTTTTGCATATTTGCACTTTTGCCCCAAGGTTCAGAAATTAAACTTCATCCTATTTTCTTATGTTTTATAACATGCTGATCATTTTTCCTTTATATTGCAACATCAAATTCTCACTCTAACATGTACTTATGACTATTAGGTATTTTTATCGACTAAGCCCTTTTACTCGTTTTCACTTAAAACCGAGTAGCACAAGTTGTCTAACATAATTTAAAGCCTCATATTTTATCATAAAACACCAAAATACACAAATTTTTCCTATGGGTATTTTTCCAATTATGAACCCTAGGTTGAATTATTGCTAACATAAGCTAAATCGAGCTACTGGGATTTCAAAAACATAAAAATCATTAAAATCGGGGCTTGAAATCACTTAATAAGAAGCTTGAAAGTTGAAGAAACCCTAGCTATGGAGGAGTGAAAAATTCGGCAGCAACATATGGAGAAGATGACCAGTTTTGTGTTATTTTTCCCATTTTATTTCATTTAATATTAAAATGACCAAAATACCCTTCCTTACTAAACTTTAAAAAATTCCATCCATGTCCAAATTTTTGTCCATAAACTTAGAAATTGGTTAAATTGCTATTTAAGATCTCCTAATTAATATTTCAAAACAATTTCATACTAGAAACTTCTAGAATGCAAGTTTTGCAACTTATTTAATTTAGTCCCTAACTTCAAATTAAGCACTTTATACATAGAATTTCTTCACGAAATTTTCACACAATCATGCAATCATATCATAGACCTCAAAATAATCATAAAATAATTATTTATATCTCGAATTTGTGGTCACAATACCACTATTCCGATTAGGCCCTAATTCAGGATATTACAACTCTTCCCCCCTTTAAGGATTTTCGTCCTCGAAAAACTTACTGGAAAAGTGGTCTTCACTTAGATTCCTCAATTTCATATTCAGTGCTGAAGAACTTTCACCCAGGTGGTGCCTCCAATATATCTCTTTAATTTCTCATATATTCTGAAAGCTTACGGACTAATCTCTCAATTGTTCTTAAATTTTCAACCCTTCACCATTTCCCTTGTCATCTTGACATAAAACCAGATCTCAATTTGATTAATGGAGACAAAAATTCCAAGAAATCTAACAATCAAAAGGGGCCTACACTCTTCCGGAATAGTCATACAGATTTTCATCATCAATAAATCACAATCCAATAACATCTGAATCAAATTACAGTACACGTCATTACTCTTTGAATGGATAGGCAAATTTTCACTATGAGCTTCATACAATTCTTTCTATAGAAGCCTCGGAATAATAATACCATGAATCATATACAATCTAAAATTCAACATCAGAAGTCGATCCTCACTGTACTCTTTTAGTTTACTACTCACTATCACATTTTCCTCTTTCCGTTACGAAAATAATTCTAATATAACCTCGAAAATAATCCCTTCTTCTAGTTACAAAACAATTCAGCATGCCATACTTTACTATTCATTCATTACGTTAATCAAAACCGTCTAAATTGCATTTGCTCAAGTAACCAAAATATCTCAATTGAAGACATTAACTATAATTGACTTACTTGAGAGAAGTAATCCACCATACCGATTGAAACTCGCACTTTTATCACTTATGCCTTTACTGTTGTCAAACCTTACACGAAAATTAGAAAAATCCCAATATTGAAATCACCACATTTCCCAAATCAAATCAGAAGTATAGTCATACTTGACATGATTATCACAAGCTGAAGAATGCACTCCGAACATGAGTTATAATTGACAAATTACGGAATAAAGATAACAAGAAAACCGAATAAAGAAATCCAAGATAGAAAAACCCAGAATAAAGAAATCCAGAATAAAGAAACCTAAGATACGATACTATGTCGGAAAATCTAAAACCAAACTCATAGGAAAATATAGAAGATCCCAATAATTCCTAAGAGAAAAGAAATTCAGTAGAAAACATCCTTTAATCTCACTGAATCAAATGTAACAAGAACAATGTATCTTCTCATATATATACATATCAAATGGAGCATCAAGTATAAGAAACAGAATTATAGTATCATACATATTCTCTCATCAATTTTTATCAGGCATAATATAATAGAATGCCTGAAGGAATAGAGCAATACAAATTATAAACAAGTCAGACTACCAATGCCTTTGTCTAACATCAAGATTAGAAAATATCCCCATATAAGAAGAATATCTTCAAAAGATCAACAACCATAGAAATATTTCTGGGAATGGATAAACACATAGAACATCTTAGAAGAAACTGCTAAAATTTGTCCGGTAAGTAATCTGTCACACTCGGATATTACACATTTCGGATATCATTTCCCAACTATTTTCGCTATCACAAATTTCATATTACTTTTCACTAAAGAAGACTAGTTCTGAATAAATTTTGATTTGCACATTTCTCAACATTGTACTTTAGTAATTTGATTTATCAAAATAAATTTCTTCTCTAAGTGGAACAGTGCATAACTCCAATAATCCTTATGCCAATCTGATACTTTTCTAGCTTTGACTTTACTTATCAACTCATTCTTCAATCTCTAATCATATTTATAATTATTCTAGCACTGAGCTCTTTGGTTTCTCAACCGGAAACTTATTCAGTACAAATCTCATGAAATTCCATTATAAAACACCACTTTGGTAAGGGCAAAGGGGTCGTAGGGCCTCCGACTCAACTCTCATATACATATACATGTAACATAGTTTTCATCATAGCAATCATATCTCAATCATGTCATTCATTTTGAGTAACTATCATTTATATTGGTTTAATGCCACTTTCCAGTTATCTCATTTAGTGAAGTATAATTATGCATGCATCCTATGTTTTTTGGATAGCTTGACTTATCCATTCATCTACTCGAACAAATCATACTCATGACATCATATAAGGGTTAAACGAACATAGATATTTGCATCACAATTGCAACTTTCATTTCGTGCATCATCATATACATATCATTAAAATTACATAATTCAGTCCAAACAATTTAACATAGATAAAATTCATTTCATTATAATCATTTATTTAAAAAAAATATCATTGACATTCTTCAACATTCAACGTTCAATCAAGGTAATGACATTTTTATTCATATAATGATATTAGGAACTTTTACTCATACCTCTACGAATTTCTATTTATCCCATTCATCTTATCAAGTAAGCCAAATACACTACATCATATGAGCATCAAGCAAGTATGGATATTTATCACAACATGACCTTTCATCTCACGTGTTATCACTTATATATATATAATAAACTTTTATTCATACTTTTCTAAATCGAGACTCATCATAATCGTAATTTTATTCAAACACCTTCGCATCACATTGAACATGGTCAGTACAGCTCGGTTAGAGATTATCTCTGTCTAAACAAGATGGTACTCATACGCGTCAGGAGACATCACACTATCATAGATCGGTGGCATGTATAGCTGGACTTTTACACATGCTAGATTAGCCCGAGAACCAACTAAACCATAGCTCTGATACCACCAAATGTAACACCCCGTACCCGTATCCAAGGCCAGAACAGAGTACGAGGCATTACCAGACTTACCCATACACATAGACGAAAATCGGACCATAAAATTTCATTTAATACAAAACTTTTCGAGCACGTGCATAACAAACAAAGCTAACTATATCATCACATCAAAACATAGGACATGGCATGATTAATTAAACTTATAAACCATAATGGATAAGGACCTCACCTCATGATCATATATGATAACTCAATGCAAACGAATACGTATGGTCAAAATCATAATAATAATACATATCACAAACTAACTTCCTATACATGCCACTCACTTGATATTTCTAATATTTGAACTAATTCTCCAAAAAATGATAGTTTGATAGTGTGATTTTGCCTCTGACGATCTCCAACCCCGAGCCTACCTGCCAATACTAAAGAAATGGAGAGGATGGGTAAGCTTTATGCTTAGTAAGTTCATATTAAAATAATAAGCAATTAATACCATGCTTTTCAAGATAAAACACTATAATTGTACAATTACACATGTTCAGGTTAAGTTGTGTTATCGAGTTACAATTACTAAATCGTTTATATCTGGAGTTATGGAACTCCAAATTAAGATCCATAAATTTTGACAGAAACTAGACTCATATATCTTTCCACCATAAAATATTCCAAATTTTTGGTCTAGCCAATAAGTACAGTTTATTATTCAAAATCTCCCCTGTTTTGCTATTTGACAGCTTCAACCTTTCTTCACTAAAAATTATTTATCTCATAGTACGAGACCCAGATAATGTTCCCGTTTGTTTCTATTAAAAGTAGACTCATGAAATATTCTAATAATATAAATTATAACCCATAATTAATTTTCTACAATTTTTAAAAAATTTTCCAAGTCAGAACAGGGGATCTCGAATTAATTCTGACACTGTCTCACAAAAATTAGAATATCACATAATATACAACTCTTTGGCTCCTCATATTTCCTTTATATGCAAATAGACTCATTAAGCTTTAATTCCATAATTTATTTGAAATTTAATTCAACTTAAACAATTTTTGGTACATTTTCAAATTCACACAACTGCTGCTGTCCAACACTGTTTTACTACTAAAATTCACTCTTACGTAATTTCACTTAATCCATTTTGTCTTATCGAAGTTCACTCAAATATCGAGCATATAGCTCAAAATTTTCTTAAACATATACCTGCACTTATTCATCATATAATCATGTTCACATGTATTTTTGCTTAATCGATTTTCCCGTTGAACTCTTCGGAATAATAACTGATACTCAGTTGCATGCACATATTTTCACACTTATAGCCAAAGCTATCTGGTACATATAGTAGCCTACACTTAGTACTACACATGCAACCAATTATCCGGTACACATAGTAGCCTACACTTAGTACTACACACGTGACCTAACCATCTGATACACGTAGTAGCCTGCACTTAGTACTACACACGTGATCGAAGTTATCGGGTACGCATAGTAGCCTTCACTTAGTACTATACATGCGAACTCATAATAGATCATTCGTATCGTTTCTATTCTGAAGGCTCAACTGGGAAATTCCTCACTTTCCAACATGTTACAAATTTATTCATAGTCCTTTTTCAATTTGCAATTTACGACAAATAGTCATTCTATAGGTAGCCACATTTCATATGATAACAAAATAAAATAAAATAAAAAGAATCGATAAATTATTTATGTACAAACTTGTCAAAATCTCATCAGGTACAACCGTGCAGCAATTCATACAACCCAGGTAATAGTAATTTAACACTCAATTCATGTAACAATAATTTGTCATTCAATTTCATATGTCACAACAAGCATTACATTTTTCCATATTATATATACCACCCATCAAATTCTCTTAAACATATTAAATCATACAATTTATGCCATATCAATAGAGAATTACAATTCATGCATGGTATTGCATTATTATTAACACACGAACTTACCTCGATCTAGAAACGGCAATTTACCATTTTAGTTCATAACCTTGTATTTTCTCGATTTAAGCCCGAATCTCGATTTCCTTCATCTATAATATCACATTTAGCCTAATAATTAGTCACATTATTCATACGGGTCCAAAAATCATATTTTTACAAATTTTCATTTTGACCCCTTAACATTTGCATATTTGCACTTTTGCCCCAAGGTTCGAAAATTAAACTTCATCCTATTTTCTTATGTTTTATGACATGCTGATCATTTTTCCCTTCTATGGCAACATCAAATTCTCACTCTAACATGTACTTATGACTGTTAGGTATTTTTATCGATTAAGCCCTTTTACTCGTTTTCACTTAAATGCGAGTAGCACAAGTTGTCTAACATAATTTAAAACCTCATATTCTATCATAAAACACCAAAATACAAAAATTTTTCTTATGAGTATTTTTCCAATTATGAACCCTAGGTTGAATTATTGCTAGCATAAGCTAAATCGAGCTACCGGGATTTAAAAAACATAAAAATCATTAAAAATGGGGCTTGAAATCACTTACCATGAAGCTTGAAAGTTGAAGAAACCCTAGCTATGGAGGAGAGAAAAATTCGGCAGCAACATATGGAGAAGATGACAAGTTTTGTGTTATTTTTCCCATTTTATTTCATTTAATATCAAAATGACCAAAATACCCTTCCTTACTAAACTTTAAAAAATTCCATCCATGTCCAAATTTTTGTCCACAAACTTAGAAATCGGTCAAATTGCTATTTAAGATCTCCTCATTAATATTTCAAAACAATTTCAGACTAGAAACTTCTAGAATGCAAGTTTTGCAACTTATTTAATTTAGTCCCTAACATCAAATTTAGCACTTTATACAAAGAATTTCTTCACGAAATTTTCACACAATCATGCAATCATATCATAGACCTCAAAATAATCATAAATAATTATTACTATCTCAAATTTGTGGTCACAAAACCACTATTCCGATTAGGCCCTAATTCAGGATATTACAACTCTCCCCCCTTTAGGATTTTCGTCTTCAAAAACTTAGGAAAAGTGGTCTTCACTTAGATTCCTCAATTTCATATTCAGTGCTGAAGAACTTTCACTCAGGTGGTGCCTCCAATATATCTCTTTAATTTCTCATATATTCTGAAAGCTTACGGACTCATCTCTCAATTGTTCTTAAATTTTCAACCCTTCTCCATTTCCCTTATCATCTTGACATAAAACCAGATCTCAATTTGGTTAATGGAGACTAGAATTCCAAGAAATCTAACAATCAAAAGGGACCTGCACTCTTCCGGAATAATCATACAGATTTTTATCATCAATAAATCATAATCCAATAACATCTGAATCAAATTACAGTACACGTCATTACTCTCTGAATGAATAGGCAAATTTTCACTATGAGCTTCATACAATTCTTTCTGTAGAAGCCTCGGAATAATAATACCATGAATCATATACAATCTAAAATTCAACATCGTAAGTCGATCCTCACTGCATACTTTTTAGTTTACTACTCACTATCACATTTTCCTCTTTCTATTACGAAAATAATTCTAATATAACCTCGAAAATAATCCTTCTTCTAGTTACAAAACAATTCAGCATGCCATACTTTACTATTCATTCATTACGTTAATCAAAACCGCCTAAATTGCATTTGCTCAAGTAACCAAAATATCTCAATTGAAGACATTAACTATAATTGACTTACTTGAGAGAAGTAATCCACCATACCGATTGAAACTCGCACTTTTATCACTTATGCCTTTATCGTTGTCAAACCTTACGAAAATTAGAAAAATCCCAATATTGAAATCACCACATTTCCCAAATCAAATCAGAAGAATAGTCATACTTGACATGATTATCACGAGCTGAAGAATGCACTCCGAACATGAGTTATAATTGACAAATTACGGAATAAAGATAACAAGAAAACCGAATAAAGAAATCCAAGATAGAAAAACCCAGAATAAAGAAATCCAGAATAAAGAAACCCAAGATACGATACTATGCCGAAAAATCGAAAACCAAACTCATAGGAAAATATAGAAGATCCCAATAATTCCTAAGAGAAAAGAAATTCAGTAGAAAACATCATTTAATCTCACTGGAATCAAATGTAACAAGAACAATGTATCTTCTCATATATATACTGTGACAGCCTTAAAATGACCCTAGTCGAAAAGTGGTTTCGGGACCACAAAACCGAGGCATAAAAATAATTTGATATTTATTTTGATGCCTATAATATGTGTTAACTCATGTGTGACATTTTGATGCTTTAATTTAGAGTTATAAATGTGAATTTCACTAGAAAGGACCTAGTAGAAACTTTGAAAGTATGATGGGGAAATGTATGATGACTAATTAAAGCATGCATGCAAAACAATGGCCTTGCATGTCAAATACCCCTTTTACAAGTGATGGCCGGCCATGACAAGGAGTATGGGCTAAACATGTCATGAAACATGTTTTGTTGGTGCATTAGGGAAACAATAAACAAATAAGCATGGGTAGTAAAGAAAAAAAAAATGTGTGTGTGTGAGTGAAACCCCCCATTGCCGTACATGGAAGAAAAGAAAAAAAAAATTTTGCTCATCCATTTCATTCTCTCTTGACCGAAAATACTAGAGGGAAGGAGGAATTTTGCCGATGCTTGGGTTGGAAGAGGATTAGGAAGAGGTTTGGCTATATTTGCATCAAGATTAAGGTATGTTTGATGTTGTGGCATGAGATTCATGCATGTTTTGGTTGTTAACTTGATGTTCTTATTAGCCCATGGTTCAAATCTTTGTTATATCATGGGGATGGTATTTGGCCAAGGTGGATTTTGAGTTAATGCCATTGCATGTTAAATATGAAGCTTGATGATGATACATGTGATGGTGGATTGAGGACTCTTAGATTTTCTTTGAGCATTTTTGAATGATATACTAAGTTCTTTGTGTAATCATGACCAAAATTATGGTGTTGTGATGTATTCGCCATGGTGCATCCCCAAGTGTGATTTATGCTCTTTGCATGGAGAGTAAGATTTGTGTTTCAAATCATGTTCATGTTTAGTTACAATCAACTTGAGATTCGGCTCTAGCATACATATATGTATATATGTTTGAGCATGATGTATTGGTATGACGTATATACTATCTTAAGGTATATACTTACTTATGATGATGTTTTGGTTATGAAGGAAATGATAGATGTGTATTGAGTTACAATATGGAAATGTATTAGTTAGTAAAATGTATGCTGTTTTGTGTGGTAATAAGTGCATAAATGGCCTCAACATGGACATGCATATTCAGCCACATGAAGGGAAATTGGTGAGCATGTATTCGGTTAGAGGCAACCATATTGAAGCCTTATCTTGGCTTAGATTGTTGACTAAATGGGTAATAAGTGAGGATGGTTGCGAATATACAAACATTCATATGCATGTGTAATTGAATTATGAATGTTTAGCGAGATGGTTAAACTAGTTGATTTATTGATTAAGCTCAAGGAGTTAAAGAAGGAGAATCAAGCAAGGGAAAGGCGAAGGTCATCGAGTAGCCGACTTGGACTATTTTTACCCAACACAAGGTAAGTCATTAAGCATATATTTGATATTTCTTAAATGATTGTAATATCTATGCAATTGTGTTTAATGAGATGAAATATATACAAATGTATGTGTATGAAAAGATGATAATGTTGAACGTAAAAGAGATAGTGAAATGTGTAGGAAGTTTGCTTCGACACTAAGTGTGCGAGAAATAGATGTGTACGGTGACGAGATTGGCACTGAGTGTGCGAGCTTGTAATGTACGGCACTAAGTGTGCGAGTTTGGACTATATGGCACTATGTGTGCGGGCTTGAATCATATGGCACTAAGTGTGCGTGATTGAGTATTAAGCACTATGTGTGCGAACTCTACACATATCTCCGATTGAACATTTATATGGAGGCGTGACTTTATCGAGATGAGTATGGACAGCGGAAAGAGTAAGTACCTTGAGTTCATGGCTAATAGATGTTATGTTCATGCTCGGGGTGGAGTTGGTAAGATTTAAATCTATGTGATGATCTCAATTGCATTCCCGTAAATAAGGTATCGTGGAATAGATGAAAGTTTATTTGATTGCATGATTGTTGCGGAAATGAAATGATGTATGGAAACTGCTTCAAATATCCTATTGAACAGTATATGAAATGTAAATGTATGACTTGGTATGAGATTGATCCGAAGATCTAAGGAACTATGGTATAGTTCGGTATGGTGGAACATTTGGCCTTGTTTCATTATTTCATTTTATGATAATTGTATTAATGGATGGTTGTGGAATGCTTATGACTTCTTGAGTTATAAACTCACTCGGTGTTTTCTTGTCACCCATTTTAGGTTCCTTGGGCTCGTCTCCTTTTGGGTGTTCATAATCATCAACGAAGTCATCACACCGCGAGCAATTTTTGGTATTGTCTTCTTAGTCGACTTAGGAGAACATTTGGCATGTATGAGCTATTTTGTTTTGTTAAATTTTGGGTTGTAAACTTTAAGCCATGTGAAAATGGCCTATGTGGTCGTTTGAGTGGGATGCTAGAATCTATAGCCACGAGTCTTAGAAACCTTAATTTTGATAAGGTGGCCATAATTTGTGTCACGTATGATGGATGAGTAGTAAGGCTAAGGAAGGATTCATGAAATTGGCATAGTCTCTCGAAAGAATTGCTATGACAGCAAAGTGATATGAGATCGAAAAATCACTAAAAATATAGAAGTGGAATTAATAGCTAAAAATTACGTACTCAAAGCTTGATGGGTCTATTTTCATATGGATGAAACAAAACGACCATATGAGCTGTATTTTAAGAGATATTAAAGTTCTCGTGAAACAAGGCCGAACGGTTTTGGATCCCCTGTTCCGACTTTGGAAAATCATTGTAAATTAACCAGAGATAATTAGGAATCATGCCATATATGTGTAGATTCTCTCTGAGTCTAGTTTCTATAGAAACAAACGGCATCAGTATTGAAGCCCTGTACAGGAGATATCGAATTCGTAACGCACAAAGGTCAGTGTAGTCGATCCCGCAGCAGGGAGACTTTAACTAATAAACTGTACTAATTGGCTCGACCAAAATTCTAGAAAAATCTGTAGATGGACATATGAGTCTAGTTTTAGGGAAAAATTACGAAACTGATTTTCGAGTTGTAAAACTCAAGATATGATTTTTGAAGCGACTAGTACATGATTGGCGACTTGTTTGGGAAATTCTCAATAAGTGGTTTGAAGTCATTAACACCTCGTGTTCGACTCTGGCGACGGTCTCGAGTTCGGGTGTTACAATTTTATTGGTATCGAGCTATGGTTTAGTCGGTTCTAGGACTACGATGGCGTGTGAGTCTAGCTATACATGCCAATGTGTTAGTGCTTAAAATGTGATGACTTGACGGTTGAAATTTTTGTTTTGATTAGCAAATGGAACCGGGGTAGAGACCCTTGGCGGATGACGTTGAAAGTGTAGCGGCTGCTCTGCGCAAGGGACATCTCTGTTGAGCCTCGGTCATCCGCGAATAATCAAGATGAAGGCGAAACAAGCCTTCTTCACCATGATGAATGAGTGGGTCGCAATATGCCCGAACCAATCCGGCTGTCCAACCATTCCCAAATTTAAATAATCCACCCCAAGAGCCCGTAATGCCATCGATTCTTGATCCTATGAGGCTGAGTAAACCACCGTGGACTTGATTAGGAAGCGCAATGAGGAGTTTAAGGCCATAGTTAATGCGATTTATTTGAAAGGGTGAGTTCGCTTGATAACACCATTAGAGTGTTTGATGAACTGTCATGCACACCCGATGAATGTCTTAAGTGTGCTATATCCTTGTTCTTGAGACTCACCTACTATTGGTGGAGGACCTTAATTTCCATAGTCCCAAAGGAACAAGTTACTTGGGATTTCTTCCAAACGAATTTGAAAGAAATACATTAGTCAATGGTTCATCGATCAAAAGCGTAAGGAATTCTTGGAGCTCAAGCAAGGTCGTATGGCGGTATCTCGAATCTGAACATGAGTTCGTAAGACTTAGTCGGTATGCTCGGGAGTGTGTGGCTGATGAGGTTGCTATGTGCAAAAGATTTGAAGAGGATTGAATGAAGAGTTAAAGCTACTTGGTGGGTATTTTGGAGATAAAAGAATTTGTAACACTAGTTGAACGAGCACGCAAGGCGGAAAAGCTCGGAAGGGAGAAGAGGAAGGCTAAATTTGAAGCTAGAGATTATCATAAAAGATCGACGGGCAAGGCTCCATTTTCTGTAGTAAAGAAGTTCAGAGAGGACACAAATAAGTCGAGGCGATCGGGGATTTCCATTAGAGCACGACCATCGATGGACTCACGAGCTACCTCGGTAGCTAGTGTGGGCAATAATTGTCAAGAAAAGCCGAATGCCCCAATGTGGAAGGCGACACATAGGTGAATGTTGGGGTAAGTCTGTTAATAGGGCTGTTATGGATGCGGTTCGAGGACCACTTCATTAGAGATTGCACGAGCTAGATGAGAAGAATAAGATGCAAGGTGCAAGATCTAGTGGGACGACGGCTAGAGGTAGACCCCGAGGATTTCAGGAGGTAGGGGTGGTAATCGAGAGGGTCTCGATACGGTTGTTCGATCCGAGACTCGTGCTCTGCTAGAGCATATGCTATCCGCAAGACGAGAGGAGGCATCCTCCCCGACGTTATCACCGGTACTTTCACTCTCTTTGATACTAGTGTGATTGCATTGATTGACCACGGCTCTACTCATTCATATGTATGTGAAACCTTAGCATCCAAGAAGACTCTACTGTTGAGTCTCATCGAGTTCGTAATTCGGTGTCAAATCCCTTGGGTCGTTACGTCTTTGGTCGACAAAGTGTGTAAGAAATGCCCCTAGTCATTCGAGGTTCTGTTTTCCGGTGGACTTGATGCTTTTGCCGTTCGATGAATTTGATGTTATTCTTGGGTTGGATTGGTTGACCGTGCATGATGCGGTTGTGAATTGCAAAAGCAAGACTATTGAATTGAGATGCAAATAACGAGATGATCCGAGTTGAGTCTACGGACTTGAAGGGTTACCAAATGTAATATCATCAATGTTGGCCCGAAAATATGTAAGAAAAGGGTGCGAAGCATACCTTGCGTATGTACTTGATGACAAGGAGTTAGAAATAAAACCCGAATCTGCTTGGGTGGTTTGTGAATACCGGATGTTTTTCCCAAGAATTACCGGGTTTGCCACTGTTCGGAGATAGAGTTTGGTATTGAGCTTGTACAGGACCACACCGATTTCGATAGCTCCGTGATCGTATGGCACCAACGGAATTAAAGGATTTGAAAGCTCGGTTGCAAGAGTTGGTGGATAGAGGCTTTGCGCGCCGAGTTTTTCACCTTGGGGTGCACCGGTGTTGTTTGTGAAAAGAAGGACGGAACCATGAGGTTGTGCATCGACTATCGTCAACTTAATAAAGTGACAATAAAGAACAAATATCATTCAGCGTATCAATGATTTGTTCGATCAACTGAAGGAGCCTCGGTGTTTTCAAAAATAGATTTGAGATCGGGCTATTATCGATTCATGAATCCGAGATTCGGATATACCCAAAACTGCCTTCAGAACGAGATATGGTCACTACGAATTTTTAGTGATGCCGTTTGGGCTCACTAATGCCCCTGCGGTATTTATGGATTTGATGAATCGGATCTTCAGATCATATTTGGATCGGTTCGTAGTGGTGTTCATTGACGACATCTTGGTCTATTCAAGAGATGAGACCGAACATGCGGAGCACCTGAGATTAGTGTTGCAAATTTTACGGGATAAGCAGTTATATGCTAAGTTCAGCAAGTGTGAGTTCTGGTTAAGAGAGGTTAGCTTCTTGGGTCATGTGGTATCTCAGATCGGGTATTCGAGTCGACCGAGTAAAATTTCAACTATACTTAACTGGAAGCCTCCTAGAAATATTCTCGAGGTTCGAGCTTTTTGGGACTTGCCGGTTACTACCGACGGTTTGTAAAAGGATTCTCGATGATAGCCACACCCATGACGAAACTGCTTCAGAAGGATGTCAAGTTTGAATGGACGGAAAAGTGTCAGAAAAGTTTCGATCAATTGAAAACTCATTTAACGGAAGCTCCAGTTTTAGTGTAGCCCGAATCTGGCAAAGAGTTTGTCATTTATAGTGACGCCTCCCTACTTGGGTTAGGTTGCGTATTAATGCAAGAAGGTCGAGTTGTGGCCTACGCGTCGAGACAATTAAAGCCACATGAGAAAAATTATCCGACCCATGATCTCGAATTGGCTGCCATCGTATTCGCCTTAAAGATATGGCGACATTACTTATTTGGTGAGAAGTGCCATGTGTATTCGGATCACAAAAGTCTCAAATATTTGATGACTCAAAGAGACTTAAATCTGCGACAAAGACGTTGGCTCGAGTTGTTAAAAGATTACGAGCTTGTCATTGATTATCACCCGGGAAAGGCTAATGTGGTTGCGGACTCCTTAAGCCGAAAATCACTGTTTGCTTTACGAGCAATGAATGTACACTTGTCTATTCTACCCAACAATGTGTTAGTAGCCGAATTAAAGGCCAAACCATTGTTGACTCATCAAATTCGTGAAGCTCAGAAAGTTGATGATGAGTTGGTTGCAAAACGGGCTGAGTGTGTTCCGAACAAGGAATCAGAGTTTCATATTGGTGATGACGATTGTTTGAGGTTGGAAGTCGTCGTGTGTTCCAAAGAATTGAACTTATTTCAATGATTCGAACGAAGCCCATTGTAGCCGAATGGCAATCCACCCGGGAGTACGAAGATGTACAACGATTTGAAACAGCGGTTTTGGTGGCATGGTATGAAATGAGACATCTCCGACTTTGTTTGAGATGTTTAATATGTCAACAAGTGAAAGCGGAACATCAAGTGCCTTCAGATTACTTCACCGATTACGATACCCGAGTGGAAATGGGATCGAGTCACAATGGACTTTGTGTCCGGACCGCCATTGTCGTGAGCAAGAAGGATGCGATTTGGGTTGTTGTTGATAGATGACTAAGTCACTCACTTTATCCCGTGCGTATGGATTTTCATTGGATAAACTAGCTGAATTGTATGTTTCTCAGTTGTGAGATTACACGGGCATGATTTACGTGGTGTCGGATAGAGATCCGAGGTTCACCTCGCGATTTTGGAAGAGATTGCAAGAAGATTTAGGTACCAAGTTGCATTTCAACACCGCCTTTCACCCCCAAACCAATGGTCAATCTGAGCGGATAATTCAGATACTTGAGGATATGTTAAGATGTTGCATCCTCGAGTTCAGTGGTTCATGGAAGCAGTACTTACCTTTGATTGAATTCGCACAACAATAGTTTTCAATCAAGTATTAAGATGGCGCCTTACGAGGCCTTGTACGAGGCGTAAATGCCGTACACCATTGTTTTGGACCGAGCTCGGTGAGAACAAAATTTTTGGAGTGGATTTGGTATGAGATTGATCCGAAAGATCTAAGGAACTATGGTATAGTTCGGTATGGCTGGAACATTTGGCCTTGTTTCATTATTTCATTTTATGATAATTGTATTAATGGATGGTTGTGGAATGCTTATGACTTCTTGAGTTATAAACTCACTCGGTGTTTTCTTGTCACCCATTTTAGGTTCCTTGGGCTCGTCTCCTTTGGGTGTTCAGTAACCATCAACGAAGTCATCACACCCGTGAGCAATTTTGGTATTGTCTTCTTAGTCGACTTAGGAGAACATTTGGCATGTATGAGCTATTTTGTTTTGTTAAATTTTGGGTTGTAAACTTTAAGCCATGTGAAAATGGCCTATGTGGTCGTTTGAGTGGGATGCTAGAATCTATAGCCACGAGTCTTAGAAACCTTAATTTTGATAAGGTGGCCATAATTTGTGTCACGTATGATGGATGAGTAGTAAGGCTAAGGAAGGATTCATGAAATTGGCATAGTCTACTGCAGTAATTGTTGCGGACAGCAGCAGTGATATGAGATCGAAAAATCACTAAAAATAGTAGAAGTGGAATTAATAGCTAAAAAAATTACGTACTCGAAGCCTGATGGGTCTATTTTCATATGGATGAAACAAAATGACCATATGATCTGTATTTTAAGAGATATTAAAGTTCTCGTGAAACAGGGCCAGAACGGTTTCGGATCCCTGTTCGAATTTGGAAAATCATTGTAAATTAACCAGAGATAATTAGGAGTCATTCCATATATGTGTAGATTCCTCTCTGAGTCTAGTTTCTATAGAAACAAACGACATCAGTATTGAATCTCTGTACAGGGAGATATCGAATTTGTAACGCACAAAGGTCAGTGTAGTCGATCCCTGCAACAGGGGAGACTTTAACTAATAAACTGTACTTTAACAGGGAGATATCCAATTCAAGATATGATTTTTGAAGCGACTAGTACACAGATTAACAGCTTGTCTGGGAAATTCTCAATAAGTGGTTTGAAGTCTGTTAACACCTCGTGTTCGACTCCGGCGACGGTCTCAGGTTTGGGGTGTTACATATACATATCAAATGGAGCATCAAGTAGAAGAAACAGAACTATAGTATCAGACATATTCTCTCATCAATTTTTATCAGGCAGAATATAATAGAATGCCTGAAGGAATAGAGCAATACAAATTATAAACCAGTCAGACTACCAATGCTTTTGTCTAACATCAAGATTAGAAAATATCCCCATATAAGAAGAATTTCTTCAAAAGATCAACAACCATAGAAATATATCTGGGAACGGATAAACACATAGAACATCTTAGAAGAAACTGCTAAAATTTGTCCAGCCGTAACTGTCACACTCAGATATTACACATTTCAGATATCATTTCCCCAACTATTTCTGCTATCACAAATTTCATATTACTTTTCACTAAAGAAGACTAGTTCTGAATAAATTTTGATTTGCACTTTTCTCAACCTTGTACCTTAGTAATTTGATTTATCAAAATAAATTTCTTCTCTAACTGGAACAATGCATAACTCCAATAATCCTTATGCCAATCTGATACATTTCTAGCTTTGACTTTACTTATCAACTCATTCTTCAATCTCTAATCATATTTATAATTATTCTCGCACTGAGCTCTTTGGTTTCTCAACCGGAAACTTATTCAGTACAAATCTTATAAAATTCCATTATAAAACACCACTTTGGTAAGGGGAAAGGGGTCGTAGGGCCTCTAACTCAACTCTTATATACATATACATGGAACATAGTTTTCATCATAGCAATCATATCTCAATCATGTCATTCATTTTGAGTAACTATCATTTATATTGGTTTAATGCCACTTTCCAGTTATCTCATTTAGTCAAGTATAATTATGCATGCATCCTATGTTTTTTGGATAGCTTGACTTATCCATTCTTCTACTCGAACAAATCATACTCATGACATCATATAAGGGTTAAACGAACATAGATATTTGCATCACAATTGCAACTTTCATTTCGTGCATCATCATATACATATCATTAAAATCACATAATTCAGTCCAAACAATTTAGCATAGATAAAATTCATTTCATTATAATCATTTATTTAAAAAAAAATATCATTCACATTCTTCAACATTCAACCTTCAATCAAGGTAATGACATTTTTATTCATATAATGATATTAGAAACTTTTACTCATACCTCTACGAATTTCTATTTATCCCATTCAGCTTATCAAGTAAGCCAAATACACTACATCATGTGAGCATCAAGCAAGTATGGATATTTATCACAACATGACCTTTCATCTCACGTGTTATCACTTATATATATATCATAAACTTTTATTCACACTTTTCTAAATCGAGACTCATCATAATCGTAATTTTATTCAAACACCTTCGCATCACATTGAACATGGTCAGTACAGCTCGGTTAGAGATTATCTCTGTCTAAAAAAGACGGTACTCATACACGTCGGGAGACATCACACTATCACAGATCGGCGGCATGTATAGCTGGACTTTTACACATGCTAGATTAGCCCGAGAACCGACTAAACCATAGCTCTGATACCACCAAATGTAACACCCCTTACCCGTATCCAAGGCCAGAACAGAGTACGAGGCATTACCAGACTTACCCATACACATAGACGAAAATCAGACCATAAAATTTTATTTAATACAAAACTTTTCGAGCACGTGCATAACAAACAAAGCCAACTATATCATCACATCAAAACATAGGACATGGCATGATTAATTAAACTTATAAACCATAATGGATAAGGACCTCACCTCCTGATCATATATGATAACTCAATGCAAACTAATACGTATGGTCAAAATCATAATAATAATACATATCACAAACCAACTTCCTATACATGCCACTCACTTGATATTTCTAATATTTGAACTAATTCTCCCAAAAATGATAGTTTGATAGTGTGATTTTGCCTCTGACGATCTCCAACCCCGAGCCTACCTGCCAATACTAAAGAAATGGAGAGGATGGGTAAGCTTTATGCTTAGTAAGTTCATATTAAAATAATAAGCAATTAATACCATGCTTTTCAAGATAAAACACTATAATTGTACAATTACACATGTTCAGGTTAAGTTGTGTTATCGAGTTACAGTTACTAAATCGTTTACATCTGGAGTTATGAAACTCCAAATTAAGATCCATAAATTTTGACAGAAACTAGACTCATATATCTTTCCACCATAAAATATTCCGAATTTTTGGTCCAGCCAATAAGTACAGTTTATTATTCAAAATCTCCCCTATTTTGCTGTTTGACAGCTTCGACCGTTCTTCACTAAAAATTATTTATCTCATAGTACGAGACTCAGATAATGTTCTCGTTTGTTTCTATTAAAAGTAGACTCATGAAAATTATCATAATATAAATTATAACCCGTAATTAATTTTCTACAATTTTTAAAAAATTTTCCAAGTCAGAACAGGGGATCTCGAATTCATTCTGACACTGTCTCACAAAAATTAGAATATCACATAATATACAACTCTTTTGCTCCTCATATTTCCTTTATATGCAAATAGACTCATTAATCTTTAATTCCATAATTTATTTGAAATTTAATTCAACTTAAACAATTTTTGGTACATTTTCAAATTCACACAACTACTGCTGTCCAACACTGTTTTACTACTAAAATTCACTCTTACGTAATTTCACTTAATCCATTTTGTCTTATCGAAGTTCACTCAAATATCGAGCATATAGCTCAAAATTTTCTTAAACATATACCTGCACTTATTCATCATATAATCATGTTCACATGTATTTTTGCTTAATCGATTTTCCCGTTGAACTCTTCGGAATAATAACTGATACTCAGTTGCCTGCACATATTTTCACACTTATAGCCAAAGCTATCTGGTACGTATAGTAGCCTACACTTAGTACTACACATGCGACCAATTATCCGGTACACGTAGTAGCCTGCACTTAGTACTACACACGTGACCTAACCATCTGATACACGTAGTAGCCTGCACTTAGTACTACACACGTGATCGAAGTTATCGGGTACGCATAGTAGCGTTCACTTAGTACTGCACATGCGACCTCATAATAGATCATTCGTATCATTTCTATTCTGAACGCTCAACTAGGAAATTCCTCACTTTCCAACATGTTACAAATTTATTCATAGTCCTTTTTCAATTTGCAATTTACGACAAATAGTCATTCTATAGGTAGCCACATTTCATATGATAACAAAATAAAATAAAATAAAAAGAATCGATAAATTATTTAGGTACAAACTTGTCAAAATCTCATCAGGTACAACCGTGCAGCAATTCATACAACCCAGGTAATAGGAATTTAACACTCAAGTCATGTAACAATAATTTGTCATTCAATTTCATATGTCACAACAAGCATTGCATTTTTCCATATTATATATACCACCCATCAAATTCTCTTAAACATATTAAACATACAATTTATGCCATATCAATAGAGAATTACAATTCATGCATGGTATTGCATTATTATTAACACACAAACTTACCTCGATCCAGAAACGGCAATTTACCATTTTAGTTCATAACCTTGTATTTTCTCGATTTAAGCCCGAATCTCGATTTCCTTCATCTATAATATCACATTTAGCCTAATAATTAGTCACATTATTCATACGGGTCCAAAAATCATATTTTTACAAATTTTCATTTTGACCCCTAAACATTTGCATATTTGCACTTTTTCCCCAAGGTTCGGAAATTAAACTTCATCCTATTTTCTTATGTTTTATGACATGCTGATCATTTTTCCCTTCTATGGCAACATCAAATTCTCACTCTAACATGTACTTATGACTGTTAGGTATTTTTATCGATTAAGCCCTTTTACTCGTTTTCACTTAAAAGCGAGTAGCACAAGTTGTCTAACATAATTTAAAACCTCATATTCTATCATAAAACACCAAAATACAAAAATTTTGCCTATGAGTATTTTTCCAATTATGAACCCTAGGTTGAATTATTGCTAGCATAAGCTAAATCGAGCTACCGGGATTTCAAAAACATAAAAATCATTAAAAATGGGGCTTGAAATCACTTACCATGAAGCTTGAAAGTTGAAGAAACCCTAGCTATGGAGGAGAGAAAAATTCGGCAGCAACATATGGAGAAGATGACCAGTTTTGAGTTATTTTTCCCATTTTATTTCATTTAATATCAAAATGACCAAAATACCCTTCCTTACTAAACTTTAAAAAATTCCATCCATGTCCAAATTTTTGTCCATAAACTTAGAAATCGGTCAAATTTCTATTTAAGATCTCCTCGTTAATATTTAAAAACAATTTCATACTAGAAACTTCTAGAATGCAAGTTTTGCAACTTATTTAATTTAGTCCCTAACATCAAATTAAGCACTTTATACATAGAATTTCTTCACGAAATTTTCACACAATCATGCAATCATATCATAGACCTCAAAATAATCATAAATAATTATTACTATCTCAAATTTGTGGTCACAAAACTACTATTCCGATTAGGCCCTAATTCAGGATATTACAACTCTCCCCCCTTTAGGGATTTTCGTCTTCGAAAAACTTACCGGAAAAGTGGTCTTCACTTAGATTCCTCAATTTCATATTCAGTGCTGAAGAACTTTCACTCAGGTGGTGCCTCCAATATATCTCTTTAATTTCTCATATATTCTGAAAGCTTACGGACTCATCTCTCAATTGTTCTTAAATTTTCAACCCTTCTCCATTTCCCTTATCATCTTGACATAAAACCAAATCTCAATTTGGTTAATGGAGACTAGAATTCCAAGAAATCTAACAATCAAAAGGACTGCACTCTTCCTAATAATCATACAGATTTTTATCATCAATAAATCATAATCCAATAACATCTGAATCAAATTACAATACACGTCATTACTCTCTGAATGAATAGGCAAATTTTCACTATGAGCTTCATACAATTCTTTCTGTAGAAGCCTCGGAATAATAATACCATGAATCATATACAATCTAAAATTCAACATCAGAAGTCGATCCTCACTGTACTCTTTTAGTTTACTACTCACTATCACATTTTCCTCTTTCCGTTACGAAAATAATTCTAATATAACCTCGAAAATAATCCTTTCTTCTAGTTACAAAACAATTCAGTATGCCATCCTTTACTATTTATTCATTACGTTAATCAAAACCGTCTAAATTGCATTTGCTCAAGTAACCAAAATATCTCAATTGAAGACATTAACTATAATTGACTTACTTGAGAGAAGTAATCCACCATACCGATTGAAACTCGCACTTTTATCACTTATGCCTTTACTGTTGTCAAACCTTACACGAAAATTAGAAAAATCCCAATATTGAAATCACCACATTTTCCAAATCAAATCAGAAGAATAGTCATACTTGACATGATTATCACGAGCTGAAGAATGCACTCCGAACATGAGTTATAATTGACAAATTACGGAACAAAGATAACAAGAAAACCGAATAAAGAAATCCAAGATAGAAAAACCCAGAATAAAGAAATCCAGAATAAAGAAACCCAAGATACGATACTATGCCGGAAAATCGAAAACCAAACTCATAGGAAAATATAAAAGATCCCAATAATTCCTAAGAGAAAAGAAATTCAGTAGAAAACATCATTTAATCTCACTGGAATCAAATGTAACAAGAACAATGTATCTTCTCATATATATACATATCAAATGGAGCATCAAGTAGAAGAAACAGAATTATAGTATCAGACATATTCTCTCATCAATTTTTATCAGGCAGAATATAATAGAATGCCTGAAGGAATAGAGCAATACAAATTATAAACCAGTCAGACTACCAATGCTTTTGTCTAACATCAAGATTAGAAAATATCCCCATATAAGAAGAATTTCTTCAAAAGATCAACAACCATAGAAATATTTCTGGGAACGGATAAACACATAGAACATCTTAGAAGAAACTGCTAAAATTTGTCCAACTATTTCTGCTATCATTTCCCCAACTATTTCACATTTCAGATATTACACATTTCAGATATCATTTCCCCAACTATTTCTGCTATCACAAATTTCATATTACTTTTCACTAAAGAAGACTAGTTCTGAATAAATTTTGATTTGCACTTTTCTCAACCTTGTACCTTAGTAATTTGATTTATCAAAATAAATTTCTTCTCTAATCGGAGCAAAGGCATAACTCCAATAATCCTTATGCCAATCTGATACTTTTCTAGCTTTGACTTTACTTATCAACTCATTCTTCAATCTCTAATCATATTTATAATTATTCTAGCACTAAGCTCTTTGGTTTCTCAACTGGAAACTTATTCAGTACAAATCTCATGAAATTCCATTATAAAACACCACTTTGGTAAGGGGAAAGGGGTCGTAGGGCCTCTAACTCAACTCTTATATACATATACATGGAACATAGTTTTCATCATAGCAATCATATCTCAATCATGTCATTCATTTTGAGTAACTATCATTTATATTGGTTTAATGCCACTTTCCAGTTATCTCATTTAGTCAAGTATAATTATGCATGCATCCTATGTTTTTTGGATAGCTTGACTTATCCATTCTTCTACTCGAACAAATCATACTCATGACATCATATAAGGGTTAAACGAACATAGATATTTGCATCACAATTGCAACTTTCATTTTGTGCATCATCATATACATATCATTAAAATCACATAATTCAGTCCAAACAATTTAGCATAGATAAAATTCATTTCATTATAATCATTTATTTAAGAAAAAATATCATTCACATTCTTCAACATTCAACCTTCAATCAAGGTAATGACATTTTTATTCATATAATGATCTTAGAAACTTTTACTTATACCTCTACGAATTTCTATTTATCCCATTCAGCTTATCAAGTAAGCCAAATACACTACATCATATGAGCATCAAGCAAGTATGGATATTTATCACAACATGACCTTTCATCTCACGTGTTATCACTTATATATATATCATAAACTTTTATTCACACTTTTCTAAATCGAGACTCATCATAATCGTAATTTTATTCAAACACCTTCGCATCACATTGAACATGGTCAGTACAGCTCGGTTAGAGATTATCTCTGTCTAAACAAGACGGTACTCATACATGTCGGGAGACATCACACTATCACAGATCGGTGGCATGTATAGCTGGACTTTTACACATGCTAGATTAGCCCGAGAACCGACTAAACCATAGCTCTGATACCACCAAATGTAACACCCCTTACCCGTATCCAAGGCCAGAACAGAGTACGAGGCATTACCAGACTTACCCATGCACATAGACGAAAATCGGACCATAAAATTTCATTTAATACAAAACTTTTCGAGCACATGCATAACAAACAAAGCCAACTATATGATCACATCAAAACATAGGTCATGGCATGATTAATTAAACTTATAAACCATAATGGATAAGGACCTCACCTCATGATCATATATGATAACTCAATGCAAACTAATACGTATGGTCAAAATCATAATAATAATACATATCACAAACCAACTTCCTATACATGCCACTCACTTGATATTTCTAATATTTGAACTAATTCTCCCAAAAATGATAGTTTGATAGTGTGATTTTGCCTCTGACGATCTCCAACCCCGAGCCTACCTGCCAATACTAAAGAAATGGAGAGGATGGGTAAGCTTTATGCTTAGTAAGTTCATATTAAAATAATAAGCAATTAATACCATGCTTTTCAAGATAAAACACTATAATTGTACAATTACACATGTTCAGGTTAAGTTGTGTTATCGAGTTACAGTTACTAAATCGTTTATATCTGGAGTTATGGAACTCCAAATTAAGATCCATAAATTTTGACAGAAACTAGACTCATATATCTTTCCACCCTAAAATATTCCGAATTTTTGGTCCAGCCAATAAGTACAGTTTATTATTCAAAATCTCCCTTGTTTTGCTGTTTGACAGCTTCGACCTTTCTTCACTAAAAATTATTTATCTCATAGTACGAGACTCAGCTAATGTTCCCATTTGTTTCTATTAAAAGTAGACTCATGAAAATTCTAATAATATAAATTATAACGCATAATTAATTTTCTACAATTTTTAAAAAATTTTCCAAGTCAGAACAAGGGATCTCGAATTCATTCTGACACTGTCTCACAAAAATTAGAATATCACATAATATACAACTCTTTTGCTCCTCATATTTCCTTTATATGCAAATAGACTCATTAGGCTTTAATTCCATAATTTATTTGAAATTTAATTCAACTTAAACAATTTTTGGTACATTTTCAAATTCACACAACTGCTGCTGTCCAACACTGTTTTACTACTAAAATTCACTCTTACATAATTTCACTTAATCCATTTGGTCTTATCGAAGTTCACTCAAATATCGAGCATATAGCTCAAAATTTTCTTAAACATATACCTGCACTTATTCATCATATAATCATGTTCACATGTATTTTTGCTTAATCGATTTTCCCGTTGAACTCTTCGGAATAATAACTGATACTCAGTTGCCTGCACATATTTTCACACTTATAGCCAAAGCTATCTGGTACGCATAGTAGCCTACACTTAGTACTACACATGCAACCAATTATCCGGTACATGTAGTAGCCTGCACTTAGTACTACACACGTGACCTAACCATCTGATACACGTAGTAGCCTGCACTTAGTACTACACACGTGACCTAACCATCTGATACACGTAGTAGCCTGCACTTAGTACTACACACGTGATCGAAGTTATCGGGTACGCATAGTAGCCTTCACTTAGTACTGCACATGCGACCTCATAATAGATCATTCGTATCGTTTCTATTCTGAAGGCTCAACTAGGAAATTCCTCACTTTCCAACATGTTACAAATTTATTCATAGTCCTTTTTCAATTTGCAATTTATGACAAATAGTCATTCTATAGGTAGCCACATTTCATATGATAACAAAATAAAATAAAATAAAAAGAATCGATAAATTATTTAGGTACAAACTTGTCGAAATCTCATCAGGTACAACCGTGCAGCAATTCATACAACCCAGGTAATAGTAATTTAACACTCAATTCATGTAACAATAATTTGCCATTCAATTTCATATGTCACAACAAGCATTACATTTTTCCATATTATATATAACACCCATCAAATTCTCTTAAACATATTAAATCATACAATTTATGCCATATCAATAGAGAATTACAATTCAGGCATGGTATTGCATTATTATTAACACATGAACTTACCTCGATCCAGAAACGGCAATTTACCATTTTAGTTCATAACCTTGTATTTCCTCGATTTAAGCCTGAATCTCGATTTCCTTCATCTATAATATCACATTTAGCCTAATAGTTAGTCACATTATTCATACGGGTCCAAAAATCATATTTTTACAAATATTCATTTTGACCCCTAAACATTTGCATATTTGCACTTTTGCCCCAGGGTTCGGAAATTAAACTTCATCCTATTTTCTTATGTTTTATGACATGCTGATCATTTTTCCCTTCTATGGCAACAGCAAATTCTCACTCTAACATGTACTTATGACTGTTAGGTATTTTTATCGATTAAGCCCTTTTACTCGTTTTCACTTAAAACCGAGTAGCACTAGTTGTCTAACATAATTTAAAACCTCATATTCTATCATAAAACACCAAAATACCAAAATTTTGCCTATCAGTATTTTTCCAATTATGAACCCTAGGTTGAATTATTGCTAGCATAAGCTAAATCGAGCTACCGAGATTTCTAAAACATAAAAATCATTAAAAACGGGGCTTGAAATCACTTACTATGAAGCTTGAAAGTTGAAGAAACCCTAGCTATGGTGGAGAGAAAAATTCGGCAGCAACATATGGAGAAGATGACCAGTTTTGTGTTATTTTTCCCATTTTATTTCATTTAATATCAAAATGACCAAAATACCCTTCCTTACTAAACTTTAAAAAATTCCATCCATGTCCAAATTTTTGTCCATAAACTTAGAAATTGGTCAAATTGCTATTTAAGATCTCCTAATTAATATTTCAAAACAATTTCATACTGGAAACATCTAGAATGCAAGTTTTGCAACTTATTTAATTTAGTCCCTAACTTCAAATTAAGCACTTTATACATAGAATTTCTTCACAAAATTTTCACACAATCATGCAATCATATCATAGACCTCAAAATAATCATAAAATAATTATTTCTATCTCGAATTTGTGGTCACAAAACCACTATTCCGATTAGGCCCTAATTCAGGATATTACAACTCTCCCCCCATTAGGGATTTTCGTCCTCGAAAAACTTACCGGAAAAGTGGTCTTCACTTAGATTCCTCAATTTCATATTCAGTGCTGAAGAACTTTCACTCAGGTGGTGCCTCCAATATATCTCTTTAATTTCTCATATATTCTGAAAGCTTACGGACTCATCTCTCAATTGTTCTTAAATTTTCAACCCTTCTCCATTTCCCTTATCATCTTGACATAAAACCAGATCTCAATTTGGTTAATGGAGACTAGAATTCCAAGAAATCTAACAATCAAAAGGGACCTGCACTCTTCCAGAATAATCATACAGATTTTCATCATCAATAAATCACAACCCAATAACATCTGAATCAAATTACAGTACACGTCATTACTCTCTGAATGAATAGGCAAATTTTCACTATGAGCTTCATACAATTCTTTCTGTAGAAGCCTCAGAATAATAATACCATGAATCATATACAATCTAAAATTCAACATCAAAAGTCGATCCTCACTGTACACTTTTAGTTTACTACTCACTATCACATTTTCCTCTTTCCGTTACGAAAATAATTCTAATATAACCTCGAAAATAATCCTTTCTTCTAGTTACAAAACAATTCAGCATGCCATCCTTTACTATTCATTCATTACGTTAATCAAAACTGTCTAAATTGCATTTGTTCAAGTAACCAAAATATCTTAATTGAAGACATTAACTATAATTAACTTACTTGAGAGAAGTAATCCACCATACCGATTGAAACTCGCACTTTTATCACTTATGCCTTTACTGTTGTCAAACGTTACACGAAAATTAGAAAAATCCCAATATTGAAATCACCACATTTCCCAAATCAAATCAGAAGAATAGTCATACTTGACATGATTATCACGAGCTGAAGAATGCACTCCGAACATGAGTTATAATTGACAAATTATGGAACAAAGATAACAAGAAAACCGAATAAAGAAATCCAAGATAGAAAAACCCAAAATAAAGAAATCCAGAATAAAGAAACCCAAGATACGATACTATGCCGGAAAATCGAAAACCAAACTCATAGGAAAATATAGAAGATCCCAATAATTCCTAAGAGAAAAAAAATTCAGTAGAAAACATCATTTAATCTCACTGGAATCAAATGTAACAAGAACAATGTATCTTCTCATATATATACATATCAAATGGAGCATCAAGTAGAAGAAACAGAATTATAGTATCAGACATATTCTCTCATCAATTTTTATCAGGCAGAATATAATAGAATGCCTGAAGGAATAGAGCAATACAAATTATAAACCAGTCAGACTACCAATGCTTTTGTCTAACATCAAGATTTGAAAATATCCCCATATAAGAAGAATTTCTTCAAAAGATCAACAACCATAGAAATATTTCTGGGAACGGATAAACACATAGAACATCTTAGAAGAAACTGCTAAAATTTGTCCAACAGAATCGTCACACTCGGATATTACACATTTGGATATCATTTCCCCAACTATTTCTGCTATCACAAATTTCATATTACTTTTCACTAAAGAAGACTAGTTCTGAATAAATTTTGATTTGCACTTTTCTCAACCTTGTACCTTAGTAATTTGATTTATCAAAATAAATTTCTTCTCTAACTGGAACAGTGCATAACTCCAATAATCCTTATGCGAATATGATACTTTTCTAGCTTTGACTTTACTTATAAACTCATTCTTCAATCTCTAATCATATTTATAATTATTCTAGCACTGAGCTCTTTGGTTTCTCAACCGGAAACTTATTCAGTACAAATCTCATGAAATTCCATTATAAAACACCACTTTGGTAAGGGGAAAGGGGTCGTAGCGCCTCTAACTCAACTCTCATATACATATACATGTAACATAGTTTTCATCATAGCAATCATATCTCAATCATGTCATTCATTTTGAGTAACTATCATTTATATTGGTTTAATGCCACTTTCCAGTTATCTCATTTAGTCAAGTATAATTATGCATGCATCCTATGTTTTTTGGATAGCTTGACTTATCCATTCATCTACTCGAACAAATCATACTCATGACATCATATAAGGGTTAAACGAACATAGATATTTGCATCACAATTGCAACTTTCATTTCATTTATCATCATATACATATCATTAAAATCACATAATTCAGTCCAAACAATTTAGCATAGATAAAATTCATTTCATTATAATCATTTATTTAAAAAAAAATATCATTCACATTCTTCAACATTCAACCTTCAATCAAGGTAATGACATTTTTATTCATATAATGATATTAGGAACTTTTACTCATACCTCTACGAATTTCTATTTATCCCATTCAGCCTATCAAGTAAGCCAAATACACTACATCATATGAGCATCAAGCAAGTATGGATATTTATCATAACATGACCTTTCATCTCACGTGTTATCACTTATATATATATCATAAACTTTTATTCACACTTTTCTAAATCGAGACTCATCATAATCGTAATTTTATTCAAACACCTTCGCATCACATTGATCATGGTCAGTACAGCTCGATTAGAGATTATCTCTGTCTAAACAAGACGGTACTCATACGCGTCGGGAGACATCACACTATCACAGATCGGTGGCATGTATAGCTGGACTTTTACACATGCTAGATTAGCTCGAGAACTGACTAAACCATAGCTCTGATACCACCAAATGTAACACCCCTTACCCGTATCCAAGGCCAGAACAGAGTACGAGGCATTACCAGACTTACCCATACACATAGACGAAAATCGGACCATAAAATTTCATTTAATACAAAACTTTTCGAGCACGTGCATAACAAACAAAGCCAACTATATCATCACATCAAAACATAGGACATGGCATGATTAATTAAACTTATAAACCATAATGGATAAGGACCTCACCTCATGATCATATAAGATAACTCAATGCAAACTAATACGTATGGTCAAAATCATAATAATAATACATATCACAAACCAACGTCCTATACATGCCACTCACTTGATATTTCTAATATTTGAACTAATTCTCCCAAAAATGATAGTTTGATAGTGTGATTTTGCCTCTGACGATCTCCAACCTCGAGCCTACCTGCCAATACTAAAGAAATGGAGAGGATGGGTAAGCTTTATGCTTAGTAAGTTCATATTAAAATAATAAGCAATTAATACCATGTTTTTCAAGATAAAACACTATAATTGTACAATTACACATGTTCAGGTTAAGTTGTGTTATCGAGTTATAGTTACTAAATCGTTTATATCTGGAGTTATGGAACTCCAAATTAAGATCCACAAATATTGACAGAAACTAGACTCATATATCTTTCCACCATAAAATATTCCAAATTTTTGGTCCAGCCAATAAGTACAGTTTATTATTCAAAATCTCCCCTGTTTTGCTGTTTGATGCTTGACCTTTCTTCACTAAAATTATTTATCTCATAGTACGAGACTCAGCTAATGTTCCCATTTGTTTCTATTAAAAGTAGACTCATGACAATTCTAATAATATAAATTATAACGCATAATTAATTTTCTACAATTTTTAAAAATTTTCCAAGTCGAACAAGGTATCTCGAATTCATTCGATTAATTGTCTCACAAAATTAGAATATCACATAATATACAACTCTTTTGCTCCTCATATTTCCTTTATATGCAAATCGACTCATTAAGCTTTAATTCCATAATTTATTTGAAATTTAATTCAACTTAAACAATTTTTGGTACATTTTCAAATTCGGATAACCTGCTGCTGTCCAACACTGTTTTACTACTAAAATTCACTCTTACATAATTTCACTTAATCCATTTGGTCTTATCGAAGTTCACTCAAATATCGAGCATATAGCTCAAAATTTTCTTAAACATATACCTGCACTTATTCATCATATAATCATGTTCACATGTATTTTTGCTTAATCGATTTTCCCGTTGAACTCTTCGGAATAATAACTGATACTCAGTTGCCTGCACATATTTTCACACTTATAGCCAAAGCTATCTGGTACGTATAGTAGCCTACACTTAGTACTACACATGCGACCAATTATCCGATACACGTAGTAGCCTGCACTTAGAACTACACACGTGACCTAACCATCTGATACACGTAGTAGCCTGCACTTAGTACTACACACGTGATCGAAGTTATCGGGTACGCATAGTAGCCTTCACTTAGTACTACACATGCGACCTCATAATAGATCATCCATATCGTTTCTATTCTGAAGGCTCAACTGGGAAATTCCTCACTTTCCAACATGTTACAAATTTATTCATAGTCCTTTTTCAATTTGCAATTTACGACAAATAGTCATTCTATAGGTAGCCACATTTCATATGATAACAAAATAAAATAAAAAGAATCAATAAATTATTTATGTACAAACTTGTCTAAATCTCATCAGGTACAACCGTGCAGCAATTCATACAACCCAGGTAATAGTAATTTATCACTCAATTCATGTAACAATAATTTGTCATTCAATTTCATATGTCACAACAAGCATTACATTTTTCCATATTATATATACCACCCATCAAATTCTCTTAAACATATTAAATCATACAATTTGTGCCATATCAATAGAGAATTACAATTCATGCATGGTATTGCATTATTATTAACACACAAACTTACCTCGATCCAGAAACGGCAATTTACCATTTTTGTTCATAACCTTGTATTTTCTCGATTTAAGCCCGAATGTCAATTTCCTTCATCTATAATATCACATTTAGCCTAATAATTAGTCACATTATTCATACGGGTCCAAAAATCATATTTTTACAAATTTTCATTTTGACCCCTAAACATTTGCATATTTACACTTTTGCCCTAAGGTTCGAAAATTAAACTTCATCCTATTTTCTTATGTTTTATGACATGCGGATCATTTTTCCCTTCTATGGAAACATCAAATTCTCACTCTAACATGTACTTATGACTGTTAGGTATTTTTATCGATTAAGCCCTTTTACACGTTTTCACTTAAAACCGAGTAGCACAAGTTGTCTAACATAATTTAAAACCTCATATTCTATCATAAAACACCAAAATACAAAAAATTTTCCTATGAGTATTTTTCCAATTATGAACCCTAGGTTGAATTATTGCTAGCATAAGCTAAATCGAGCTAACGGGATTTCTAAAACATAAAAATCATTAAAAACGGGGCTTGAAATCACTTACTATGAAGCTTGAAACTTGAAGAAACCCTAGCTATGGAGGAGAGAAAAAATCGGCAGCAACATATGGAGAAGATGATCATTTTTGTGTTATTTTTCCCATTTTATTTCATTTAATATCAAAATGACCAAAATACCCTTCCTTTCTAAACTTTCAAAAATTCCATCCATGTCCAAATTTTTGTCCATAAACTTAAAGATTGGTCAAATTGCTATTTAAGACCTCCTAATTAATATTTCAAAACAATTTCATACTAGAAACTTCTAGAATGCAAGTTTTGCAACTTATTCAATTTAGTCCCTAACTTCAAATCAAGCACTTTATGCATAGAATTTCTTCACGAAATTTTCACACAATCATGCAATCATATCATAGACCTCAAAATAATCATAAAATAATTATTTCTATCTCAGATTTGTGGTCACAAAACCACTATTCTAATTAGGCCCTAATTCGGGATATTACACACATTCATTAAGAACATAAAATCGCGTATATGATACTTAAATGTGCATTTGGAACTAAATTGATAACATATAAAAGTTTCATAACTTATAAAAATTTTCAACTTTTAAAAGGTCACACGCCTGTGTGAATCGGCCATGTGCCTCACACGGTCTTAGACATGCCCATGTGTCTAAGGCGTGGCAAAACAGGGCATAGTTACTGACTTGCTCACACGGCTATATGACACGCCCGTGTACCTTGGCCATGGTTGAGCCAGACTTGGGCCACACAGCTAGCCGCATGCCCATGTGCTTTGGACGTGTTCAGGCCTGACTGACAATTGTAGGGTACCTCAGGGGACACGTAGCCGTGCAACATAGTCATGTGTCACACACGATTGAGACACACGCCCGTGTCTCTGCCCTTGTGGACAAAAATAGGCCATTTGAATAACGAATTTGCCACCCCAAAATGGGTCAACCTACAAGCAAAGAAACAAGCATATTTGCTCAACCATTTTAGCTAATATATATACCAAATCATACGTAATTCATGCTAAAACATTACCAATCATTTCCAATCCCAATTCATCACTCTATTCATACAAAAACTTAAACTAACACCATACCCTACCAAATGATCAATACATCATTCAAACATATGCTATAAACTTACCAAACTTGCCATTTTTACCATCTCTTTTAACCATCCAAAACATACCAAATTGAACATTGGCATCACATATTATATACCATTATCAAACTATAAGTTCAAACATAAACTAGCCAAATTGCATGGCTAAATATATACATCACAAAACATAATCCCACAACTACTAGCCTATACATGCCATACTTCAAAATATACAATTTCAAAATACCAAAATGAGGTTCGATAGTGTGGTGATGATCCTTGATGATCCCCAAGCTTATAGTAGATTCGATATATATAAAACAATGTAAACACACGCAAAGTAAGCTTTCAAAAGCTTAGTAAGCTCGTACCAAAAGTCATCAATACATAAGTACTTACAAATTCTTAAATCATCTATCAAACCTATACCAACATAATTCATATGTTCATACCAAATCAATGAGCTTCACATACATAGTATCATCTACCACATAGGTATCGTACATACCTGAATATTCCCGTACTTATTTACTTTCATTCTCACCTTTCATTTAAATATTTAAGACTTTCCATAAAGTATTCGTGCTTTGAACATTTGTACACTTAGTGCTGTAACAGTTAGCCGAAGCTAGAACGATTCCGGACACTTAGTGCCATCTCAATTAACCGAAGCTAAATCGGTATCGCAAACTTAGTGCCTCATATAGCCGAAGCTAGTTTAAATCGCACACTTAGTGCCAAATACTATTGATTTATCGTTATATTCATCCAAACCAAACATATATACAATGTATATATAATCAAAACATCAAAACATCATGTTTTAAATACGAACTTACCTCGTACTCGAAATTGTTAACTTAGACTGTTTACTCTACAATCTTCGACTTCCCTTGGTCTAGGTCTGACTTCCTCTTTTCTTGATCTATATGTATTCAAAAATTAACCCTTTTATTCACTAAATCATTCAAAACAATCCATAGACACATATTTAGGGCATTTTGTAAACTAGCCCTCACATTTTCACATTTCGACACTTTAGTCCCTAAATCACAAAATCCCAAAATACACATAATTTGCTTATACTCATGCTTGGACGAATTCTCCTATCTCTCATACAAGTCTATACATTTCATTTATTTCACATTTTAGTCCCTTAAAATAACATTTTTACAATTTAGCCCATAATAGTCAATTTCATTAAAAATTCAAAGACAAAACATGTAAACCCGACATCAAGCTTTCATAATTCACCAAATAGATTGACTGCCTCCATTATGTTGTTGCTAGCAAATACCACTATTTTTGGTTTTGGATCTTCCAAATCATTCCCGCAGGAGATCCGGACCCATTTTTTTCTGATCCTTCGATAAAAAGATTCATTTTCTTTAGGTAACATCGACGAAGCTACTGCGAAGGCTACGAACTTAGAAGTCTTATTATTGATACTTGTGAGTAACATTCTTTTGATACTTCCAAAAGTGTTACTGCGTATTTTGCTTGTGCTTAATGGTTCTCGACTAATATCACAAAACTCATAGCTTCATCAATGGCACATTTCAAAATCATCATCAAAATCAGAAATTGAGGCATGGGTTTGATAGTATACGAAGCAATGATTACAAAAACGTAGAAATTATCAAAAATCGAACAAAACTCATACCTTAATTAAGCCTTGTGTGTGTCGAAACTTAAAGCTCTCCAAACATAGATTTTCTTTTCTATTTTCGGTGGATGAACATACGTAATGGCCTTATTTTTCATGTTTTTGTTATATTAATATTACTTTAATATGCATTTTACCCTATTACCCTTGCATTAAAACATTAATATACCATCAACTAATGTCCACTAATGTCATTTAATCATAACTTTGGTCAAATAACAACATAAGGGCCTCACAATTATAAAGCAAAGTCAAATAGGCACTTTTAATATCTAGCACACAATTGTTACATTCTATGCGATTTAGTCTTCTTTTTTTCAAAATTAAACACACAAATGATTAAATTTTCACACGAGACTTTCACACATGTCAATTCACTTATAATAGGAATGGAAAATAATATTAAAATATTTTTCTAACTCAGATTTTTGGTCCTGAAACCACTATTTTGACTGGGGTCAGAATCAAATTGTTACAATTCTCCCCCCTTACGAATTTTTGTCCCCGAAAATCTTACTGTTGAACAGATTTGGATATTATTGTCTCATAACATCTTCAAGCTCCCATGTGGCCTCTTCGATATCGTGTCGATACCACATCACTTTAACTAATGGAATTTTCTTATTTTGTAGTTCTTTAACCTCTCGAGCTAAAATACTGATCGACTTTGAATCTCTATTTCAGACGGAGGAATCACATGCGAAGGATCGGATCTGTATTGTCGAAGCATTGACACGTGAAACACATTATGAATCTTTTCTAACTCTGGTGGCAACAACAATCTATAAGCTACTAGCCCAATACACTCAATAATCTCATACGGCCGGATGAACCTTGGACTCAACTTGCCTTTTCTACCAAACCTAAGCACTTTCTTCCACGGAGACACTTTAAAAACACTTTATCGCCGATCTCAAACTCAATGTCTTTTCTTTTCAAATCTGCATTTGATTTCTGACGATCAGAAGTTGTTTTCAAACTATTTCGGATCACTTTCACTTTCTGTTCAGTTTCTTTTATCAAATCAACTCCGTGAATCTTATTTTCACTAAGCTCAGTCCAATACAAAGGTGTACGACATTTGCGACCATATAAAGCTTCGTAGGGTGCCATTTTAATGCTCAATTGAAAATTGTTATTATAAGCAAATTCAATCAAGGGCAGATATTTTCCTAGGTGCCTTCAAACTCAAGAATCCAACATCTCAACATATCCTTGAGTATCTGAATAATCCGTTCGGATTGACCGTTCGTTTGCAAATGAAAAGTAGTACTGAAGTGCAATTTAATACTAGAGCATCTTGCAGTTTATTCTAGAATCGTGATGTGATTCTCAGATCTCTGTCTAACACAATAGACAATGGCACACCATGTAGTCTCACGATATCAGAAATGTATAATTCAGTGAACTTATCAAGTGAGTAATAAGATCGAATCCGGATGAAATGAGCTGATTTCGTTAAACGATCAACTATAACCTAAATTGCATCTTTCTTTCATGAAGACAAGGGCAAACCCGAAACAAAGTCCATGGTCACTCGATCCCATTTCCACTCCGGAACCATAATCAGTCGTAACAACCCAGATGGCACTTGATGTTCAACTTTAACTTGCTGACAGATCAAACATTTAGAAAAAAAGTCAAGATATCTCTTTTCATTCCGGACCACCAATAACACCATTTCAAATCATTATACATTTTTGTACTACCCGAATGCACAGATAATCGACTATTATGAGCTTCGTTCAAAATCATCTGAATTAGCTCTAAATTTCTCGGCACACAAATTCAATCTCGAAATCTCAAACAATCATCTTCATCAACTCTGAATTATGAATCATACTCTACATCACACTGAGCTCATTTATCTAAAATCTCATTATCAATCTTCTGAGCTTCAATAATCTATTGTAAGAACAAATGTCTAGTTTTCAATTCAGCTAAAACTGAACCATCACTGGATAGAACCAAATGAGTATTCATCGCACGCAAAGCAAACAATGATTTTTGACTCAAGGCATCAGCAACAACATTAGCTTTTCCCGGATGATAATCAATCACAAGTTCATAGTCTTTTAACAGTTCTAACCATCTTCTCTGTCGCAGATTTAGATCTTTCTGAGTCATCAAATACTTCAAACTCTTATGATCAGAATACATGTGACATTTCTCATCGAACAGGTAGTGACGCCAAATTTTTAGAGCAAACACAATCGCAGCTAACTCAAGATCATGTGTTGGATAGTTCTTTTCGTGCGACTTCAACTAGCTAGAAGCATAAGCAATGACTTTGCCTTCTTGCATTAAAACACATGCTAGACCAATCAATGAAGCATCACTGTAGATCACAAATTCTTTACCCAACTTGGGTTGTACTAAAATCGGAGCTTCAGTCAACAAAGTTGTCAACTGATCGAAACTGTTCTGACACTTTTCGAACCACTCAAATTTAACATCTTTTTGAACCAATTTTGTCAATGGAGTCACAATAATCAAAAAGCCTTTTACGAATATTCTATAATAACCAGCAAGTCTCAGAAAACTACAAACTTTAGAGACATTTCTCGGAGGTTTCCAATCCAGAATAGCTAAAATTTTACTCAAATCAACTCGGATACCAGATGTTGATACAATATGACCCAGAAAACCAACTTTTTGTAACCAGAACTCACATTTACTGAATTTCGCATACAATTACTTATCTCGTAAAATCTGTAACACTAATCTCAAATGCTCAGCATGTTCGGATTCATCACGTGAATAAATCACTATATCATCAATGAATACAACAACAAATTGATCTAAATACGGTTTAAAAATTCTATTCATCAAATCCATAAAGATAATAGGTGGTTAGTCAATCAGAAAGGCATAAATAAGAATTCATAGTGGCCGTACCTCGTTTTGAAAGTAGTTTTCAGAATGTCTGAGTCTTTCACTCGCAACTGATAATAGCCTGATCTCAAATCTATTTTTTAACACACAACAGCTTCTTTCAACTGATCAAACAAATCATCAATTTGGGGTAAAGGGTACTTATTCTCGATAGTCACTTTGTTTAACTAACAATAATCTATACACATTCTCATTGTACCATCTTTCTTTTTCATGAATAGAACCGGAGCACCCCATGGTGAGAAACTCGGTCTGGCAAATCCTCTATCGGTCAAATCTTCAATTGAAACTTTAATTCTTTTAACTTGGTTAGAGCCATTCTGTACGGAGCTATTGAAATCAGAGTAGTACCAGGTACCAATTCAATACCAAATTCTACCTCTCTAACCGAAGGTAATTGTAACATCCTGATTTTTGGGTTTTTCACGATTCTTGATAGTTTAAGTAAGTTTCTAAAATTTGGTATGTGATTATGGAATTCATAATTTGAGTATGTAAATGGGTTTATGGAAGGCCCATGAGTTGGCCAAAACCCTGTAGAATTTTTAAATTTTGGAGTTAGGATTAGGGGTTCTGCTAGGTGCCCTTATATAAAGTTGTGGGTAAAATGTATCACAAAAAGAACTTTAGTAAAGTGGCAAGGGTGACGCCACTAAGCTCCTAAAAAGGTGGCGTGTGGAGCATAAGGGAAGACAGGGGATCGATTCCCTGTGTTGGCAAGTAAGAGTATTTATTTTTATGTGCAGGAAGGGTAAGTGTTGGAATCCAAGTGGATTCTGTAAGAGGAGAGTTTGGATCAAGTCAAATGCATGGATTAAGGAGGGATAAGGGGAGAGATTTTAGGGATTTGATACGAAGATAGAGTTGGCCGAATAAAGGAGATTGGAGGGGGGATTTTCGGCAGAGGGGTTTAGTTAGGGATTTTCGGCACTTAGGTATTTGTGTGCCGTTTTCTCCCTGGAGGATTAGTCTCTTTCTCTCTTTTTCTTTTGCAGCCGAATCTACCATCTCTTCTTCCATCTTTTCTTCCTTCTCCTTTTTTCGAACCAGCCCACTATTCCCTCCATTCACCCATTGTTTCTCTCCTTTATCTCTACTTCTGCCGAGATACTGCAAAAAGCCGAAATCAGTGAAGATAGGGGGTGCTGATTCTTTGTGACCAGCAACCTTTTCTTTCCTTTCAATTGTTGGCATTCAATTCTTTTACCTTTTAGGCATACAGATTCAAGAGAAGAAAGATTGTGGTAAGTGCTCAAACTTTAAACGATTCCTAGAGTAACTTTTGGCTAAAAGCCGAAACCCCTCTAGTTTAGGGAGGTGGCCGAATATGGGTATAGGCCTTATGGGGTCTTCTTTTAATATTTTTGTGGTTTATTTAGTGGAGGAGTAGCAAGGTGTAGTGTCGACTTGGAGTAGCTTGGATCACCGGAGTGGCTAGACCTAGTCATCAATCGCGGCAAGGTAAGATTCCTAAGGCCATTATGGATGGTGGTCGAATGTGTAAGTATTAATATTAGATGATTTTTGGTTTGGTTCAATTATGGGAAGATGATTATTAACGATGGATATAGGTGAAATTGTGTAGGAGATCTCGTCGAGGAATATAGCCAAACAGGTGTGTAACGAACCCTTTTTCATAGCTTAAAACGATAAATGCCGAAAAGCCGAAATGGCGAAATTCTGGCATTTTGAGGACTTGTGAGCAAGCGAACGCTCATTATTTAGTTAGATTCGTTGAGATGATGATCAGGAACATTGGAAACGGTAAGATCGTGATTTTTGGCATTCACGGTAAGTTGGGCCTCGAGGGGCTGCAATAGGGCCCAATAGGCTTTCGGGCCCATTTGGGAAAATTGGTAGAAAACGAAAATCTGTTAAATTGCATGTTAAGACTGTTAATACTGTTATTGATATGGGCTAAATGGGCCTAGATGACAAAATTGGCTAAGTAGGGCCCATTAGGGGTTTTAGGCCCAATAACTCGGTTTTGCTAAAAGTGGGCCAGAAACGCTGTTTGAACAAATGAATAGTTAGTAATTGATGATGAACATGGAAAAATCCCTAAATTTTGGTAAAATTACGATATTACCCTTATAATATGAAAATGACCGTTTTTGCCCCTAAGTAAAAATGACCATTATACCCCTAGGGTTTAAATGTGAATTTTGATACATGGGATTTTAGTAAACATGGTATGTATGATATGCACATGACATGTATGCTATGCACATGATATGTATGATATGCACATGATGTATTCATAAATGCATTGGGTTGGGCTTTTATATGGATGGAGGAAGTGCAAAAGGGCTTATGCCCCAGTTATTAAAGGGCTTATGCCCCATTATTAAAAGGGCTTTTGCCCCAATTATTAAAAGAGGCTAGGCCTCGGTTATATGATAAAGCACTATCTATGCCGGTGGAGAGGTATGGCGGGGTGGGTCGAGTTAATCCCCACATGGTGTGTTGGTTGGTATGGGTGGAGAGTAGCGGATAGTAGGTTGAGTAGTCTCCACAAATGGGCTTGCATTCTCTCATTGACATTACATGTGATATTGAAATGGGCCTATGGGCCATACTGATTTCTGAAAGGCTTGCCCAAGAATATGAAATATGAAAAGGCTTCGGCCCAGTGTTATGAAATATGAAATATGAAAAGGGCTACGACCCAGTACATGTTGAGATTGGATTTGGGCTTAGGCCCAACAGGCTGTTATTGTTTCGGGCTCTGAAAGGGGCTTGTTGCACACTAAGTTTCCAAACTCACCCCCTTTCCTTAACCTCGCAGGTGAGCCTTGATATGGGGACTTGGGCCGGAGGGGATTCAGAGTAGCCACGGTGATCGTCTTTGGGCTTTTAAATAAGCGTTGGTTTTCATTAAATTTCCTTTAATTATTATTTATTTTTGGGTTGTAATAAGGCCATTTTAACTTTCCTTTTATTTCTTTTTGGGATTATTTTATTTTTAATAAATTTAAACCTGGTTGATAATTATTCAAATGGGCTAGACTTAGGACGTGTTTTCAAAACTATACTTGTTTTCAAAATATCTCAACGCCACGATTAATCGATTTATCAAAGACGTCCACTTAAACGAATTTAAACACAATATAACAAAGTATGGCTATGGTTGTGGGCATGTCTAGGATTGGATCCAATCAAAGAGCTTGGTACTTAAGCAGCCTTCATGGCTCACCTCCTCTATCTCGGATACCTACCTGGTGCTCAGCTTCCATACACTTTGTTAACTCAACAAAAAAATATGGTTTTTAAAACACTAAAACGGAACATGGGTTTTCAACTCCAATGTGGCACGTCAGATTCGGCCATAACGTCTGGGCCAGGTTTGGGGTGTTACAGTAATCCTGAAAGTTCTTTAGGAAATACATCAGGGAACTCACACACAACCGGTACTGATTCAACTGTCTTTTCTGACACTCTCGAATCAATCAAATATGCAAAATAAGCTTCACAACCCTTTCTCACTGTAACAACCTAATTTAGATCCTAGTCAGAATGGTGGTTTCAGGATCATGAATCTGAGTCAGAAAAATATCTAAATATTATTTTCCATGTTTATTATATGTTAATTTGCATGTGTGAAAGTTTCGTATGAAAAATTGATCGTTTGTGTGCTTAATTTAATAAAAAGGACTTAATCACGTAAATTAAAAATTTGATAGTTTAAAACATAAGGGTTGAATTGTTAGTGGCTTTTTAAATTGGAGTATTTATTTTGATAATAAACCATAAACAATTTTGATGGACGGTTGTGCCCATGTTTATAATTGTTTTCTATTTTAATATAAAGGATAAATAAGTAATTAAGTTAAAAGTTATCATATATTATAATAAAACATAAAAATAAATTTATTTTTCATTTCGTTCTCTCATCACCGAAACTAAACAAAAGAAAAAGAAACAAAAGCTTTGTAATATTCGACCATTCTCAAACTTGATTCAAGGTTAGTTTGGTTTTGATTTTCGATAATTTTTACATTTTTGAGAACGTTGCTTCGAATACTATCCGACCCATGCTAGAATTTCTGATTTTGATGAATATTTTGAGTTATGCCATTGATGAATATTTGTGTTTTGTGACGTTTGATGATAAATTATGAAAGATATGTTTTGGATTAATATGTTTTGTATTGGAATTTTTGGTGAATTTGAGTGATTAGGGCTAAATTGCAAAAAATAATAAATTAAAGGACTAAAATGCAATATAGATGAAATGTGTATATTTGCATGTACTAGAGGAACATTCGGCCTAAGTAGTTGCATGGAGATTTTGTGTATTTTGTGTTTTATACAATTAGGACTAATTTGTAAAAGTATGAAATATCAGGGGTAAAATGGTAATTTTCCCATTTATGTGTTGTTGGAGTAAATTGAATGAAATTGTGTTTGAATGAGATTAATTTGAAATTATATAGATTAAGAACAAAACAAATTGGAGTTGGATTGGGGAAAAGAAAAAATAGTCGAATAGCCGATTTACATCGTTCGTCGATATCCGAGGTAAGTCTTTAAGCAATTAAAAATCATTAATTCTGAATGTAATTTAATTTAATATGCTGATTTAGAATTTATAGATTTATAGTAGAGTTAGCCGAATATGATTAAGCATGAAAATAATGTATTTGAGTTTAATTCGACTGAGTTATAACATTTGAAAGTCTGTATGAACTGTATGAAATATCTGGAATGTTCGTTATATGAATTATGTGTGAGACAGCTTTATAATAGTGATATTCGGGCTTTGAGCCTAGCAAGCCTTGTGCTAGTGAATTTGATCGGGTTTTATGCCTAGCAGGCTTATTGCCAGTGTATAAAATCAGACTTTGAGTCTAGCAGGCCTTGTGCCGGTGTGTGATATAGGCTTAGGCCTAGCAGGCTTTATGTCGGTGAATTATTATAAGTTTATGCATAAAAGAATTTATGCTGATGTGGTAATTGAATACGTTAAACGAGCTAAAACAATCAGGTACGTGAAAGTTGGTTACTTATTTTAAAATAAGGTGAAATGATTTCCTAATATGTGATGAAAAAGGATATATGAAGTTGTTGTAGTATATGTTTTAATATGAGAAATATATTTGGCCTTATAGTTGCATATGATGTAATGTTAAAGTTTGAATGATGAATATATGTCTATAAATATATATGTATATTCAATTATATAAGACAACATGGTTTCAAAATTTGGAGTTATATTGATGATGTATATATGTATATTCAGCCAAGGAGAAATTGTCCTATGAAAGAATATGTTAAATATGTTTGGAATTAAAAACTTGAAATTAAATATGATTACAAATGCATAAATTGATTTCTTTAACTAAAATGATTAATAATTGAGATGTTATTTTGCATTAATTGTTTAATTTGCTTAAAGCATACTAAGCTAAGTTAGCTTACTTTGTGTGTATATGTTTGTCTTTGTTTTATAGATTTTGGAGATCGTTACATTCTCGAGGATCATCAGTAAAGTCAATCACACTATCGTTTATTCTCAGTACTTTTGAAAGTTTTAAATTCAAACTTATGGCATGTATAGGGTGGAACATACTTTTGAAGTGTTGATTTTGAACTTGTATAAAGGTCGTGCGTAAATGGCTTAATTTTTTTATGCTTGATTTCGATTATGTTTGGTTATGACTTGAAATTGTTTTGGTTATATTACTATGTGATATAAAATGATGTTGCTCATGATAGGTATTTTATGTTTTGGAAATGGTTAATGATCTTGAATGAATATATGATTAATTCGGCTAAGGTATTTATAGAATATGTTATAAGTTATTGAGGTGGTTGTTTTAAGTCAATGAATTATAATTGTTTCAGAGCTTACAGGTTGATTATTATGTTCGAACATGAAATAATTCTATCGTAATATGGCTTTTAATTGATGTGGCAATATATATACTATTAATATGAAAGTATATATGTTAGTTAAATATCTGTAAATGAAGTAAGGTCAGTCGATTATGTGTTAAGTGATATGAATAATTCTGTTTGAGCTGTCTATGGCTTGTTCATTTGCTAAATATGGGTTTATGTTTTGATTAAATGATGTGGTCTAAATATTTGGATGTGTTTGGCATATTCGGTTATGAAATATGTATATGTATAATTAGATGTGATTATTGCTTGTTGTAATTAGTGAAAGGTGTATCACTTATTGTAGTTAAAACTTGTATATATATAGATTGGTGATTCGGTTTGTTTATCGAAATTGTAAAAGTTTTTATAAATATTTGGGTATTTGGGTTAACTTGTATATATATGATATATATATTTGATTTGAAATGGAATTACAATGTGAGCATGTTTGTGATTGTCTAAAAGCTATGTCTCCTCTAGTAATAACTTGTAACCAATTCCGATGATGGATACGGGTTAGAGGTGTTACATTTTATTGGTATCAGAGCTACAGTTTAGTCGATTCTAGGACTAACGTAGCATGTGTGAGTCCCCTATAGTTTGAAAATTTTTTCTAAGTTTTGTAAAAATTTCTTGAGTTATCGGTTTAGTCCCAAACCATCCTAAATGCATGTTTTGGGCCTAGTAGGCTTGTATTAGGGACATTATGAATGTATGTGAATGTTTTATGTTTGAATTGGAAAAATATATGAAAAATGTATGTTTTATTGTGTTATAAGTTTGGTAATACTCTGTAACCCTATTTCAATAATGAATACGGGTGAGGGGTGTTATAATAAATCCCGATCTAACCTTAGGAATGGATAGGATACAAATGGCATGTCATTAGGGGTTACTGTATTTTGGGTGCTGGTTCTGTATGTTCTACCGGTGACTAAGATTTTCGGTATTTGTTGCGATTAGTCGTCAACTTGTGTGAGCAGCACTGTGTAGTTACGTCTTGACCGTCAGCTTGTATGAGCAGACCCAATGATAGCTCGAGAGTGAGCATTTATATGAGATATGAGATTGAGATGGTTTCGACCATGTATTTGCACTTATGTGCCAGATTCCTGAGTATCCAATATTATTCCAAATGGTTCAACCGATATATTGATGGTATGAAAGAATAAAAGGTTGGTACGTATCATTATAGGTATGTATGTATGTGAATCATATAAACGTTGAATCTATGAATTTGTGAATTTTATGTCTAACCTTATGGATGAATATGTGTTAGGTTTGTGGATTAAATTGAGTTGCATTATGACATGTTTATTTACTTAAAATATGATTGAATGGTAAGTTGTACTTATTAGCCATACGAGCTTACTAAGCTTAATAGCTTACTTTGTTTACTTTTCCGTGTTTTATAGTGATTTTGTAGCTTGCTCGAATTGGAAGTTATCGGAGATCTCATCACACTATCCAGCTATTGTTTTGGTACTTTTGAACTTTGTGTATTTTGTGTATTTTGTCTATATGGCATGTATAAGTCATTTGGCTAATGGAAGCCTATATGGTTTGCTTATGTAATTAGTCATTTAATATGACTTGATTTGGCATATGTTGGTTATGTATGTATATATGCAGTTATTCTCATTTTGGTATGTATTTGGATTGCCATGGAAGTGCCTTAATTGTGTATTGGTATTTTGAGTACAAAATAATTGAACTTGAGAATGTGGTATGCATGTTGAATTAGGCACAAAGTCTAATAAGTGAGTTTGATCATTTAGGTATACCTTAAAGGCATATTGGTATGTTTTGAATGGTTAATTGTGATGCTTATGAGCCTTGTGGTTGTTGGTCTTGATATTGCATGATTTGGACTTGGATGAAATTGGTTTGAATGCCTATTGATGACATGGTCATATGTTATTTAATGGGTTTAGATTGTTGCAAGTTTGGGGGAGAAAATGGCTTGGAAAATAGTCTATTTTCATCCACATGGGCAGAGACACAGGCATGTGTCTCAGTTGTGTGTTACACATGTCCAGGTGACACAGCCGTGTGTCCCTTGTTATTTATTTAGAAACCAAGCCAGTAGCTTCAGACGGCCTAGCACATGAGCATGTGACTTGGCCATATGGCATAAGTCAGTATACCCTCCAGCTTTCTCACGGCCTAGCACATGGCCTAGCACATGACCTAGCACACGGGCGTGTAAGGCCATTTCGAAGGGTACACGAGCTAGTCACACGGGCGTATGGTTGGCTGTGTGACCCAAGTTAGAGAGTTACATGGGGTCGGACACAGGCTGGGACACGGCCGTATGATCCCATTTTGAATGTCCACATGGCCTGTGACATGGGCATGTCTATTGGCCGCGTGAGACACACAACCTGGCCACACGAGACTGTGTCTCCTACACTTTGAAAATTTTCTATGTTTTTTTTTAAATTTATTAAGTATTCAATTTAATCCTGAACCACTTCTAATGCTTGTTTTAAGCCTCGAGGGCTCATGTTAGGGACTACATGACTGTATTTGAATGAATTTTGTTTAAATTTGTAAAATGAATGTGAAATGTATGATTGTTTAAGAAATAAGTCCGATAATGCTCCGGAACCCTATTCCGGCGACGGATAAGGGTTAGGGGTGTTACAATGCATATCAAACATAGTATACAACATGTATCTCATACAATCACATCAACCAATAAATTTAATTCCAAATCTGTATCATACAAATGGCTCTGATATCACTGTTGGGACCGCTGGTAAGCCCTGTGGCGCAGTGGAAAAATTATTCCAATAATCCACAACCAATGATTCATGTATGAGGAATGAATCGGGTTGAAATAGGGTTGAAAATATACATTCTTTAGTGGAAACATTGAAATGATGTTTCTAATTCGATGTTGATTCCAAGCCACAATGAAAACGTCCTGGCCTCTACGTAGTCCACCCTATAAATAACAAACAACCACTTTCTCTTGAACATTTTAGAGAGAATTAAAAACGATTGCTATATCTTTTAAATTATTAAGTACATATATTAAGCTCGCATATAAATTTCAATTTCTTAGCATTCATTAGATCCATATCTATTAGAGATATTTTTGTTAGCCCATACACAATTCACCAAAATCTCTAATAATTTGAATTAATTGTTAATGACTGTGGCCCAAATTCATAGTACTCATTTATTTATTCTTAGGCAAGCTTGCCTGGAGCATATTTGATCAACCAGTTCATGCATTAAGTAGCTTTTATATATGGATGTAATGTTGTTTAACTTGGTTTTTGTAACACCCCTTACCCGTATTCAAGGCCGGAATAGGGTATGAGGCATTACCAGACATAAACTCACACATATAAAATCAAGACATGAATTTCTGTCCAAATTTTAAACTTTTCATTCACATGCATATCGTCCCTTATATGGCCCTTCGAGGCCCAAAACATACATTGGGTGTGATTCGGGACTAAACCAAGAACTCTTGAAACTTATACATCATTTAGAAAAATTTCCTATTTTGGAGGGTCACACGCCCATGTGGCTTGGGGCACACCCGTTTCCTCAGCTCGTGTAACTCTCTATTTATGACATCATCTATAACACCCCAAACCCGACCCAGACGTTATTGCCGAATCTGGCGATGTCACATTAAAGTGTTTTTCACAAAGTATAATATCATTGAGAAATCCGTTCTATATTAAACCTCTTTGTGATCTTAATCGAAGATTTTGGAATGACTTATCCCTAGTTAAAATTCAAGTCGTTTAACAAATTGTTAGTCATATTAAATGGTTATTAATTTTTAAAACATCGTTTGTTGCTGAAGCTTTTAAAATATGTTGTATAAACGTGGTGTTTTGAAAAACATTTTATCTTTTTAAAAACCCGCCTCCTACTGCTAGCACGTATAAATCGAAGCAAATAAAAATCCCAAAATAAAATCCAAAGAGGCCTTATTACAATAAAATACCCAAAATACAATTACTTATAATTTAAAAATCAAATAAGAAAGCATGTGTAGTTGTGTGGCCATCTGTAAGTCCCTCGCAGCATCGATCCTCCTAAGACTGGGGATTACCTATACAGTAAAACAGATGGGTGAGTTTATGAAAACTCAGTGTGTAATCCCATATAAGCAAACAGTCAGAAAACAAGCACAGCCTGGGCCTAAGCCCTTTTTAGAAACAGTGACAATACCAGTTCGGGCTTTAGCCCAACTCAATACAGAAACAATCATGTGTTCGGGCCTTGGCCTATTGCAGTAACAATAAATAGTGCAGTAACAGTAATTAGTGCAGTAACAGTATACAAGTCCTACCCATCCAGCCTTTACACTTCATTTTCGTCTAACCCTACACTCCATGTGGGGATATATTCAACCCATCCATCCCTACACTCCAGAATTAGCACAGGTTGCGGCACTAAACAGTAATATACAGTTGGGTTGCTAGTAATTTAGGCTCGAAGTCTTTCAGTACACTTCATCCGATCAATATAAACCCATCCTATAATATCCCGAAATATGGTCTAGCTGGAATAATGGTTTCGAGACCATAAATTCGACGTTAAAATATTTAGATTTTGATCATTATGAGATTTAGAATATAAGATTATGCATGTGGTAAAGTTTCATAAGGAAATTTTAAGAATAAAATGTTCAATTACAAAATAAGGACTAAATTGAATAAGATGCAAAACTTGATTTTTAGGTGCAATTTGTGAGAAATTGTTTTGAAATATGAATTAGAAGGTATTTTCCCAATTTCTAAATTTTTGGACAAATATGGACATCTATGGAAATTTTTGTAAGTTTAGTCAGTAAGGGCATTATGGTCATTTGGATATTAAATGAATTAAAAAGGGAAAAAGAGCTAAAAATCAGCTCATCTTTCTCATGTTGCTGCTGAAAATCAAAGGTACCATAGCTAGGGTTTCTTCAACTTTCAAGCTTGATAGTAAGTCAATCCTAGCCCCGTTTTTAATTTTTTTTGTATTTTTTACATCCTTGCAACTTGCTCTCTTCATTTCTATCCATATTTCATGCTAGGGTTTATTTTAATAAAATTACCCATGCATGAGTTAGATGTATTTTGGTGGATTATGGAAGAATATGATAGTTTAATGTATGGAGAACAACATTTGTTAAGAGATTTTGCATGAAAACCCTAAAAAGGACTTATTTGTAAAAGTTATGAAAATGGGTAGAAAAGTGTGAAATAAAGAAAAGTATAGGCTGCTTTAAGTACAAGAGGTATTTGGCTAGGTTTGTGTAACCAAAAAATCACTTGCATTTCTTCATACGAGCCTAAGGACTAATTTGTGAATAAGTGAAAGTTTATGGGTAAAAAGGGTAGTTTTGTAACACCCCTATCCCGTAACCGTCGCCGGAATAGGACGAGGCGTTACCAGAAAATTTGGAAGCAGATCAAAACAGTAAAATTTTGAACATTTTTTTTTCTTTTTCGTGAATAAAGATTGTTCATTTAATTAAATTCTAAACACAAACAAAGATCAAACTTATAACTTATAAAAGTAGACTTCCAAAGGATGTCATATTCGCATGGCTTATAAACAATAGTTATGATATCATTCTAGTATAATATATCCTATACATGCCATAAGCTAAATCCAAATCACAAGGTTTCCATAATAGTAGATAGTGTGATGAAGTCTTGTGATCCCAGAAGTGGTAATCGAGTCCACAATCTATAAAACAAAGACAAAAGACAAGCGGAGTAAGCTTACATAAGCTTAGTAAGTCTTAAGTAAAATGATAATTTTGCAAAATCAAATTCAATTATCATTTATCGCTCGATTTTTTTTTTAATCAATGAAGTCAATCTAGAGCTCCATAACGAACTATAATTTCAATAACCACATCATTTAGTTACCACAAATTATTTCATGATTATGACCAAAATGGTCAAATATTCGTATGCTCACAAGGTACACTTAGCTCATAAATACACTCCAATCTAAATGCCTCTATTATAGTTTAATCGAATACATTCTTATGGCATAACACATTGGTCAAATGTATCATAGTCACATGGACTGTGGTCACATTTGCATTCATACACTTATTCACATATGCATCGCTTTGTATACTTTTGATCTAATCCGAATTGAAAATCACATACGAGTACCTGATACATACCTGGCCAACTTAATGTATTGAACATCTTTAACTGTCGTTTCATTACTCAGCCTCATCGTCTTAGACCTTGCAGAAACCCCGTCTAACAATATCAAGAGATCTCACCATTCCGTCAAATAGTTCAAACCTCATGCACGCATATATAGTTTATCTATTTCTTCCAAATTTGATTCACACAGTCTTTCGCATCTAGAAACCTCATATCTACTTCTAATTCAATCAATCAAACTAAAACATAATACTTTTACCACGTTTAGTTTCCATATTTAGAAGTACATAGTAATATCATAATCTATCATGAATAGATTCATAGAGTCACTACTCATTTAGCATAACATGTACTCTTTCAATAATCATAATCACTTGCTCAAATGTACTCGTTTCATGCACATACATGAACATATATATAAAAAAAAATTAATTCCTTATTTCATAATCGCATCAAAACTTTTGAGTATTTCAACGTGGCATGTATTGAATTACGGTATGGGATGCAAAGAACCAAACATAAACCTTATCACATATCGTGAGGTTGACAAAATACAATCCTTCCCTTGCATTTGTACATCTAGCGAATATAATTTATTCTCAATTTATAAGGCCTTTTTGGCCGAATATGCACAATTACATATATAAATCTCAGCACATACTTTTCTTTACTTAAAGCTCATACGATAAATTTAAATCGAATACTTTGTCATACTAACAACCATTGACCGAATAGATTATTCCCTTATTCAAAGATATAATAATCATTCCCACATATGTATCGTTCTTTAATACTAATAATTCACCGAATCATTGGCCGAATGTACACGAGTACATACATGAAAGCTTAGTATATACTACATTATACAAGCATACCAAGACTGATTAGGTCATCCTCATTTTCGCAATACAATAATCAATCACATATACGTTTTTCTTGAATGCTAGTGATTCACTTTGAGGTAAACTTACAAATGAGGAGGTAATATGTATCTGAACGTCTTAAATGTATAGTACTTACTTGATGGTAGCTCATTGCGAACATTCAAGATCATAATCTTACTTAATTCACCAGCATTAAGCCTGCAGGACTTTAAACCCGGATACAATCCCAGCATGAAGCCAGCAGGTCTCTAACCTGGATGCAATCTCAGCACAATTCATTTAATATATATTTATATTTTTACTAACTTTGGCCTCATTAAATATCTAATATTGCACACTTTTCACAATTGGTCATTCGGCCTTATCACATATTCACACTTTCACATTCATCACATTGGCCATTCGATCTTAAGCTAGATATTACGCCTTGTCATTTTATTTTGTCTTAGGTACAAAATCACATTAGTAAATTGATTCAAATACGTAAAATTTTCCATTCGGCCTTAGAACATATCATGGCCACGTCATATTTTTCAATTTAGCCATTTCTATAATAGTATCCATTAATCAAAACTCAAAATAAGTTTAATTACTTAGAGACTTACCTCGAATGTCGTCGAACGACTACGGATCGGCTATTTGGTTAGTTTAGCTTTTCCCTTATCCGAATTAGGCTCCTTAAGCTCTTGAGCTTAATCTAAAACAAATTTAACTTATTAAAATCCCATTGTGCTTTCTTATGGCCGAATACCACAAGAAATTTAATAGGCCATATAACTACTTTTAGCTCAATATAAAATAATCGTACACATCTTTAATCACCTTAAACAAATTACTAAGTATTATAGAAAATCAAAGCATACTCATCGTTAGCCTTATTCGGCCATCTCAATACGTTCTAAGTGACCATATGTATGTACGTCTATACTAAAGTGCTTTACATTAATAGCACCATATCAACAATGTATAATGTCGACCCCTTCAAACCAATTATCCATACAAATATTATTTGTACACATTTCCTTACCTAAATTTCACATTCGGCAACCACTTAATCAACTTAACAAATTTTCTATACTTCAAAACCACAAGTAAATATCATAATTTTTATCATTACATCGATTAAACTAAATCATGCATTAGCTTTTAGCACATTCGGCCATTAAAGAGACAACCCAATTAACATTCAAACCTTTTTAAGCTTAGATTTCCCAAGGCCGAATATCACATAAAAACCTTTAATACACATGCAAAGTTTACACTTTAACTAATTATACATATACTAATAAACCGAATATTATTTAAACAACCATTTGAATTGTAACGCCCCGCACCCAAGACCATTTCCGGAGTCAAACACGAGGTGTTAACGAACTTAATTCATTTATTTTCACAGTTCATTTTAAAATTTCCGACAAGCTGGCTAACTGCATCACTGTCACCTTAAAAATCATATCTTGAGTTCCAAAACTCGAAAACTAATTCCGTAAATTTTCCCTGAAACTAGACTCATATATCCATCTAAAAATTTTTTTCTAGAATTTTTGGTCAGGCCAATTAGTACATTTTATTAGTTAAATTATCCCCTGTTTCAGGGTTCGACTACTCTGACCTTCATGCATTACGACTTAGATATCTTCCTTTACAGGGCTTTAATACTTATATCGTTTGTCTCTAATGAAACTAGACTCAAAAATAAATCTGTGCATATAAAGCATGACTTCTAATTATTTCTGGTTAATTTATGGTAAATTTCCAAAGTCAGAACAGGGGATCCAGTAACCGTTCTGGCCCTGTTTCACGAAAACTTAAACATCTCATAAAATAGGGATCATATGGTCGTTTTTCTTCTTCCATATGAAAATAGACTCATCAAGGTTCGATTACATAATTTATTCATTATTTAATTACATTCCTAATATTTTTAGTGATTTTTCCAACTTATGTCACTGCTGCTGTCAGCATCTATTTTAAGGTAGATTTTACCTATTTCATAATTTTCCATGAGTCAACTAGCAAATTGACATACATTATTTTCAAGGGAAATCCCGATTAGCCATGACGTACGTAGCACCAATAGGACCATGATTGGCCATTCCAATGGCTAGTCATTACCAAACATTTCCATACCACTTAGCAACCATATCACAAGACCATCTTAACTCATTTCTCATCTTGTTAACAAAAACATAGTAAAGCAAATCTTTATACACAATTATTATCAATTCATCCATCCACTAGGGACTTAGCCTAACGTTCAATAACAAACTCCTCCTTTATCAATTACATATTCGGTAAGAACATGGTAACTTATACTACATCAATTTTAAGTACATAAATTACTCAAACATAATCAAATTCACATTCGGTCTTGGTACATAATAAGGTAGCCGATTCTTTCCCTTAGCACCCAATGCTCACATATGCTCATTTGTATAGTTCAAACACTCATCTACCATTGTTCATCTAAATTTATCATGAAACAACAACCATCACCCTTATTAATTACCATAATGAAAGCCCTACTCATTCCTACAATCAAAAATTCAACATGGGTTACTAAAATAACTTGATACCTCATTCAAGATTAACCAAAATTTCAAGAATTAACATAACTTCTTACCTTAATGCTCACTTAAGATGACCGAATGCCTTTCTCCCATCTTCCTCTTTACATTCGGCCAAGAAGAAAGAAACTCAAGCTTTGTTTTCAGCACCCTTCATTTCCTTATTTCAATTACTTTTTTCCTTTTTTTTTGTGTGTTATATAATATAAAGCTACTAACTAATAATTAATACATATTGCATGTATATAACCCATCATGGCCGGCCACTACTTGTCATAGGTGGAAATTTGACATGCAAACCCATTATTTTCATAACATGCACTAATAGATCCTTATAGATTAACCTATCCCATTTCAAAAGTGTCACACATAAGTCCTATTAACTGAATTCACATGCAATTGACTAAATTCAAACATGAAATTTTCACACATGCATATATACACATAATAAGCATCAAATATGACGGTTAATTATTTTTGTGACTCGGTTTTGTGGTCCCAAAACCACTTTTCGACTAGGGTCAATTTAGGGCTGTCACAAGTTTTATCAAAGCATGAATTTAGGGTCAATTTGAGTAATGCATGAAGTTAATGAGCTAAATTTGTTATGATAGATCAAGAAAGACAAGAATCAAGTCTTGACTAAGGCAAGAATAAAGTGTACGAGGCATAGGCACTATTTCGAATATTTTGTACCGAGGTAAGTACATGTACAAATAAATACCTTAATTAATGTTTTAAATGTTTAAATAACATGTGGGTAATTAATATATTATTTGGTTACCTTGTTGCTATAATATGTTTTGATGTTTTATTCCTATGTTACAAGTGTTGCCATGTTAACATTTGTATATGATAGGGTCATATGTTATAAGGCCAACATTCTGAGAATGTTCGACAAAGAGACGTAAGTCCGAAAATCCCGTTTGAACTTAGGAATAGGTAAGGATACAAGTGACATGTCACTAGGATAGCTATGTAGGTATGAGCTCGTTTGATGAGATGATACATGCTAGGTCCTGTATGAGCTCGTTTGATGACATGATACATGCTAGGTTCGAGAGCTTGTGTAGCCCTGTTGAGAGGTATGTAATTATGTGGTACACGCTAGGTCTTGGAGCTTAAGTAGCCCTGTTGGGAGGCACAGTAATGTGATGCATGCTAGGTCCGAGTGTTCATATGTAGCCCTATTGAGAGGCATGCTATGTCATGATTATGGCACTTCGGTGCATTTATATCCAAGTATCCTATTCGTTATTCCAAATGTTCAACGGGTAATGTATACGAGGTTCAAACTTAAACTAAGTAAAATGCATATGTGTACAGGGGAGAAAAGGTATGTGTTTAATCTGTGTATTTCTATGACTATGATCATCCATGGCAATACATGTTTTTTTATGTATTATGCTTATAAAGAAAATTTTGATCACATGTTTGATGAAAGGTATGAAAAAGTTACAAAGGTGTAAATAATGTTCTATGGTTTAATTAAGATTTACTTTATTTGTATGTGTACTTATTAAGCTTCATAGCTTACTCCTCCCTTTTTCTATTTCTTTTAGATTCGTCATGCTAGCTCAAAAGATCGAGAATGTCGGAGCTCGAGTCATATTATCAACTAAACTTTGGGTATAATACATTTGATTATTTTGAGTCTTGGCATGTATAGGTGATTGTTATTTTGTATATGTGTCATGTCATGTGGCTAGCCCAAAGTAATGGTTCCCTAATTGGTATGATTATTTTTTATATGGCCAAGTGAATTGGTCCATATAGTTAATTGAAGTGTTTTCTTATAATTATCTCTTTATTGCATGCCAAATTATGTATGTGATTGTGGTTTATGCTAGATAGTAAGATGTTAAGCATGTTGGAGTACATGAGAGTTCTTGGGTGACCAATGGCTTGGAAGATAGCCTCCAAATGGTCCACATGAATAGACACATGGATAGGTGTCTAAATCGTGTGTGACACATGGATAGCCCACACTGGCATGTCGTTCAGCCGTGTGTCCCCTACACCCCAAAATTTTCATGTTGTTTGCTTTGTAGTAACTACACGGGTTGGAGACACGGTCGTGTGTCTCATCCATTTGTGACACACGGGCAGACCACACGGGCTTGTGCTGTGTACCCCTAAGTGAATGATGACGTCATAAATAGAATGTCCAGGTTTTTGAACACGGGCGTGTCTAGTCCGTGTGAGGGACACAGGCATGTGTCTAGGCCGTGTGAAAACCACTGCACCTTGAGTTGAATTAAATAAATTTCAGGATCCCACACGGACTAGGGGCACGGGCGTGTGGTGTGCCTCAACACGGGCGTGTGAGTCCAAAAGACCAAAATTTTCTTAAGTTTTCCATACATTCTCGATTCAGTCCCGAACCACTTCAAATGTATGCTTCGAGCCTTGTAAGCCCACATAAGGGACAAAATGATGGAATTGAAATTTTATAACTCATATTTTTGTTGGATGTTTGTATGTTCATCTGGTAATGCCTCGTACCTTATCTCGGTCTAGGGTACGGGTAAGGGGGTGTTACATAAATTGGTATCAAAGCTACGATTTAGTCGGTTCTCGAATTACGTAGCATGTGCTTGAGTCTAGCTATACATGCCATGAATACATTTGTGATACTGTGACAACTCCTAACGATATAAATTGTATTTTTCATATAGTATGGATCCTGATTGAGCTATGGCCGACGATGTTGAGAGTAATGCACTAGCCCCCGCTCAAGGGACGGTGCCAGAGGGGGATAGACCCGATACAGTTAGCCAAGGGGGGAGGCTAGGGAGGCTTTGTAACACCCCGAACCCGAGACCGTCGCCGGAGTCGAACACGAGGTGTTAACAGACTTCAAACCACTTATTGAGAATTTCCCAGACAAGCTGCAAATCTGTGTACTAGTCGCTTCAAAAATCATATCTTGAGTTTTACAACTCTAAAATCAGTTTTGTAATTTTTCCCTGAAACTAGACTCATATTTCCATCTACATATTTTTTTCTAGAATTTTTGGTCGAGCCAATTAGTACAGTTTATTACTTAAAGTCTCCCCTGTTGCAGGGATCGACTACACTGACCTTTGTGCGTTACAAATTGGATATCTCCCTGTACAGGGCTTCAATACTGATTTCGTTTGTTTCTATAGAAACTAGACTCATATAGGAATCTACACATATATGACATGACTCATAATTATCTCTGGTTAATTTACAATGATTTTCCAAAGTCAGAACAGGGGATCCAGAAACCGTTCTGGCCCTGTTTCACGAGAACTTTAATATCTCTTAAAATACAGCTCATATGGTCGTTTTGTTTCATCCATATGAAAATAGACCCATCAATATTCGAGTACGTAATTTTATTAGCTATTAATTCCACTTCTACTATTTTTAGTGATTTTTCGATCTCATATCACTGTGCTGTCCGCAACAGTTACTGCAGTAGACTATGCCAATTTCATGAATCCTTCCTTAGTCTTACTACTCATCCATCATACGTGACACAAATTATGGCCACCTTATCAAAATTAAGGTTTCTAAGACTCGTGGCTATAGATTCTAGCATCCCACTCAAACGACCACATAGGCCATTTTCACATGGCTTAAAGTTTACAACCCAAAATTTAACAAAACAAAATAGCTCATACATGCCAAATGTTCTCCTAAGTCGACTAAGAAGACAATACCAAAGATTGCTCACGGTGTGATGACTTCGTTGTGATTCTGAACACCCAAAAGGAGACGAGCCCAAGGAACCTAAAATAGGTGACAAGAAAACACCGAGTGAGTTTATAACTCGGTAAGTCATAAGCATTCCACAACCATCCATTAATACAATTATCATAAAATGAAATAATGAAACAAGGCCAAATGTTCCGCCATACCGAACTATACCATAGTTCCTTAGATCTTCGGATCAATCTCATACCAAGTCATACATTTACATTTCATATACTGTTCAATAGGATATTTGAAGCAATTTCCATACATCATTTCATTTCCGCAACAATCATGCAATCAAATGAACTTTCATCTATTCCACGATACCTTATTTACGGAATGCAATTGAAATCATCACATAGATTTAAATCTTACCAACTCCACCCGAGCATGAACATAGCATCTATTAGCCATGAACTCAAGGTACTTACTCTTTTCGCTGTCCATACTCATCTCGATAAAGTCACGCCTCCATATAAATGTTCAATCGGAGATATGTGTAGAGTTTGCACACATAGTGCTTAATACTCAATCACGCACACTTAGTGCCAATGATTCAAGCCCGCACATAGTGCCATATAGTCCAAACTCGCACACTTAGTGCCGTACATTACAAGCTCGCACACTCAATTGCCAATCTAAATCACCGTACACATCTATTTCTCGCACACTTAGTGCCAAGCAAACTTCCTACACATTTCACTATCTCTTTTACGTTCAACATTATCATCTTTTCATACACATACATTTGTATATATTTCATCTCATTAAACACAATTGCATAGATATTACAATCATTTAAGCAATATCAAATATATGCTTAATGACTTACCTTGTGTTGGGTAAAAATAGTCCAAGTCGGCTACTCGATGACCTTCGCCTTTCCCTTGCTTGATTCTCCTTCTTTAACTCCTTGAGCTTAATCAATAAATCAACTAGTTTAACCATCTTGCTAAACATTCATAATTCAATTACACATGCATATGTATGTTTGTATATTCGGCAACCATCCTCACTTATTACCCATTTAGTCAACAATCTAAGCCAAGATAAGGCTTCAATATGGTTGCCTCTAACCGAATACATGCTCACCAATTTCCCTTCATGTGGCCGAATATGCATGTCCATGTTGAGACCATTTATGCACTTATTACCACACAAAACAGCATACATTACTAACTAATACCTTTCCATATTGTAACTCAATACACATCTATCATTTCCTTCATAACCAAAACATCATCATAAGTAAGTATATACCTTAAGATAGTATATATCGTCATACCAATACATCATGCTCAAACATATATACATATATGTATGCTAGAGCCGAATCTCAAGTTGATTGTAACTAAACATGAACATGATTTGAAACACAAATCTTACTCTCCATGCAAAGAGCATAAATCACACTTGGGGATGTACCATGGCGAATACATCACAACACCATAATTTTGGTCACGATTACACAAAGAACTTAGTATATCATTCAAAATGCTCAAAGAAAATCTAAGAGTCCTCAATCCACCATCACATGTATCATCATCAAGCTTCATATTTAACATGCAATGGCATTAACTCAAAATCCACCTTGGCCAAATACCATCCCCATGATATAACAAAGATTTGAACCATGGGCTAATAAGAACATCAAGTTAGCAACCAAAAACATGCATGAATCTCATGGCACAACATCAAACATACCTTAATCTTGATGCAAATATAGCCAAACCTCTTCCTAATCCTCTTCCAACCCAAGCATGAAGCAAAATTCCTCCTTCCCTCTAGTATTTTCGGTCAAGAGAGAATGAAATGGATGAGCAAAATTTTTTCTTTTCTTTTCTTCCATGTACGGCAATGGGGGGTTTCACACACACATATTTTTTTTTTCTTTCTTTACTACCCATGCTTATTTGTTTATTGTTTCCCCCTAATGCACCAACAAAACATGTTTCATGACATGTTTAGCCCATACTCCCTTGTCATGGCCGGCCATCACTTGTAAAAAGGGGGTATTTGACATGCAAGGCCATTGTTTTGCATGCATGCTTTAATTAGTCATCATACATTTCCCCATCATACTTTCAAAGTTTTCTACTAGGTCCTTTCTAGTGAAATTCACATTTATAACTCTAAATTAAAGCATCAAAATGTCACACATGAGTTAACACATATTATAGGCATCAAAATAAATATCAAATTATTTTTATGCCTCGGTTTTGTGGTCCCGAAACCACATTCCAACTAGGGTCGTTTTAAGGCTGTCAAAGGCTTTCCTCCAAGTGATGAATAATTGGTACACCGAGTTTATGAGAGTGAACCCTAATGCTCAAGCCCCACCTTCTCCACCCCCTTTGAACCCTCAACCTGTGCCTATGATGCCTCGAAACATGGACTTCATGAGATTTGTTAGGACCCCCTAGATAAGATTAGAAAACAAGAGGCCGAGGAATTTAGAGCAAATGTCGATAATGATGCTGAAAGAGCTGAGTTTTGGCTCGAGAATTCGATCCGAGTATTTGAGGAGTTATTTTGCAGGCCCGATGAGTACCTTAAGTGTGCCATTTCTCTACTGAGGGACGATGCTTATCATTGGTGGAAGACTTTGATTTCGATAGCGCCTAAGGAGACTGTCATTTGGGAGTTCTTTTAGGAGGAATTCAGAAAGAAGTATATCAGCGGAAGGTTTATTGATCAGAAACGAAAGGAATTCCTCGAGCTTAAGTAAGGACGTATGTCAATGACAAAATACGAGCGAGAATTTGTTTGATTAAGTAAGTATGCTTGAGCGTGTGTGCTCACTGAGGCCAAAATGTGCCGCAGGTTCGAAGATGGACTCATTGAAGACATTAAGGTATTAGTAGGTGTAAACCCCAAACCCGGCCTAGAAGTTAGGCCCGAATCTAGCATGTCACATTGAAGTGTTTTTCCAAAACCATGTTCTCATTGAAAACCCTTCTTACTACTCAAAACCTCTGGCCATTTTAAAACTTGTGAAACGTTAATTCCCTTAAAACATTACTTGCTGCGGAAGTTTACTTCTAAACAGTTGCGGAAACAAGAAATTTTGAAAACCAGTTATTGTTTTTGAAAATCGTGCCCTACTTCTAACAGATATTAAGCATACTAAATAAATTTCCCAAAGGTTAAGAAAACAAAGAGGACTTAATACAACCCAAATCAATAACCAAAGTGCTTAACTAAATAAATGAAACAGAAAAACATGTGCAGTTGTGTGGTCATCTCCGAGTCCCTCTGCGACACCGATCCACCTAACGCTGGGAATTACCTGCACAGTTAATAAACGGGGTGAGTTTTTGAAAACTCAGTGTGTAATCCCCTTACTAGAGTAACAGTCAGTAAACAGACAGAATTCAGAATAAGTCTGGGCCAGAGCCCATTATAGTAACAGTACATCTAGTTTAGAGCATACGTGGGCCAAAGCCAGTTACAATATCATTTGGGTCACAGCCCAAAACAGAATCAGTTGGGCCGAAGCCCATATCACAATAATATCATATAGACAATGCTATGTAACCCACCCCAATAATCCAACCGCTACACACCAACTCCGTCCCCCGGTAACCATCATGTGGGGACATAAATATTGACCCATCTATCCGGTACACATCAATGGTAGCCCGATTGCGGTACTACCTTCATTACAGCAAGCTGCTAACCAAATATTAGGCTTAATAGCCATCGGTGGATCCACAGTCGTCAAGCAACCATGCGATCCTCATATACTTCCTCCGTTCCATAATTCCCAACCCATGCAATATGTCGTTTATGTCATGCTCAATCATCACACGTGTATGCTGAATGGCCATACTCAGTAACAGTCTTTTAAACATATATTAAGAGCATATCAGTCATACAACCACAGTCAAGTCAATTAAAACGCAATCATACATTCATAATCAAATCAATCAAATTCGATGTCTAAGTCAGTCATTTACCCTTAAGGGCAAAACAGTCATTTTACCCCACAGGGGTATGTCGGTCATTTTACACTACAAGGGTAATTCGATAATTTAACAAATCGATGGTATTTGGTAATTTTACAAATCAAGGGTGTTTCGATAATTTCACAAATTGGGGGTATTTTGGTAATTTTACAAATTGAGGGTATTCGGTAATTTCACAATCGATGGTAATTTTACAAATCGAGGATATTTCAGTAATTTCACAATCAAGAGTATTTTGGTAATTTTATAAATCGGGGGTATTTCGATAATTTTACAAATCGAGGGTATTTTAGTAATTTCACAATCGAGGGTACTTTGGTAATTTTACAAATTGAGGGTATTTCAGTAATTTTACAAATCGATGGTATTTCAGTAATTTCTCTTTATTATGGGTTTATTACTTACCTTGGCCCGTTAACAAGTCCTCGTTGGCTAAAGTGAACAGATACTACGCACCAGGTAAGATTCCAGATAAGAGAAGGTGAGTCATTAAGACCGCTTAAGTACCAAGCTCTCCCTAGATCCAGTCCTAGACATGCATATACCCATTGTCACACATTAACCTTATGACTCGTCTACGGTCGCGATTAATTAATTATTTAAGTTTTATGTCTGCTTGAGTAGTTACCAAAAACTAGGTTCACAACCCCTTTACTAAACACTAACAGATCCACATTATCCATTTGGCCCCTTTAGGCCCAATCTCGTTCACATGGCCCATCAGGCCCAGTCACATTCATATGGCCCATCAGGCCCAATCACATTTATATGGCCCATCAGGCCCAACTACTTCCTACCTAATGTTAGATTTACACAAGTGGGCCCAGAATAGCCCCAGCACACGAGAACACTCATGGCGGCTTTCAACTTTTGCCGATTTCTAACAAAGAAGGGCGTGAATACACACCTATTTATGAGAACGTGCCGAAGTCCACGATCACCAACCTTGGCACATCCTGCATTGGGTCTTAATCACCTTTTTCTTTTTCACTAACTCATCTGGTTCACTCTATTTAAAGCCAGCTTCTCACCAATTCCCATGTTAGCTTCCTGATATGGGATTACTTTAAATCATTAGGAAAATTCCTTATTTTCTTATGACCACCTCAACCACAGAGTTCTAGTCCAACTCCACCTCCTACACAGCTCAAACAGCAAAATTAATACTCCATTGCGCATCCCAAGACTTGAACATTAGACCTCACAATTACACAACACGCCACCTTGCCACTCTACCACAAGCTCTTTCTGTGTCATATTTTATCCTCAACTAAATATAAGGTCTATAGGCCAAAGTCCAAGTTCCTTTAAAAGAAAAACTAAAATAAATTGCAAGATCCAAGACTTGAATCCAGGCTTCCTTACAACCTTAATGACTCCACAACCACTTGATCATATGCTTCCTTGTAACATTTATTTACCACAATAATTTAAAAGTCCTTCATCCAAGTACCCAGGGTTTTATTCACTTAAAACCAAAATATTTGCTAAAGCCCAAGTTTGAACCCAAGATTTCTCCAACCCTTCTCAAGGCCATTAACCACTAAAGAAGACATTTAATTGTGTCATTTCCTTTCACAAGTAAATGCTTATATACAACCTCCTTACAGACCCATACTCAAGGCCCAATACTTCTAGGCCCAAATTTGGGGCGTTACAGTAGGCATCCTTGAACTTAAAGAATCCGTTGTACTTGTCGAATGGGCATGTAGGGCTGAAGAACTAATGAAAGAAAAGAAGAAAGCCAAGTTAGAGGCTAGAGACGTTAGAAAGAGAATAATGAGTAGATCGACTCCAACACAATCCAAGAAATCAAGAGATGTACCTCCTCGTTCTTATGCATCGACAAGACGGTCCCATAAAAACCATAAGAAGCAAGGCTCCAATTTTAAGACTCAAGCTACATCTATGGCTAGTGTAGATGACGCTAAGCCTCGTCAATTTGAGTGCCAACACTGCAGGAAATGTCACCTGAGTCCGTGTAGGAGAAATGAGGGGACGTGTTTTGGATGTGGTTTTTCGGATCATTTCATTAGGGATTGCCTCGAGCTGGGCGAGAAACTTCAGACTGGGAGACAGAGTGGTTCGGCTCCTAGAGGGAGGCCCTTTAAGAATATAGGTAGTTGAGCTAGCAGCAAGAATACGACTCAAGAGACTGTTGTGCGATCTGGGGCTAGGACCCCAGCTAGAGCTTATGCCATACATGCTCGAGAGGAAGCATCTTCGCCAAATGTGATCACCGGTACATTTTCTTTCCATGACCAAGACATTATTACTTTAATAGATCCAGGCTCTACCCATTCGTATATATGCATGACATTGGCATCTAGATGAATTTACTTATGGAGTCTACAGAATTTGTGATTAGAGTATCAAATCCGTTAGGCAAGCATGTCTTAGTAAATAAGATATGCAAGAAATGTCCTTTGATGATTAGAGGTCTTTGCTTTCCGACCAATTTGATGTTGTTTTCGTTTAACGAATTTGATATTATTTTAGGTATGGACTAGTTAACACTTTACGGTGCTATAGTGGACTGTAGATGAAAAGTTATTGAAATAAGACATGGAAGCGGTGAGATCCTTAGGGTAGAGTCCGATGAGTCTAGTGGGTCACCGGTTATAATTTCTTCAATAGATGCCCATAAATGTTTAAGAAATGGGTATGAAGCTTATTTGGCATATGTGATGAATTCAAAGGAATCTGAGTTGAAGGTTGAATCAGTACCTATAGTACGTGATTTTGTAGATGTGTTTCCGGAGGAATTGCCAGGTTTGCCCCTAGTTAGAGAGGTTGAATTCAGCATTGAGTTGATGTCATGGACTGCACCTATTTCGATTGCTCCATATAGAATAGCTCTAATGGAATTGAAAGAGTTCAAGTCTCAACTACAAGAACTAGCTAACAAGGGATTTGTAAGACCAAGCTTTTCACCATGGGGTGCTCCCGTGTTGTTTGTGAAGAAGAAGGATGGTTCCATGGGATTATGTATCAATTACCGACAATTAAAGAAGATAACGATCAAGAACAAGTATCCACTCCCAAGAATTGATGATTTGTTTGATCAGTTAAAATGGGCAACATGGTTTTCCAATATTGATCTGAGGTTTGGCTATTATCAACTTCGAGTTAAGGAAGTAGACGTGCCTAAGATTACTTTTAGGACTAGATACGGTCACTATGAATTTCTAGTTATGCCGTTTGGATTAAAAAATTCTCCAGCCGTATTTATGGATTTAATTAATAGAATTTTTTGGGCCCTATTTTGATCAATTTGTCATAGTATTTATTGATGATATTTTAATCTACTCGGGAGATGAGGCAGAGCACGCCGAACACTTGAAGATCGTTCTACAGATTTTGAGGGATAAGCAATTGTATGCTAAGTTTAGTAAAAGTGAGTTTTGGCTTCGGGAAGTTGGATTCCTAGGCCACATCGTTTCAGACAATGGTATTCGAGTTGATCCCAATAAGATTTCTGCCATTGTTGAATGGAAGCCTCCAAAGAATGTAACCGAAGTTAGGAGCTTTTTAGGATTATCGGGTTACTACCGAAGGTTCATAAAGGGATTTTCTATGATAGCCACCCCTATGGCGAGACTACTGTAAAAAGATCTCAAGCTCGAGTGGACGGAAAAGTGTGAACAAAGTTTTGAGAAGTTGAAAATGTTACTAACGGAGGCACCAGTGCTAGTACAACCTGAATCAGGGAAGGAATTTACAATTTTTACTATGCATCTTTGAATGGACTGGGCTGTGTGCTTATGCATGAAGGTAAAGTTGTGGCCTATGCTTCTAGACAGTTAAAGCCTCATGAGAAGAATTATCCGACACATAATCTAGAATTTCTCGTGATTGTGTTCGCTTTGAAGATTTGGTGTCATTACTTGTTCGGTGAGAAATGCCATGTCTACACCGACCATAAAAGTCTTAAGTATTTGATGACTCAGAAGGACTTGAATTTAAGACAACAGAGATGGCTAGAATTGTTGAAAGACTATGAACTCATGATTGATTACCATCCGGGAAAGGTGAACATGGTCGCTGATGCTTTGAGCAGAAAGTCTTTGTTTGCTTTGAGGGCTATGAACACTCTGATGATTTTATGTGATGATGGTTCTATTTTAGCTGAATTGAGAGCTAGGCCAACTCTTCTTCATCAAATCTGCGAGACTCAGAAAGTTGATAAAGAATTACAAGCTAAGAGAATTCAGTGTGAGTCCTCCAGTGAATCTGATTTTTAGGTCGACTCCGATAGACATCTAAGATTCAGAGGTAGAATATGTGTTCCTAGAGACGCCAGGCTGATTCGGAATATTTTTCAAGAAGCACATGATAGTAGTATGTCTATTCACCTGGGGAGTACAAAGATGTACAACAACTTGAAGGAAACTTATTGGTGGAACGGCATGAAAAGAGACATATCTGAATTTGTGTCAAGATGTATGATTTGTCAACAAGTCAAAGCTGAACATCAAGTGCCTTCTGGATTAGTTCAACCCATTATGATCCCAGAGTGGAAATGGGATCGAGTTACTATGGATTTTGTAACCAGATTACCAGTTGCTCTGAAGAAAAAGGACTCTATTTGGGTGATAGTCGACAGATTGACTAAGTCAGCCATTTTATACCGGTACGCACTGAATTTCTCTTAGAAAGTTAGCTAATTTGTACATCTCAGAGATTTTTAGACTTCACGGTGTACCTTTGTCGATCATTTCGGATAGAGACCCGAGGTTCACATTTTGATTTTGGATAAAGTTGCAAGCGACTTTGGGTACAAAACTGAATTTTAGTACTGCTTTCCACCAGCAGATCAATGGACAATCTGAGAGAATAATTCAGACACTTGAGGATATGCTTCGATGCTATGTTCTTGAGTTTAGAGGTAGTTGGGAAGCTTATTTTCCTTTGGTCGAGTTCTCTTACAATAACAACTATCAGTCTAGTTTGAAGATGGCTCCTTACGAAGCCTTGTATGGACGAAGATGCCAAACTCCCTTATATTGGACAGAGCTTAAGGAAAGCAAGATTTACGAAGTTGATTTGCTTAGAGAAACCGAGGATAAGGTTAAAGTGATTCAAGATTGTTTAAAAGTCGGATCGACAAAAATCGTATGCAGATTTATAAAGAACAGAGATCGAATATCAAGTGGGCGACAAGGTATTTTTGAAAGTGTCGCTGTAACACCCCGAACCCGAGACCATCGCCGGTGTCGGACACGAGGGGTTAGCAAGCCAAGTTCACTTGTTTTGCCCATCCATTGGACATTTCCAGTCAGGCTGGAAAAAACTGCGTCACTGTCGCCTTAAAAATCATATCTCTAGTTTCAAAACTCGGAAACTGGTTTCGTAAATTTTCCCTGAATTTAGACTCATATATCCATCCATGGATTTATTTCTAGAATTTTTGGTCGGGCCAATTGGTACAGTTTATTAGTTAAAGTCACCCATGTTACAGGGATCGACTGCTCTGACCTTCGCGCGGTATAACTTGAATATCTCTCTGTACAGGGCTTTAATGCTGGTGCCGTTTCTTTCTAATGAAACTAGACTCAAAATGGAATCTGTACATATAAGGTATGTCTCCTAATTCTTTCTGGATAATTTATAGTAAATTTTAAAGTTGCGACAGGGAACCCAGAAACCGTTCTGGCCCTGTCTTACAATAGCTTTAATATCTCTTAACATGTAACTCCTATGACCATTTCGTTTCTTCCATATGAAAATAGACTCATCAATGTTCATTTACATAGCTGATTCACTATTTAATACCATTCCTACAAATTTTGGTGATTTTCACATTCACGTTACTGCAGCTGGCAGCATCTGTTTTAAGGTAGGTCTTACCTATTTTGTAGTCTCCATGAACCAACTAGTCTTGCCTTACATAGGTCCACATATGATCATTTTAACCATGCCAATGGCTGATCATGTGACCAACATTCCCATTTCCAATTCATAGTCACATCATGACACCATATATATATATACAAACCGCAAATAGTTTAAGTTGATACTTCACTATTACGAGCCATTTTCGCATGGCCGCATACATATACATCATAACATATTTAAACCAACAAGGGTAGTCCTATACATGCCATTTCAAGTTCAACCAAGAATTTATACCAAAATGGGGGCTTGATAGTGTGGATGACTTCGACTTCAACGATCCCGAATCCGATTGCTATCGAGCGAAATCTAGAAAAGCGAGAGCCAAAGCGGTGAGTAAGCATTTTTATGCTTAGTAAGTCTCAAGGAATATAATCAACTCTAATTACAGCAATACATTCACATAGTTAAATGCATCATTTCATTAATGCACATTCACATAATCATACTTACTTCACCATCCCAACTCTTATGTTCATACACAAATAACGGCTTCATTAAGGCCGATAACTCGTTCCATCATAGGAGCGGATATTCACACGCTCTTACTCCTAGCGCATAAAGCACACACCGCACTTACCTTGTCATTGGGAAATTTCACAAGTGCATTAGCTGAAATTTTCCAGCAAGCTTATAATTTTCAAATCACATACCTTGAGTTTAACCGGATGTCGCTACTCGATCAATCGCCTTGGGACATAGCCGGTTATGGTAACCCGCACCAAGGCCTCACGGGACTTAACCGGATATCACGATTTGCACAAATGCCTTGGTCTTAGCCGGATAGAATGACTCGCACGAATGCCTTTGGTCTTAGCCCGGATGTAGCCACTAGCACAATTGCCTTCGGTCTTAACCGGTTATAATTTCCAGCATAATTGTCTTGGGCTTAGCCGGATATCATTCAATTTCTCATGCACACATACATCAATAATCATTGGACATACATATTTATTTTCGTTACTAAGGCTCAAACACAATTATAATCACTAACATAATCGCCTTGGGACTTAGCCCGGTATCATTCAATACTCATACACACATAAATCAATAATCAATACATCCATATTTCATTCCACATAATTCAAGTAAGGTCACTTCTTGAGGACTTACCTCGGATGTTGTCGAACGGCTTTTACGGCTATTCGATTACTTTTTCCTTCCCTTGTCCAATTGTGGCCCTCTTAGCTCTTGAGCTAATTCAAACAAATTCAATTTATCAAAACCTCATTGTGCTAGCTTATGGCGAATATGACAAGGAATTTAAATGGTCACATGGCCACCCTTTAGCTTGAATACACAATGGTCATGCACATTTTATACTACATCAAGCAATTCAATACAATTTATTCGAGCATCAAGGAAAAGCTAAGGCCTTCAATAGGCTACCCAAGGCGAATATACTTGTCCATGTTGAGGCCAATTATGCACTTAATACCACACAAAAACAGCATGCATTTTACTAGTTAATGCTTTGCATATTGTAGCTCAAAATTTACAATATAGCATCAAGCACTCATATGTGTGCTAGGCCGAATGTGCTTACAATTTCACAATTATTCTTCAACATCTTCTTCTTTAAACAAACTTATTCATCACTTCCTTCATAACCAAAACATCATGTGCAAACATATATATACATATATGAGCATGGCCAAATTTCAAGGTGTCCATAGCCATCCAAAACACAAATTTTAACTAACATGCAAGAAGCATGAACCATGCTCATGAATGCATCATGGCGAATATGACAATCATGCTCCTTTTCAACTTCAATCATGATAAAACAAAAGAAAGCTCAAAATCTTACTCAAGAGTAGACAATCCATCATTGCATGCATCATCATCAAGCTTCACACTTAGCATGCAATGGCTTTATCACCATAACAACTTTGGCCAAATACCATTTCCATGGCTTAACAAAGATTTGAGCCATGGCTAACATGCACATCAAGTTAGCAACCAAAACATGCATGAAACTCCTAACACAACCTCATACATACCTTAATCTTGATGCAAACTTAGCCAAATCTCCTTCTAGATCTCTTCCAAACCAAGCATGAAGCAAAAATCCTCCTTCTTCCTTAGTTTTGGCTCAAAGAAAGGATGAACAAATTTTTTCTTTCCTTCTCTACAACTCACGGCAATGGGGGATTACCACACTCACACACATTTTTTTTCATTTTTTATCACCCATACACCTTTGTTTATTATTTCACCCTAATGCACCAACAAAACATGTTTCATGACATGTTTAGCCCATCCTCCTTGTCATGGCCGGCCACCACCTATAAAAGGGGAATTTGACATGCAAGTCCATTATTTTGCATGCATGCTTTAATTAGTCATCACATATTTCCCTATCATACTTTCAAAGTTCATTACTAAGTCCTTTCTTGTGGAATTCACCCTTATAACACTAAATCAATCATCATAAAATGTCATACATGAGCACACACATATTATAGGCATCAAAATAAATTTTAATTATTTTATGCCTCGGTTTTGTGGTCCCGAGACCACCTTCCGACTAGGGTCAATTTTGGGTGTCACAACTCTCCCCACTTAAGAAATTTTCGTCCCGAAAATCTTACCGTAAATAGGTTTGGATATCGCTCTTTCATAGAGTTCTCGGTCTCCCAAGTAGCTTCTTCTATCCCGTGCTTGAGCCATAACACTTTTACTAGCGGAACCCGCTTGTTTCACAACTCTTTCACTTCTCGTGATAGGATACGAATCGGTTCTTCCTCATAACTCATATTAGCTTGAATTTCAATTTCGATGGACTAATCACGTGCGATGGATCGGATCTATAGCGTCAAAGCATCAAACGTGAAAGACATCGTGAACCTTTTCGAGTTCGGGGGCAAAATCAAACGATATGCCACCGGATCGACTCGCCGGATATCTCATATGGCCCAACGAACCTCGGGCTCAACTTGCCTTTTACGGCCGAATCGAGTATCTTTTTCCAAGGCGATACCTTGAGAAACACTTTATCACCCACCTGATACTCGATATCCTTACGCTTCAGGTCCGCGTACGACTTCTAACGATCGGAGGCTATCTTCAGACTTTCACGGATTACTTTCACTTTCTGTTCAGCATCCCTAATCAAATCCACCCCGAAAATCTTGCTTTCACCGAGCTCAGTCCAAAACAATGGTGTACGGCATTTACGACCGTACAAGGCCTCGTAGGGTGCCATCTTAATACTTGATTGAAAGTTGTTGTTGTAAGCGAATTCAATCAACGGCAAATACCGTTCCCATAAACCACTAAACTCGAGGACGCAACATCTTAACATATCCTCAAGTATCTGAATTATCCGCTCGGATTGACCATCGGTTTGGGGGTGAAAGGCGGTGCTGAAATGCAACTTGGTACCGAAAGCTTCTTGTAACTTTTTCCAAAATCGCGAGGTAAATCTCGGATCTCTATCCGACACGATGGAAATAGGCACCCCGTGTAATCTCACAATCTGAGAAACGTACAATTCAGCTAATTTGTCAATTGAAAAATCCGTACGTACGGGGACAAAGTGGGCCGACTTAGTCAATCGATCTACCACGACCCAAACCGCATCCTTTTTACTTGCTGACAATGGCAGTCCGGATACAAAGTCCATTGTGACTCGATCCCATTTCCACTCGGGTATCGTGATTGGTGAAGTAATCTCAAGGCACGATGTTCCGCTTTCACTTGTTGACATATTAAACATCTCAAACAAAGTCGGAGATGTCTCGCTTCATACCATGCCACCAAAACCGACGTTTCAAATCATTGTACATCTTCGTACTCCCGGGTGGATTGCCATTCGGCTACAATGGGCTTCATTCGAATTATCGAAATGAGTTCAATTCTTTGGAACACACAGACGACTTTTGAACCTCAAACAATCGTCATCATCGATTTGAAACTCGAATCCTTGTTTGGAACACACTCGCCCGTTTTGCAGCCAACTCGTCGTCGACTTTCCGAGCTTCTCGAATTTGATGTATCAATAGTGGTTTGGCTTTCAATTCAGCTACTAACACACTATCGGATCGAATGCACAAGTGCACGTTCATCGCTCGTAAAGTGAATAATGATTTACGACTCAAGGCATCCGCAACCACATTCGCCTTTCGGGTGATAGTCAATGACCAGCTCGTAATCCTTTAATGTACTCGAGCCAACGTCTTTGTCGCAGATTTAAGTCTCTTTGGATCATCAAATATTTGAGACTTTTGTGATCCGAGTATACATGGCACCTTTCACCAAATAAGTAATGTCACCAAATCTTTAAGGCGAATACGATGGCGGCCAATTCGAGATCATGAGTCGGATAATTTTTCTCATGTGGCTTTAATTGCCTCGACGATAGGCCACAACTCGACCTTCTTGCATTAATACATAACCTAACCCAAGTAGAGAGGCGTCGCTATAGATGACAAGCTCTTTGCGGACTCGGGTTGCACTAGAATTGGGGCTTCATCAAATAAGTTTTTAGTTGATCGAAACTTTTTGGCATTTCTCCGTCCATTCGAACTTAACATCCTTTTGGAGTAGCCGTCATCGGCGTGGCTATCGTTGAGAAGCCTTTACAAATCGTCGGTAATAACTAAGAAGCCCCAAAAAGCTCGAACCTCAGTAATATTTCTGGAGGCTTCCAATTAAGTATGGCTGAAATTTTATTCGGTCGACTCGAATACCGTCTGAGATACCACATGACCCAAGAAGCTAACCTCTCTTAACCGAACTCACACTTGCTGAACTTAGCATATAATTGCTTATCCCGTAAAATTTGCAGCACTAACCGCAGTGTTCAAGATGTTCGGTCTCATTTCTTGAATAGACCAAGATGTCATCAATGAACACGACTACGAATCGATCCAAATATGGTCTAAAGATCCGATTCATTAAATCCATAAATACCGCGAGGGCATTAGTGAGCCCAAACGGCATCACTAGGAACTCATAGTGACCATATCTCGCTCAAGGCGGTCTTGGGTACGTCCGAATCTCGGATTCGCAATTGATAATAGCCCGATCTCAAATCTATTTTCGAGAACACTGAGGCTCCCTTTAGTTGATCGAACAAGTCATCAATACGTGGCAACGGATATTTGTTCTTTATTATCGCTTTATTAAGTCGACGATAATCGATGCACGTACCGCATGGTTCCATCCTTCTTTTCACGAACAACACCGGCGCACCCCAAGGCAAAAACTCAGGCGAGCAAAACCTCTATCCACCAATTCTTGCAATCGAGCTTCCAACTCCTTTAATTCCGTTGGTGCCATACGATACGGAGCTATCGAAATTGGAGTGGTACCGGTACCAATTCGATGCCAAATTCTATTTCCGAACAGTGGTAAACCGGCAATTCTTCGTGGAAAACATCCGGTATTCACAAACCACGGGCGCAGATTCGGGTTTCTTTTCGATTCCTTGTCATCGAAAGCACGACGCAAGGTACGCTTCGCACTCTTTTCTTACATATTTTCGGGCCAACATTGCTGATATTACGGTGGCAACCCTTTAAGTCCGTAGACTTAACCCGAATTATCTCGTTATTCGCACCTCAAATCGATAGTCTTGCTTTTGCAATTTACGACCGCATCGTGCATGGTCAACCCATTCAAACCAAGAATAACGTCGAATTCATCGAACGGCAAAAGCATCAAGTCCGCGGAAACAAGAACCTCGGAACACTAGGGGACTTTTCTTGCACACTTTGTTGACAAGCACGTAATGACCCAAGGGTTTGACACGAATTACAAACTCATGAGACTCAATAGGCAAAGTCTTCTTGGATGCTAAGGTTTCACATATATAAGATTGAGTAGAACCGGGTCAATCAAAGCAATCACATTAGTATTGAAAAGAGTGAAAGCACCGTAATGACATCCGGAGGAGGCAGATCGGCGTCTGCAGATGGCATAAGTCCTCGCAGAGCACGAGCCTCGAGATCGATGGTAGCATCTCTAGATCCTCTCGACCGCCACCGACATTGCCCATATTTCTAGGTGGCCTACCTCGGCGTTGGTAGCACCCGAGTTTCCACTCGACTCACATTACATTCAAGCATCCTCGGGCAATCCTTCCTAAAGTGGTCGGCCGATCCACACTTATAGCGGAGCGATCACGAAACCAACAGCTCCCGAATGCCATTTGCCACAATGTTGACACTCGCCCTCTCTCGGCGATCATTTCCACCATCGGCGATCAAGTGACTCGTGTGGTCATAGGGGTCGATCGCGTCCTCGTCTAGAAAAGCCCAAAGCGCCTCTAGACCGGTTCACATCATCTCGAAATCTCTTGATTGCCTATTGAAGAGGCTTTCCGAGGACCTCTTTCGAAATTCTCCGGTTCCCACATCACTTTTTGTTTCTCCTTTCTAAGCTCTTCGACTTTACAAGCTCGCTCAACAAGTACTACGATCTCGTATTTCGAGAATGCCAACGAACATCCTTATATCATCATTCAGCCCATCCTCAAGTTGCGTTTACACATAATAGCTTCGGACGAAATGCATTCTCGCGTGTATCAGCTAAGCCTCACAAATTTTCGTTCATAGTCGTGAACCGACATAGAACCTTGCTTAAGATCAAGAAATTCCTTCGCTTTTGGTCGATGAATCTCTCGATCGATATACTTTTTTTTTTTGAACTTGGTTTGAAAGAATTCCCAAGTCACTTGCTCTCTAGGTACCCAGAAGTCGAGTACTCCACCAATAGTAGGTGGAATCACGTAGCAAGGAGATGGTACACTTTAAGCACTCATCGGTGTACAAGATAGCTCATCGAGCACCGGATAGTGTTGTCCAACCAAAATTCAGCTCGTTCGGCATCATCATCATCCGTAGCTTTAAATTCAGTGGCCCCATGTTTTGAATCCTATCGATCGGGGCTTACTTGACCTTATTTGGTCGATTCTCGGAGGTATTGTAGGTCTTGGGGTTGCATTTGTCGGGAATGGAGGTTGTGGGACGGTACCGTGTTAGTTCGAATGTATTGATTAAACCATTCGTTCATCACACTATAAAAGGCTTGCCTAGCCTCATCATTCGGATTGCTGGCCATAGGTTGAGATTCCGGCGCTGTCCCTTGTGCGGGAGCAGCGCCACACTCTCCACATCATCAGCTATTGCTCGGTTGGGATCGGGATCCATTGCTATAAACAAACTCAAAGTCAAATTGTCGAAATCACCACACTATCGATTCATCATTTAATGGCATGTATAGCTAGACCCCAAACACCTCACGGTAGTCCTAGAATCGACTAAACCGTGGCTCGATACCAATAAAATTGTAACACCCGAACCCGAGACCATCGCGGTGTCGGACACGAGGGTTAGCAAGCCAAGTTCACTTGTTTTGCCCATCCATTGGACATTTCAGTCAGGCTGGAAAAACTGCGTCACTGCCGCCTTAAAAATCATATCTCTAGTTTCAAAACTCGGAAACTGGTTTCGTAAATTTTCCCTGAATTTAGACTCATATATCCATCCATGGATTTATTTCTAGAATTTTTGGTCGGGCCAATTGGTACAGTTTATTAGTTAAAGTCACCCATGTTACAGGGATCGACTGCTCTGACCTTCGCGCGGTATAACTTGAATATCTCTCTGTACAGGGCTTTAATGCTGGTGCCGTTTGTTTCTAATCAAACTAGACTCAAAATGGAATCTGTACATATAAGGTATGTCTCATAATTATTTCTGGATAATTTATAGTAAATTTTTAAAGTTGCGACAGGGAACCCAGAAACCGTTCTGGCCCTGTCTTACAATAGCTTTAATATCTCTTAACATGTAACTCCTATGACCATTTCGTTTCTTCCATATGAAAATAGACTCATCAATGTTCATTTACATAGCTGATTCACTATTTAATACCATTCCTACAAATTTTGGTGATTTTTCACATTCACGTTACTGCAGCTGGCAGCATCTGTTTTAAGGTAGGTCTTACCTATTTTGTAGTCTCCATGAACCAACTAGTCTTGCCTTACATAGGTCCACATATGATCATTTTAACCATGCCAATGGCTGATCATGTGACCAACATTCCATTTCCAATTCATAGTCACATCATGACACCATATATATATATACAAACCGCAAATAGTTTAAGTTGATACTTCACTATTACGAGCCATTTTCGCATGGCCGTACACATATACATCATAACATATTTAAACCAACAAGGGGTAGTCCTATACATGCCATTTCAAGTTCAACCAAGAATTTATACCAAAATGGGGCTTGATAGTGTGGATGACTTCGACTTCAACGATCCCGAATCCGATTGCTATCGGCGAAATCTAGAAAACCGAGAGCCAAAGCGGCAGAGTAAGCATTTTTATGCTTAGTAAGTCTCAAGGAATATAATCAACTCTAATTACAGCAATACATTCACATAGTTAAATGCATCATTTCATTAATGCACATTCACATAATCATACTTACTTCACCATCCCAACTCTTATGTTCATACACAAATAACGGCTTCATTAAGGCCGATAACTCGTTCCATCATAGGAGCGGATATTCACACGCTCTTACTCCTAGCGCAAAGCACACACCGCACTTACCTTGTCATTGGGAAATTTCACAAGTGCATTAGCTGAAATTTTCCAGCAAGCTTATAATTTTCAAATCACATACCTTCGGAGTTTAACCGGATGTCGCTACTCGATCAATCGCCCGGGACATAGCCGGTTATGGTAACCCGCACCAAGGCCTCACGGGACTTAACCCGGATATCACGATTTGCACAAATGCCTTTGGTCTTAGCCGGATAGAATGACTTCATACGAATGCCTTTGGTCTTAGCCGGATGTAGCCACTAGCACAATTGCCTTCGGTCTTAACCCGGTTATAATTTCCAGCATAATTGTCTTGGGGCTTAGCCCGGATATCATTCAATTTCTCATGCACACATACATCAATAATCATTGTACATACATATTTATTTTCGTTACTAAGGCTCAAACACAATTATAATCACTAACATAATCGCCTTGGGACTTAGCCGGGTATCATTCGAATACTCATACACACATAAATCAATAATCAATACATCCATATTTCATTCCACATAATTCAAGTAAGGTCACTTCTTGAGGACTTACCTCGGATGTTGTCGAACGGCTTTTACGGCTATTCGATTACTTTTTCCTTCCCCTTGTCCAATTGTGGCCCTCTTAGCTCTTGAGCTAATTCAAACAAATTCAATTTATCAAAACCTCATTGTGCTAGCTTATGGCCGAATATGACAAGGAATTTAAATGGTCATATGGCCACCCTTTAGCTTGAATACACAATGGTCATGCACATTTTATACTACATCAAGCAATTCAATACAATTTATTCGAGCATCAAGGAAAAGCTAAGGCCTTCAATAGGCTACCCAAGGCGAATATACTTTTCCATGTTGAGGCCAATTATGCACTTAATACCACACAAAACAGCATGCATTTTACTAGTTAATGCTTTGCATATTGTAGCTCAAAACTTACAATATAGCATCAAGCACTCATATGTGTGCTAGGCCGAATGTGCTTACAATTTCACAATTATTCTTCAACATCTTCTTCTTTAAACAAACTTATTCATCACTTCCTTCATAACCAAAACATCATGTGCAAACATATATATACATATATGAGCATGGTCAATTTCAAGGTGTCCATAGCCATCCAAAACACAAATTTTAACTAACATGCAAGAAGCATGAACCATGCTCATGAATGCATCATGGCGAATATGACAATCATGCTCCTTTTCAACTTCAATCATGATAAAACAAAAGAAAGCTCAAAATCTTACTCAAGAGTAGACAATCCATCATTGCATGCATCATCATCAAGCTTCACACTTAGCATGCAATGGCTTTATCACCATAACAACTTTGGCCAAATACCATTTCCATGGCTTAACAAAGATTTGAGCCATGGCTAACATGCACATCAAGTTAGCAACCAAAACATGCATGAAACTCCTAACACAACCTCATACATACCTTAATCTTGATGCAAACTTAGCCAAATCTCCTTCTAGATCTCTTCCAAACCAAGCATGAAGCAAAAATCCTCCTTCTTCCTTAGTTTTGGCTCAAAGAAAGGATGAACAAAATTTTTTCTTTCCTTCTTTACAACTCACGGCAATGGGGGGATTACCACACTCACACACATTTTTTTTCATTTTTTATCACCCATACACCTTTGTTTATTATTTCACCCTAATGCACCAACAAAACATGTTTCATGACATGTTTAGCCCATCCTCCTTGTCATGGCCGCCACCACCTATAAAAGGGGAATTTGACATGCAAGTCCATTATTTTGCATGCATGCTTTAATTAGTCATCACACATTTCCTATCATACTTTCAAAGTTCATTACTAAGTCCTTTCTTGTGGAATTCACCCTTATAACACTAAATCAATCATCATAAAATGTCATACATGAGCACACACATATTATAGGCATCAAAATAAATTTTTAATTATTTTTATGCCTCGGTTTTGTGGTCCCGAGACCACCTTCCGACTAGGGTCAATTTTGGGCTGTCACAGTCGCCATGGAAAAAGGTTCTAACATTGGGTAAGAAAGGGAAGTTAAGCCCTCGTTTTGTTGGACCTTACGAGATCATCGAGAGAATTGGGCCAGTTGCCTATCACTTAGCTTTGCCATCAAAGTTAGAAAGAATTCACGACGTGTTCCATGTGTCCATGTTACGTTGATATCAATTAGACCCCTCGTATGTGATTACTCTAACTGAGGTTGAGATCCAACCGAATAAGACTTATGGTGAAGAACTTGTTAAGATTTTGGCAAGAGAAGTTAAGCAATTGAGGAATAAAAGTGTGGCTCTTGTGAAAGTACTTTGGCATCAAAATGGAGTCGAAGAGGCCACTAGGGAACCCGATGAGGCTATGAGAAGTCAATATCCGAATTTATTTCCAAGTAAGACTTTCGAGGACGAAAGTCCCTTAAGTGGGAGAATTGTAATATCCTGAAATATGGTCTAGTTGGAATAATGGTTTTGAGTCCATAAATCAGACGTTAAAATATTTAGATTTTGATCATTATGAGATTTAGAATATAAGATTATGCATGTGGTAAAGTTTCATGAGGAAATTTTAAGAATAAAGTGTCCAATTACAAAATAAGGACTAAATTGAATAAGATGCAAAACTTGAGTTTTAGGTGAATTTGTGAGAAATTGTTTTGAAATATGAATTATAAGGTCCTAAAAAGCAATTTTCTCAATTTCTAATTTTTTGGACAAATATGGACATCTATAGAAATTTTTGTAAGTTTAGTGAGTAAGGGCATTTTGGTCATTTGGATATTAAATGAATTAAAAAGAGAAAAAAAGCTAAAAATCAACTCATCTTTCTCATGTTGCTGCCAAAAATTCAAAGGTACCATAGCTAGGGTTTCTTTAATTTTCAAGCTTGATAGTAAGTCAATCCAAGCCTCGTTTTTAATGTTCTTTGTATTTTTTACATCTTTGAAACTTTCTCTCTTCATTTCTACCCATATTTCACGCTAGGGTTTAGTTTTATAAAATTACCCATGCATGAGTTAGATGTATTTTGGTGGATTGTGGAAGAATATGATAGTTTAAGGTATGGACAACAATGTTTGTTAAGAGATTTTGCATGGAAACCCTAGAAAGGACTTATTTGTAAAAGTTATGAAAATGGGTAGAAAAGTGAGAAATGAAGGAAAGTATGGGCTGCTTTAAGTACAAGAGGTATTTAGCTAGGTTTGGGCAACTAAAAAATCACTTGCATTTCTTTATACGAGCCTAAGGACTAATTTGTAAATAAGTGAAAGTTTAAGCGTAAAAGGGAAGTTTTATCAAAGCATGAATTTAGGGTCGATTTGAGTAATGTATGAAGTTAATGAGCTAAATTTGTTATGATAGATCAAGAAAGACGAGAACCGAGTCTTGATAAAGGCAAGAACAAAGTGTACGAGGCATAGGCACTATTTTGAATATTTTGTACCGGGGTAAGTACATGTACAAATAAATACCTTAATTAATGTTTTAAATGTTTAAATAACATATGGGTAATTAATATATTATTTGGTTACCTTGTTGCTATAATATGTTTTGATGTTTTATTCTTATGTTACAAGTGTTGCCATGTTAGCATTTGTATATGATAAGGTCATATGTTATAAGGCCAACATTTCGAGAATGTTCGACAAAGAGATGTGAGTCTGAAAATCCCGTTTGAACTTAGGAACAGGTAAGGATACAAGTGACATGTCACTAGGATATCTATGTAAGTATGAGCTCGTTTGATGACATGATACATGCTAGGTCCGGAAGCTTGTGTAGCCCCATTGAGAGGTATGTAATTATGTGGTACACGCTAGGTCTGGGAGCTTATGTAGCCCTATTGAGAGGCATGGTAATGTGATGCATGCTAGGTCCAGGTGCTCATATATAGCCCTGTTGAGAGGCGTGCTATGTCATGATTATGGCACTTCGGTGCGTTTATATCCAAGTATCCTATCTATTATTCCAAATGTTCAGCGGGTAACGTATACGAGGTTCGAACGTAAACTAAGTAAAATGCTTATGTGTAGAGGGGAGCAAAGGTATGTGTTTAATCTGTGTATTTCTACGAGTATGATCATCCATGGCAATACATGTTTTTATGTATTATGCTTATAAAGAAAATTTAGATCACATGTTTGATGAAAGGCATGAAAAAGTGACAAAGGTGTAAATAATATTCTATGGTTTAATTAAGATTTACTTTATTTGTATGTGTACTTACTAAGCTTCATAGCTTACTCCTCCCTTTTCTATATCTTTTAGATTCGTCAAGCTAGCTCAAAGGATCGAGAACGTCAGAGCTCGGGTCACACTATCAACTAAACTTTGGGTATAATACATTTGATTATTTTGAGTCATGGCATGTATAGGTGATTGTTATTTTGTATATGTGTCATGTCATGTGGCTAGCACAAAGTAATGGTTCCCTAATTGGTATGATTATTTTGTATATGGCCAAGTGAATTGGTCCATATAGTTAATTGGAGTGTTTTCTGATAATTATCTCTTGATTGCATGCATAATTATGTATGTGATTGTGGTCTATGCTAGATTGTAGGATGTTAAGCATGTTGGAGTACATGAGAGTTCTTGGGTGACCAATGGCTTGGAAGATAGCCTCCAAATGGTCCACATGAATAGACACATGGATTGGTGTCTAAACTGTGTGTGACAAACGGACAGTCCATATGGGTGTCATTCAGCCGTGTGTCCCCTACACCCCAAAATTTCCATGTTGCATGCTTTGTAGTAACTACACGGGTTGGAGACACGGCCATGTGTCTCATCTGTGTGTGACACATGGGCAGACCATGCGAGCGTATGCTTTGGCCGTGTGCCCCTAAATGAATGATGACATCATAAATAGAATGTCTAGGTTTTTGAACACAGGCGACAACACGGGCGTGTCTAGGCTGTGTGAGGAAACGAGACGAGGACACAGGCGTATGTCTAGGCCCTGTGAAAACCACTTCACCTTGAACTGAATTAAATAAATTTTAGAATCCCACACGGACTAGGGGCACGAGTGTGTCCCAAGCACACAGGGGTGTGGTGTGCCTCTACATAGGCGTGTGAGGCTAGAGCACAAAAATTGTAACACCCCAAACCCAGCCCAGACGTTACGACTGAATCCGGTGTGTCACATTGAAGCGTTCCTAAAAAAAAAGGCGTGTTTTATCTAAAATCTTTCTTAGTGTTCAAAGGATATCTTTGTTGTAGATTAAAGTGACTAAAAGCTGTGCACCAGGTAGGATGCCAGAAAAGAGGAGGTGAGTCTATTAGACTGCTTAAGTACCTAGCTCTCCACGGATCCAATCCTAGACATGCACACAACCATTGTCACACTTTAACTGAGTGATTGTTCATGGAAAACCGATTCGTTTAAAACCATTTTAAAAAGGTTATTAATTTTGAAAACATTTTCATTGCGGAAGCTTTGCCATGTTATCTTGATATTTTGAAATCAAGTAACCTTTTTAAAATGTGCCCTAAAGCTATTGAATTTCAGATGATTAAATCAATATCATATCTAATTTGACAAAACTTACTAAAAACAATTAAAAATAATTAAAGCGACCTTATTACAACTTAAAACCCAAAACTATTAAAGTAAATAAAAACTGATCAAATCCCAAGAAGAAAAACCGAATTTGTAGAACATGTGGCCATTCTGAATCCCTCCCAGCTCCAAGTCCTCTATGGTTAGGGGTTACTTGCATGGACGGAAACAAGGGGTGAGTTTGGAAAACTCAGTGTGTAAAATAACCCAACCATAGTCCAGATTAGTTCAAACCACAGAAACAGATTAAGTTAGGCCTTAGCCCTATACAGAATTCAGAATGAAGCCCATAGGCTCATAACAGACACAGAACAGATTTTCCATGTATGCAGAAACCCAACCCATATCCATCCGCATACACCCCTGTACCAACCTTACACCATGTGGCGAGACTACTCGACCCACCCATCCGCTACACGCCACAGAATTTGCAGCATGGCTGCCAGAACAGATATTGTGATAGAGTCACCAGATACAAATATTGTGGCAGAGCCACTAGAACAGATATTTATGGCATAGCCACCAGAAACAGATAATTGTGGCATAACCACTAGAACACTTCCTCCATCAATATAACCCATATCCCATACAACAGATATACATGTCCTGGCATGACACAAACAGAATCAGGATATCATGCATTTTAGTCAAAATTAACCCTAAGGGTATAACGGTCATTTTGCACCTAGGGGTATAATGGTAATTTTCATACTTAGGGGTATTTTAGTAAATTTACTATTTTAGGGCTTTCATGATATTACAGCCATTAACGCATTAACAGAAACACTTACCGAGCATTTTTATCGAATTGGGCCCATTGGCCCATTAACCCGATTTCGTCCCATTAAGCCCAAATATATCGAAATGCATGAAATTGCACACTCTGCAATCTTACCGCTTGAGATTACTAGGATTAACAAACAAACTATCTCATGAACGCTCGCACGCTCGTAAGTCTACAAAATGCCGGCTCTTCGGTATTTTGGCTTTTTCCAATCTAGTCTATAAGTGGGTGTTGTTTACACACCTGATCTGTACCGATAAGTTGGCGAGATCCACACACGAGTTGCCTACAATCGAGTTACTAAAACATCAGTCTACATATCAAAAACAAACTACGTACTAGCCTCCTTACCATATTCAGCCAACATTGCCTTAGACCCTAAAGTTCTTACCTTTCTACCGAAATATGGACTAGATCTAGATGTCCAACAAAGTTAGCCTTCAAGCCCTTCGCTGTACGCCCCCTTGTCCACGCTAGTGCATACAAAACCAAAAGAAAGAGGCAAAAATGCCCTTAGTCCCAACGTTAGCCACCCTTAAGGGGTTTTGGCTTTTACCTTAAATCATGAGTAACTAAAGAAGGATTCGAACACTTACCTATATCGTTATGACACTACTCCCGATCTACTGTAGATCCAACCACCGTACAAGAAGGGAAAATTATACTCAAGGATCGGCTTTCGAAGTACCTCGGTGTAGAAAAGTTTCGATTTTGAAAGAAAGAATGAGAGGTTCAGCTTCAATGGAGTTTCGGCTAACCAGTTCTTGATAAGGGTTTATGAGGGAAAAGAAGAAGAGAAATATGATGGATTTAGGTTCGGCCAAGGGGTAATCGGTAGCAGGTACTTGGTTTTAAGAGGAAACAGCGATAAAGAAGATAAGAGTCGACAAGAAAAGAAAAGAAAAAAGAAGAGGGGAGGAGATGAGAGAATTCGATTTTTGAAGAAGAGAAGGTGGCACAGGTGTAGGGTGTAGGTTTCGGCTTCTAGCAAAAGAAAGAAAAAGAGAAAACCCTAGGTACCCCACCTTATTTTGGCAGAACAGCAGAATGACCAACCCAGTCCCGAAAATGCAAAAAGAATTCGGCAGCCACAAGTCCAAATGCCGAAATTCCCAACACTAAATGACCTAGCTGAATTTGCCTGAACTAAAGACCCTTGGCTGACCAACTTTTGCTCCTCAAGAGTCCAACATTCGCCCAACACCAAGCTCCTTAATCAGCTCCTAAATTTCTTCCCTTATCTCTCCCTTACCCAATCCCCTGAATATCGCAAACTCTTCCTAACAGAGTTCCACCTATGTTCTAATACCTACCTTTCCTGTTCACAAAAATAAATACCCTATTTAGCTTGCCTTGCGACTTGAACCTTGGCTCCCCCTAAACATCCACACGCCACTCCCCAAACAGCTATGTGGCGTCACATGCCACCTTACCACAAATCTTCTTGTGTCTTAGTTTACCACCTTTATCTTAAAAGCCCACAATGCCAGAACCCTCTCTCTCTAAAATTGAAAATTTAGAAATTGCCTCGGGTTAAATTACTCTTGGGCCTTCTAAAGGCCCACTAACATACTCAGACCTTCATCAAATAGTCAAAACACAGAAATTCTAAAATTCATTGAAAATCAAAGAAATCCCAAAAAATTCAAAAATTGTGGTGGTACAACTCTACCCTCCTTAAAGAAATTTCACCCTCGAAATTTACCTGATTCAAACAGATAAGGGTACTGTTGTCGCATCGCCTTTTCTGGCTCCCAAGTAGCTTCTTCTTTGCCATGATTACGCCAGAGTACCTTTACCAATGGAACTGACTTCCTTCTTAGAACCTTGACATCTCGATCCAATATCTGCACAGGCTCTTCCTCGAAAGTCAAATCAGGCTACACTTCAATCTCTGCAATCGGCACGACATGAGTAGGGTCAGAACGATATCGCCTTAACATGGAGACCTGAAAAACATCGTGAATTCTGTCTAATCCCGGACATAATTCCAATTGGTAAGTCACTGGACCTCCTCGCTTAAGAACCCGATAAGGCCCGATGAACTGTGGACTCAACTTACCCTTCTTACCAAACCTTAATATATTCTTCCAAGGAGAAACCTTCAAGAAGACCATATCACCCACCGAGTACTCAATCTCCTTTCGCTTCAAATCTCCATACGACTTTTGCCTATCAGATGCTTCTTTTAACTGATCTCTAATTATTCTGACCTTATCTTCAGTATTTTGCTACCAACTCAGGTCCAAGGACCTGTCGTTCTCCCAACTCAGTCCAACAACTAGGTGTACGACACCTACGTCCATACAGCGTTTCATATGGTGCCATTCGGATACTCGCCTGATAACTGTTGTTATATGCAAACTCTGCCAATGGCAAATAATCTTCTCAACTACCTCGGAAGTCAATAACGCATCCCCTCAACATGTCTTCCAAAATCTGAATAACCATTTTCAACTGACCATCAGTCTGAGGATGAAAAGTCGTGCTAAAGTTCAATCGCATTCCCAACGCCTCATGCAACCTTTTCCAGAACCGAGATGTGAACCTAGGATCTCGACCAGAAATAATCGATACTGGCACTCCATGAAGTCGAACAATCTCCGCCACGTACAATTTGGCTAACTTCTAAAGTGAGTAATCAGTGTAGACATGTATGAAATGAGCAGATTTGGTCAACCTATCTTCAATCACCCAAACCGAGTCTTTCTTCGTCGGTGTTAAGGGTAGCCCACTCACACAGTCCATGGTTACCCACACCCACTTCCAAAGTGGTATCTTCACTGGCTGCAAAAGTCCGGAAGTTAGTTGATGCTCAGCTTTCACTTGCTGGCATTGTAACACCCCTATCCCGTATCCGTCGCCGGAATAGGTAAAGGGGCATTACCGGACTTGAAACTCATATCCGAACAATAAAAATTTTGATTTTTTTTATAAAGAACGTTCCTTTAGGTAAATACTAAAGACAGTCAGGGATACAATTTAACTGCTATAAGTACACATTCAAAAGATGCCATTTTCGTATGGCTTATATACATTAACCAAAATATTCTTCGGCCACTGGTCTATTCTTTACATGCCATAAAATAATTCAAAACATAACAGTAACAAGCAGTAGATAGTGATAGTGTGACTAGTTGCTGACGATCCCCGAGCCTGTAGCTTCCAAATGAGATCTATAAAACAGAGGAAACAAAGTAAACGGAGTAAGCATTACAATGCTTAGTAAGTTTTAAGCAGTGTCAACAGATAACAATCAAATTATAACATAGTTGTTCGTATTTTTATTTCACTCTTCCTTCGGGCATACCATCCCTTTACCGAATATGCCCATCTCATCATATATAATAGACAGATAAATTCTCACTTGATAGTGATCTCTTATAAACATAGGTACATTACATATTTTCACCTAACTTTCCACATTGACCAAACGCACAATAATCATAGAATAGTCTTATTGCTTTACTCACATATGCATCACATAGCGACCTTGTGATTTAGTCCAAATCAAGCTTAAATATAATCTCAAAATACATACCTGACTAGCTTAACGCATTGAACGTATTTATTACCAATTGTTCTTTGTGAAGTTGTATAATCTTATGCTTTACTCGAATCTTGAGTGAAACCTTTAGCTCGAATAGTCCCCACACGTAGTTATCGGGTCTTACCGGACAAAATCTCCACACGTAGTCATCGGGTCTTACCGGACATAATCTCCACACGTAGTCATCGGGTCTTACCCGAATATATTTCAAGTTTCATGTACATTTAATCACATGTTACTGACATTCACATCGATTGTCATATTTGTAATTCATTTGCCTCATCAAATATCTAATAATACACACCTTTCACATTTGGTCATTCGGCCACAATATACACACATCTCCTACATATTTCACACTAGCCATTCGGCTTTACCACATATACATATCTCATACATATTTCACACTAGCCATTCGGCTTTACCACTTATACATATCTCATACATATTTCACACTAGCCATTCGGCTTTACCACATATACATATCTCATACATATTTCACACTAGCCATTCGGCTTTACCACATATACATATCTCATACATATTTCACATTAGCCATTCGGCTTTACCACACATACATATCTCATACATATTTCACATTAGCCATTCGGCTTTGCCACATATACATATCTCATACATATTTCACATTAGCCATTCGGCTTTGCCACATATACATATCTCATACATATTTCACATTAGCCATTCGGCTTTACCACATATACATATCTCATACATATTTCACATTAGCCATTCGGATTTACCACACACATATATATTTATCTTGTACATCAATTTCAGCAATAGCTTATAAGCAACTCAAATAGTTTCATCAATGTTTACAACAAATTCACATATTCACTACAAGTTGTTTTCCTGAGCAATAGTCACTAAATTATCTATAACTGGAGCTACAAAACTCAAAATCAATTGCCGTTAATTTTCCCTGAATATAGACTCATATATCTTCCATCCATAAAATTTTCAGAATTTTAGGTTTGGCCAATCAATACCATATTTTTCTTAAAGTTTCCCTGTTTCCTTTGTTTGACTAATCTGACCACTCTTCACTACGAATCAAATTTCTCATTGTACAGAATTCAAAATATGATCTATTTGATTTCATTTGAAACTAGACTCATTAAGGAGTCTAAGCATATAAATTTTATCTTATAACCATTTTGTACAAATTATAATGATTCTCTAAAAAGAAGCAGGGATTTTGAGTCATTCGACACTTGTCTCCCACAACTTTAAATATCTCTTTATAGGAAATTTCTTTGCTTACACGGTCTCTTTTATAAGAGACTAGACTAATTAAGCTTTGATTACATATTTTATTCAGCCTATAATTTCACACCAACAATTTATAGTGATTTTCTAGAATCACGTTACTGCTGCTGTCCTAAGCAAATTATTACAATTTGCTCTTAAATTTCCAAGTCCAAACACTTATGAACTTACCATTTGAGTTTAAGACATATCATGGCCATATCATATCTTATTAAATCAACTCATTATGTCCTATTATGATTGAATTTTCATATCTTATTAAATCAACTCATTATGTCCTATTATGATTGAATTTACTCAACGTTTAATCACTTAAAACTTACCTCGGAAGTGGTCGACGACTAGATATCCACGGCTATTCGTTTACTTTCTCTTTTCCCCTATCCGACTTTGATCCTCTAAGCTCTTGAGCTAAATCAAACAATTTACTTCCCAATCAAACACAATCACACGGCATCCATATACATTTTAGAACTATTCTTAACATATTTACTACTAATTTACAAACAAAATACTCATATCACATTTATAAAACTACAAGCCGAATATACCTATGTGTGACCATCCCAATTTAATCGATTTCTTGTTTTATGCACTACCACATATTCACACACATATATATATATATTATGCCATTTACTCATAAACCCCATTATGCCGAATATTCATTAACCAATAGTCACACACACTACTTATGTACAAAAATTTATCCACCCTAGCCTATAGTTCATTCGGCCATTCATCACTCAACCAAACAAAATTTCATAGCAAACTCCTATGATCAAGCACACACATATACTTACATCCCAATACTCATAACATTCAAAATCACATTTTAAGTAAATTATCTTAAACAATGCCGAATCCTTAAGTGATTAAACATCAAATTTTTACTCAATTCCCAAACATATAAACAACATTTATTCATGACATCAAGCATCTTCATTTCGGCTATTACACATATATACACTAGCAATCAAATACTAACATTTGCACTTCACATTAATAGCTAGCTTAGCAAACCTTAATTTAACATATAATTCATACATATCACATTCCAAGCCTTCACTCTATTCTATCACTTAAAATACACACATTACTCAATAACTTCCTAGTTCAAATTCGGCAACTACACCAATTCACTAGATGATTTATTATTATTATTATTCATTTATTCAAAATACTTACAATTTCCTTAAACTATCACAATTAACAACCATTTATCTCTTCCATTTTCTACCATGGCTGAATGTTATAACCCAAGCCACACATATTGTTCCTCAAGGCCCTTCAATGACCCCATTCGGCACCTCCTTAAGAACAACCCAATTTCAACCTTCAAAAAAGAAGAAAAATATATGTACTAAGAGCTTCAAACTACTTGGCCGAATATCAAACCTCCTAACAATCAAAATCAAGCCATGGAATGATTAGAACTTGAACTAACCACCTTCTTTATACATAATTTTCCAAGAATTTCAAGGTACTTACCTCTTCCAAATCCTCATCCAAGCCGAACATGAAGCAAGAGAACTCCTTCTTTCTTCTTCCTTCCTCAAGTCACGGCAAAAATGGGGGAGCAAGGATGAAACAACTTTGGTTTCTCCTCCCACTCCCCTCATATTTTATTATTCTTCCCACAACATATTAACACAAAATGTTTATAATATGTTTTACCCCATAGCATGGCCGGCCACTAGCTCAAATTTTGGGTAATTTGACATGCAAACCCTTCATTTTTATAACATGCATTAATAGGCCACTTTACATTTGCCTAGCACATTTCTAAACTTTCTCACATAAGTTCTATTTAATAAAATTCACTTACAATTAACAAAAATTCAAATATGAAATTTTCACACATGCATATATACATATAATAAGCATCAAATATGACGGTTAATTATTTTTATGACTCAGTTTTGTGGTCCCGAAACCACTTCCCGACTAGGGTCACATTAGGGGTGTCACAGGCATGTTAGACATTTCCCCACAAACTCCGTTACTTCTCGTTTAAGCCTAGGCCACTAATACAATTCTCGCAAGTTGCGATACACCTTATTCCCTCCAGGATGCATAGCTCAAAGTCCTCCATGAGCTTCTTTCAGTATCGACTGCCTTAAATTAGAGTCCTTTAGAACGCAAACTTTCCCTCGGAAACACATAACTCCTTCACTATTCAACCCAAACTCAGAAGTTTCCCCTTTCTTAACTTGCTGGAATCGAGCAACTAAAGACTCATCCTTCAACTGCTTTTCCTTAATCTTATCCACCCAAATTGGCCTTACTTGTAACTCAGCCAACAAACTACCATCACCATACAGACTCAAACGAGCAAACATTGCTCTCAGATCAGATACAGCTCTACGGCTTAGGGCATCGACTACCATATTAGACTTGCCTGGGTGATACTCAATCGAATAGTTATAATCCTTAAGCAGCTCTATCCACCTTCGTTGCCTAAGTTTCAACTCCTTCTGAGTCAGCAAGTACTTAAGACTCTTATGATCCGTGTATATGACATACCTTTCCCCGTACAAATAGTGCCTCCAAATCTTAAGTGCAAAGATTACTACAGCCAATTCTAAATCGTGAGTAGGATAGTTTACTTCGTGAAGCTTAAGCTGTCAGATGCATAAGCAACCAACTCACCCTCTTGCATCAATACACAGCCCAACCCCACATGTGATGCGTCACTGTACACGGTAAAATCCTACCCAGACTCCGACTGAATTAATACAAGTGCCTCGATCAGAACTTCCTTCAATTTCTCAAAAGCTTCCTGTTTCTTCTCGGTCCAAACAAACGGTGCTCCTTTCCTTATAAGCTTTGTCAATGGTGCTGCCAACATAGAAAAACCTTCCACAAACCTTCTGTAGTACCCTGCCAAACCCAGGAAACTCTGAATTTCTGACACCGACCTAGGTGGCTTCCACTCCAAAATCGCTTCAATCTTTCGAGGGTCCACCTTGATCCCCTCAGCAGAGACAACATGACCTAAGAAGGTTACCTCCCTCAACCAGAATTCACACTTACTGAAATTTTGCACAAAGTTCCTTCTCTCTCAACACTTGCAGCATAATGCGGAGATGCTCAACATGCTTTTCTTTGGTTTCAAAATATACCAGAATATCGTAAAAAAAAACAACTATGAATCGATCCAAAAATGGTTGGAATACACGATTCATCAAATCCATGAATTCTTCAGGAGCGTTCGTCAGTCCAAATGGCATAACCAGAAACTCGTAATGACCATACCGAGTCTTGAATGCCGTCTTATGAATATCTACCTCCTTGACCCTTAACAGATGATGTAACGCCCCGTACCCGAGTCCGCTGCCGGAATCGGACACGAGGGGCTAACGGCTTAAACCATTCACTTTTACAGTCCATTTTAAAAGTTTTCCAGGCAGTCGGCTAACTGCGTCACTGTCACTTTAAAAATCATAACTTGAGTTCTACAACTTGAAAATCAGTTTCGTAATTTTTTCCTGAAAATAGACTCATATATGCATCTAAAAATTTCTTTCTAGAATTTTTGGTCGGGCCAATTAGTACAGTTTATTAGTTAAATTCTCCACTGTTATAGGGTGCGACTACACTGACCTTCATGCATTACGACCTGGATATCTCCCTGTACAGGGATTCAATACTGATGCCGTTTGTTTCTATAGAAACTAGACCCAAAGAGGAATCTATAAATATATAGAATGACTCCTAATTATCTCTGGTTAATTCACAATGAATTTCCAAAGTCAGAACAGGGAATCCAGAAACCGTTCTGGCCCTGTTTCACGAAAACCTAATTATCTCGTAACATACAGCTCACATGACCGTTTCGTTTCTTCCATATGAAAGCAGATTCATTAAGGTTCATTTAAATAATTTATTCACTATTTAATTCCATTCCTACTATTTTTAGTGATTTTTCACATACACCTCACTGCAGCTGTCAACCTCTGTCATTAAGGTAGATTTTACCTACTTCATAATTTCCTTGATTCAACTAGCCCTTTTAACATACATGGCACAAAAGATAATCACGATTAACCATTCCAAGGGCTAATCTATTCCAAACATTACCACATCTCTTAATGAACAACATACAAAATGATCATGATACCATGCCAAGGTGCATACAAGCCATTTTCGCATGGCGAAAAGTTTACATACCAAATTTTCAACAAAACATATTAGCCTATACATGCCAAAATGCTCTCCTAGACCCACTAAGAAGAAAGTACCAAAAGTTGCTAGCCGGTGTGATGACTTTGACGACGGTCTCGAGCACACCAAAATGGATCAAGAACCTAGGTAAGCAACAAACAAGCACACCAAATGAGTACATAACTCAGTAAGTCATAAGCACTACTCTACCATCCAACATTAATAATCATTTTTTTGTTTCTTTCAAATCATAACAACTATGCTACAGTTTCTTAAATTCTTGGTTCAATCTCATGCCAAGTCCTTCAATTAATTCAATGCCAAGTCAGCCCAATCAATGTAGACCCATTTCCTCAAGTTTGGAACAACGATGCACTAGATAAATCTATGCATACACCGCACAACCTCAAATTCGATATTTAGTTAATAGCTCAATCACTTACCTCATTCATCACAATTTATACCAACAACCAAATGTTGCACACATAGTGCTTATTATGTTCGCACAAATAGTGCCATAGTAAATCGCACACATAGTGCTATAGTAAATCGCACACATAGTGCCATAGTAAATCGCACACATAGTGCTATAGTAAATCGCACACATAGTGCCATAGTAAATCGCACACATAGTGCATTTGAGATTCCATCATGCTTCAACCTCCCAATCGGCACACATAGTGCCACTTAATTTTTGCACACATTGTGCCCTATGTCAATTCATCATGGTAAAGCAATTTGCTAAATTCAAATTGTACATATGGTCATATTAACAAGTAGGAGAATCACTCCAAAAATATCTATCCAAGGAGTTCTCACAACAAGTGCTTAAGGACTTACCTTGCGTTGAGTATAACGGTTCAACCCGGCTACTCGATGTCCTTGCCTTTGCCCTTGCTTGTTTCTCCTTCTTTAACTTCTCGGGCTTAATAGATAAATAAACTAGTTTAATCATCTTGCTGTACATTTATAATTCAATTACACATGCACATGTATATTTGCATATTCGCAACCCTCTTACTAATTACCCATTTAGTCGATTATATACATGATTAAAGGTAACATCATGAATGGGCATACTTATATATATATATACATACCCGATTGTGCACCAAAATTTGACTCAACATCACCTACATGCTCACTTTGATGGCGAATATATATATACATGTATAGTGTTATCTACAACATCATCTAAACACCTAAATTTTTCTCATGCACACTTGATCAACCTTTTTCCCAATCTAGCATAGCTTCACCTCCATTTGTGATATCATATAAATTTGCATGTTGCTACATTTCTTAAGTTCAACATCTCTATGCCCATTATAGCCACTCCCATAATCAAATTCTAAAATCGGCAACATCCCTTTCAACTATGTTAGCCGAATACTCCTCCCCTTCTTAGTCCCAACTTCAGCACCTCCAACAAAAAGGACTTAACATCTTCCCTTTCATGCTAACATAACAAGCAACTTAGTTCATCCATACAACTAACATGTTAATAGCATCAAGGTATCAACTAAAATTTTAAGCTTCTTGTCAACTTCCAACTCTCCAACAACCCCAAATCCAACCTTGGGATAGATAGTATTTAGACCCATCACCCAAAGGTTGTGTAAACTTCCAAAAAAATATCATTGAACATACCTTGATCTAAAGGACCACCTTGGCGAATCTTGCTTCCTCTTCTTCCTCTAGTTACGACAATTGCAAAAGAAAGAAAACATGAGCACTCCTTCTTCCCTCCTTATTAAGCATTCAAACTCTCTCATTTTCATGCCACAAGAAGTGAAAGAAAATGATGAACATTTTTTCTTTCTTCCTCCCTCAACTCACGGCAATGGGGGTACACCCACACCATTCTCTTTTTTTTCTTTATTACCCATGTTTCTTATTTTATTTTTTCTACATACCCACTAACTAAACATGTTTGCAACATGTTTCCACCCATAGCATGGCCGCCATCATGCTTAAATTTGGGTAAATTGACATGCAAACCCACCTTTTTTCACAACATGCACTTATAGGCCACCCTACATTTGCCTAGCACATTTCTAAATTTTCTCACATAAGTCCTATTTGACAAAATTCACTTATAATTAACAAAATTCAAACATGAAATTTTCACACATGCATATGTACATATAATGAACATCAACTATGACAGTTAATTATTTTTATGACTCGGTTTAGTGGTCCCGAACCCACTTTCCGACTAGGGTCAATTTAGGGCTGTTACAGATGATATCCAGATCGAAGATCATTCTTGGAAAATACCGAAGCTCCTCTAAGTTGGTCAAACAGATCATTGATTCTTAGCAGAGGGTACTTATTCTTAATCGTCAATTTGTTCAACTGCCGATAATCGATACATATCCACATCGTCTCATCCTTCTTTTTCACAAACAACACCGGTGCTCCCCACAGAGACACACTTGGCCTAATAATGTCTCTATCCAACAACTCTTGAATCTGTGCTTTTAGGTCCACTAACTCCTTCGGTGCCATCCTGTATGGTGCGATGGACACTGGTGCCGTTCCAGGCAACAAGTCGATTCTAAACTTGACTTCTCGATTCGGAGGCAATCCTGGGAGCTCCTCTGGAAAAACATCTTGGAACTCCTTAACGGTTCTAACTTATCCACCGTCAGACCCTCAGTCTCTGACTGACTTATAAATTCCAAATAAGCCTCACAACCCTTACGAATCCACTTCTCGGCTTTCAACGCCGACACCACATTGGACAAATAATCCGTTCGCTCACTTATCATCATAACTTCCTCACCCTCGGCGGTCTTTAGCACCATTCGCTTGGCTACATAGTCCAGAGTTGCCCTATGCTTAACAAGCCAGTTCATTCCCAGAATGAGGTCGAATTCTCCGAACGGTAACTCCATCAAGTCTCCAGAGAAAATCTTACCTTGAGTTTCTAAAGGCACGTCTCTATACAGTTTGTCTACCCTAACTGAGTGGCCTAAAGGACTTAGTACCGATACCCCACTCACAGTCTCCTCAGAGTGCACACCCAATGACCCAGATATGCCACATGCAACGTACGAATGAGTAGATCCAATATCTATCAAAGAAGTGTACGGCATGCTAGAAATCAAGAATGTACCAGTTATGACGTCGGGTACATCACCCTCCTCTTGACAACGAGCTGCATACACCAACATTGGCTGTCGAGCCTCAGCATTTCTGACCCCTCTGCTAGGTGCTCCTCGACCCCGACCATTTCCATTACCGTCCCTACCTAGTCCACGTCCTCTTGGTGGTTGTGGTCCATCTCACTGGTTGAGCAACCCTCCATTCCGTAACTTGAACCTGTTTTGTTTTCTGAGGACAGTCCCTGACTTTATGCTCCATAGATCCGCACCAAAAACAAGCACCAGAACATTTCCTACACTCGCCCAGATGTACCTTACCACAGTCTCCACAAACTTGTGGTCTAACAACATTCGTCGGAACTACTTGAACTAGCTCTTTTACTCTTACTCTTTTAACATTCCTACTTGCACCACCCGAGGGTCCCGAATCCCTCCGAAAACGGTTTCGATCCTTTTCACGATTCTATCTTTCAGTACGCTTCACCTCCTCAGCTATCTTAGCTTTCTCCACCAAATCAGCAAAGTCACGCTCCCTCTGCGGAGCAATTAGCACCCTAAGTTCATCTCTAAGACCATCCTCGAAGTGCACACTACGTTCATACTCTATAGCGACTATCTCAACGGCATAATAGCTCAGCCTCAGAAACTCAGCCTCGTACTCAGCAACTGTCTTACCCCCTTGAACTAGATTCAGAAATTCTTTCCTGCAGGCGTCCACATAACTCGCCCTAACATACTTTCCCTTGAAGGCCGTCTTAACCAGCTCTCAAGTCACCCTGTCAGCTGGGGTCCCATCTCTCACAGTGAGCCACCACTGATAAGCCTCATCCCGTAGCAATGATATGGCTCCCTTCAGCTTCTGCTCTACGGAACAGTCCAAATCATCCATAATTCGTTCTATGGCCTCTAACCAATATTCAGCCACATTTGGGGCTACACCAGATACGCCCCTAAAGATCTCCTCTCCATTAGCCAGGAGTCATGTAACACCCCGAACCCGAGACCATCGCCGCAGTAGAACACGAGGTGTTAACAGACTTCAAACCACTTATTGAGAATTTCCCAGACAAGCTGCTAATCTGTGTACTAGTCACTTCAAAAATCATAACTTGAGTTTTACAACTCAAAAATCAGTTTCGTAATTTTTCCCTGAAACTAGACTCATATTTCCATCTACAGATTTTTTTCTAGAATTTTTGGTCAAGCCAATTAGTACAGTTTATTAGTTAAAGTCTCCCATGTTACAGGGGTCGACTACACTGACCTTCGTGCGTTACAACTCGAATAACTCCATGTGCAGGGCTTCAATACTGATGCCGTTTGTTTCTATAGAAACTAGACTCAAAGAGTAATTTATACATATATGGTATGACTACTAATTATCTCTGGTTAATTTATAATGAATTTTCAAAGTCGGAACAGGGAATCCAGAAACCGTTCTGGCCCTGTTTCACGAAAACCCAAATATCTTTTAACATACAACTCATATGACCGTTTCGTTTCTTCCATATGAAAATGGATTCATCAAGGTTCATTTAAATAATTTATTCACTATTTAATTCTATTCCTACTATTTTTAGTGATTTTTCACATCTACATCACTGTTGCTGCCAGCATCTATTTCTAGGGTAGACTTTCTCTAACACATAGTTTCTATGATTCAACCACCCCTTTTACATATATAGTCCAAAATATAATCATGATGACCCATTATAATGGCTGGTCATTGCCAAACATTTCCGTGCTTCTTAATGAGCATATACATACCAAATGATTATAACATTATGCTCAAAACATTTATAAGCCATTTTCGCATGGCTATTCAAAATTTTACATACCAAGTTCAAACAAAACATAATAGCCTATACATGCGAAATGTACTCCAAGACCAACTACGAAGAAAATACCAAAAGTTGTTAGCGGTGTGATGACTTGATGACGGTCCCGAATACGCAAAAAGTCGAGTCTAAGAAACCTAAAATAGGTGACAAGCAAACACCAAATGAGTATATAACTCAAGAAGTCATAAGCAATGCACTAACAACCATTAATAACATTATCGCAAGAGGAAACAAAATGGAACGAGGCTAATTACTCCATTCAAACCGAACTATACCATAGTTCCTTAGACCTTTCGATTCAATCATACATCTACATGACCTTTCACTCATTCCGCGATAATTCTTATGTACGTGACTTCAATTTACATTGTCACATAGGTTCAAACTTACCAAGCTCAACCCCAAATATAAACATAGCGCCTATTAGCCATGAACTCAAGGTACTTACCCGATCCGCTGTCCGTGATCAACTCAATAGTGTCGCACACTCAAGTGTCAATAGTGATTCAAAAGCATATAGTGAGTCCGCACACTTAGTGCTATATAATCAACTCGCACACTTAGTGCTACATGATCAAACTCGCACACTTAGTGCTGTACAAGTTTTAAACCCGCACACTTAGTGCCATTCTCATGATCACAAATGTTTATACCCGCACACTTAGTGCCGAAATCAACAACTCAATACATCTCACCTCTTTTCCTTCCATTCAATACTTCCATCACCACATACACACATGTATATAAATTCATCATTCCTTTCGGCATAATTACATAGACATTATGTCTATTCAAATCAATACAAAATATATGCTTAGTGACTTACCTTGTGTTGGGTAAAACAGTCCAAGTCGGCTACTCGATGACCTTCGTCTTTCCCTTGCTTGATTCTCCTTCTTTAACTCCTTGAGCTTAATCAATAAATCAACTAGTTTAACCATCTTGCTAAACATTCATAATTCAATTACACATGCATATGTATGTTTGTATATTCGCAACCATCCTCACTTATTACCCATTTAGTCAATTATCTAAGCCAAGATAAGGCTTCAATACGGTTGCCTCTAACCGAATACATGCACACCAATCTACTTCATTTGGCGAATATGCATGTCTATGTTGAGGCCAATTTTACACTTAATACCACACAAAAAAACAGCATACATTTTACTAACTAACGCATTACATATTGTAGCTCAATACACATCTCTCATTTACTACATAACGAAACATCATCACAAGCAAATATACACCTTGAAATAGTATATATGTCATACCAATTCATCATGTGCAAACACATATTCATGTAGGTGCAAGGGCCGAATCTCAAGTTGTTTATATCCAAATATAAACACATATCCAAAGCTCAAATCTTACCTACCATGCAACATGCATCAATCATACTTATGGATATACCATGACCGAATACATCACAACACCATAATTTTGGTCATGATTAAGCAAAGAACTTAATGTCTTACTCAAAAATACTAAAAAGAAAGTCCAAGAGCCATCAATCCCCCATCACATATACCATTAACAAGCTTCATATTTAACATGCAATGGCATTAACACAAAATCCACCTTGGCCAAATGCCATCCCCATGATATAACAAAGATTTGAACCATGGGCTAATAAGAACATCAAGCTAGTAACTAAAACATGCATGAATCTCATGGCACAACCTCAAACATACCTTAATCTTGATGCAAGTATAGCCAAACCCTTCCTAATCCTCTTCCAAACCAAACATGAAGCAAAATTCCCTCTTCTTCCTTAGGATTTTCGGTCAAGAGAGAATGAAAGGATGATCAAATTTTTTCTTTTCTTTTCTTCAATACACGGCAATAGGGGTTCACTCACACACATTTTTTTCATTCTTTATTACCCATGCTTATTTGTTTATTTCTTTTCTCCCTAGTGCACCAACAAAACATGTCTATGACATGTTTTGCCCATCCTCATTGTCATGGCCGCCACCTCTTATAAAAGAGGGATATTTGACATGCAAGGCCATTGTTTTGCATGCATGCTTTAATTAGTCATTACACATTCCCCCACCATACTTCCAAAGTTTTCTACTAGGTCCTTTCTAGTGAAATTCACATTTATAACTCTAAATCAAAACATCAAAAAATGTCACACATGAGTTAACACATATTATAGGCAATAAAATAAATATTAAATTATTTTTATGCCTCGGTTTTGTGGTCTCGAAACCACATTCTGACTAGGGTCATTTTAAGGCTGTCACAAGTCACTCAGAAATAGATCCTCAAATTTCGTTACCCGTACTTGCCCCGGTAACCCTTTCCAAAACACGAAGTATTGCCTGAGATAGAGCGTCATCCCCGGCACCTCAATCATGAGACTCCACTTCTGTTTCCGGTGGTACCAGTGCATCTACCGTCGGCATATGTCCTAAAGATGAAGATCCAGCCCGTGCACTACCTCGGCCACGTCTACGGCCCCTTTCACGAGCTACTCTCGTACTTATATCGTATTATCTGATTATGAATTTTATGTATCAATTAAATATTTTAGGGTTTATTACAGATGTTTTATGAACAAATAGTAATTTAGAGTTTGGTTTTCACGGAATTGTAGCCTAGCTATAGTCTTTAGTCTACTTATCAAAAATTCCTACAGTTCCATTATCACCCTAACTAGAGTATCATAATAAGGTTTCAGTACAGGCATATAGCTAATAATTCAGAAACATTTAGAAAAATTCAGAATGATACTTATAAACTTGGTCGGAGATTCAGTGTGCCACCTTCTCAGAATCCAAATTTTAGAAAATCGGATGTGCAACTTTTGAAATCATTTATTTGTAGGAAGGAAATCTAAAACTCTTTTTTTTAAACCCACTCCACAGTCGAGTTGTTGCAACTTGGCTCTGATACCACTAAATGTAACACCCCAAATCCGACCCAAACTTTACGACCGAATCCGGCGTGTCACATTGAAGCGTTCCTAGAAAAAGGCATGTTTTATCTAAAATCTTTCTTTGTGTTCAAAGGATATCTTTGTTGTAGATTAAACTGAATGAGAGCTATGCACCAGGTAGGATGCCAGAAAAGAGGAGGTGAGTCTATTAGACTGCTTAAGTACCTAACTCTCCACGAATCCAATCCTAGACATGCACACAACCATTGTCACACTTTAACTGAGTGATTGTTCATGGAAAATCGATTTGTTTAAAACCATTTTAAAAGGTTATTAATTTTGAAAACATTTTCATTGCGGAAGCTTTGCCATGTTATCGCGATATTTTGAAATCAAGTAACCTTTTTAAAACGCGCCCTAAAGCTATTCAATTTCATACGATTAAATCAATATCATATCTAAGCTAACAAAACTTACTAAAAACAATTAAATAATTAAAGCGACCTTATTACAGCTTAAAACCCAAAACTATTAAAGTAAATAAAAACTGATCAAATCCCAAGAAGAAAAATTGAATTTGCAGAATATGTGGCCACTCTGAATCCCTCCCAGCTCCAAGTCATCTATGGTTGGGGGTTACCTGAATGGCTGGAAACAAGGGGTGAGTTTGGAAAACTCAGTGTGTAAAATAACCCAACCATAGTCCAGATCGGTTCAAACCATAGAAACAGATTAAGTTGGGCCTTAGCCTTATACAGAATTCAAAATAAAGCCCATAGGCCCATAACAGAGACAGAACAGATTTTCCATGTATGCAGAAACCCAACCCATATCCATCCGTATACACCCCCGTAGCAACCTTACACTATGTGGGGAGACTACTCGACCCACCCATCCGCTACACGCCACAGAATTTGCAGCATGGCTGCCAGAACAGATATTGTGATAGAGTCACCAGATACAGATATTATGGCGGAGCCACCAGAACAGATATTTGTGGCATAGCCACCAGAAACAGATAATTATGGCATAGCCACCAGAACGCTTCCCCCATCGATATAACCCATATCCCATGCAACAGATATACATGTCATGGCATACCACAAACAGAATCAGAATATCATGCATTTCAGTCAAAATTAACCCTAGGGGTATAACGGTCATTTTGCACCTAGGGGTATAATGGTAATTTTCATACTTAGGGGTATTTTAGTAAATTTACTATTTTAGTGTTTTCATGCATATTACAGCCATTAACGCATTAACAAAAAACACTTACCGAGCATTTTTACCGAATTGGGCCCATTGGCCCATTAACCTGATTTCGGCACATTAAGCCCAAATATACCAAAGTGCACGAAATTACGCACTCTGCAATCTTACCGCTTGAGATTACCAAGATTAACAAACAAACTATCTCACGAGCGTTCGTACGCTCGTAAGTCCACAAAATGCCGGCTCTTCGGCATTTCTGCATTTCGGCTTTTGCTGATCTAGTCTATAAGTGGGTGTCGTTTACACACCTGATCTGTACCGGTACGTTGGTGAGATCCACACACTAGTTGCCTACAATCGAGTTACTAAAACGCCAGTCTACATATCAAAAACAAACTACATACTAGCCTCCTTACCATATTCGGCCAACATTGCCTTAGACCCTAAAGTTCTTACCTTTTTGTCGAAATATGGACTAGATCTAGATGTCCAACCGAGTTAGCCTTCAAGCCCTTCACTATACGCCCCCTTGTCCATACTAGCGCATACAAAACCAAAAGAAAGAGGTAAAAATGCCCTTAGTCCCAATGTTAGCCACCCTTAAGGGGTTTCGGCTTTTACCTTAAATCATGAGTAACTAAAGAAGGATTCGAACACTTACCAATATCTTTATGACACTACTTGTAATATCCTGATTTTGGGCCTAGTCGGAATAGCGGTTTCGTGACCATAAAATCCGAGATAGAAATAATTATTTTATGATTATTTTAAGGTCTATGATATGATTGCATGATTGTGTGAAAATTTCGTGAAGAAATTTTATGTATAAAGTGCTTAAATTGAAATTAGGGACTAAATCGAATAATTTGTAAAACTTGCATTCTAGAAGTTTCTAGTATGAAATTTTTTTTGAACTATTAATTAGGAGGTCTTAAATAGAAATTTTACCAATTTCTAAGTCTATGGACAAAAATTAGAAATGGATGGAATTTTTGGAAAGTTTAGTAGTAAGGGCATTTTGGTCATTAAGGGGTAAAATGAATTAAAATACAAAATTAAAAGCCAATTTTGCTCATCTTCAACCCCATGGCCGAATATAGCAAGGAGAAACCATGGCTAGGGTTTTCAAGCTTCCAAGCTCGATTGTAAGTCCGTTCTAGCCTCGCTTTTAATGATTTTTACGTTTTGGAGTCCCAAGAGCTCGATTAAGCTTATGCTAGCAATAATTTAACCTAGGGTTTATATTTGGAAAAATACCCATAGGTGAAATTTGTGTATTTTGGTGTTTTATGATAGAATATGAGGTTTTAAATTATGTTAGACAACTTGTGCTACTCGGTTTTAAGCGAAAACTAGCAAAAGGGCTTAATCGGTAAAAATACTTAATAGTCATAAGTACATGTTAGAGTGAGAATTTGATGTTGCCATAGAAGGGAAAAATGATCAGCATGTCATAAAACATAAGAAAATAGGCTGAAGTTTAATTTACGAGCTTTGGGGCAAAAGTGTAAATATGCAAAAGTTTAGGGGCAAAATTGTAATTTTTCCAAAACATGATTTTGGGTCAATTTGAATAATGTGAGTCCTAATTAGACTATATTTTAAATGATAGAGCAAGAAAAACTGAAATTCGGGCTAAAATGGAAAAATACCAAGTTGTGGACGAAATGGTAAAAGTAGCCATTTTCGCATACGAGGTAAGTCCATGTGCAAATAATGTAGCATAATTGTTATTTTTAAGTTATTGATGTTAATTATATGGTATGCTGATTTTTTTTATCGTGAAATATTATGCTTTGTGGTTAATGTTGAGTAATATGCAAATTATGTTTACTACTTGATAAATATGAATTGCTACCGAGTATTGGTTGCGATATTCCATGGAAGACGGCAATGTGAGATTGAGGAAAAAAGCCCGTTTGAACCTTAGGAATAGATCAGGATACAAGTGACATGTCACTAGGATGGTTGAGCATCCGAACTCGTTGAGTTGAGTCCGAGTTCACTTATGGATGCGAATGTCCGAACTCGTTGAGTTGAGTCCGAGTTCGAGAGACGTAACTATGCATCCGAGCTCGTTGAGTTGAGTCCGAGTTCACTTATGGATGCGAACGCCCGAGCTCGTTGAGTTGAGTCTGAGTTCACTTATGGGCGGGTTACATGGTAGCTTGGCTACATATGTGGCACTTATGTGCAAACTTTCCATGTATCCGAATTATATTCCGATGTGTTCAACGGGTAAAGTTCTACTCAAATGGAGGAATACTCAAGATGAAAGGGACGTATTGGTAAGTGTTGTGAAACGGATACTTTGAACAGGTATGTACTTAACCCTCGGGTTGAAAACTCGATATAACAACAATATGGTAAGATGATAAATGAAAATGTGATATGAATGTCTTGGTGATGATTATGCATGTGAACTTACTAAGAATTTATGCTTACTCCCTCCTCTTTATTTACTGTAGTTTTGAACAAGCCAGCTCGGGAATCGGGACGGGTCGAAGGTTCGATCACACTATCCAAAGGACTTTCATCTGGGTAAAGGGCTTGTAAAACTTAAGTGTGGCATGTATAGCAATATATTTATTTTGTGTAAATAATTTTATGATATGGCCATGATTGGTTGAGAAAATGTTTGATATTGATAAGTCAGGGTGATGGTTAAATTTAGATCATGTTTGATATCATGGAAGTTTAATAGGTTATCTAGTTCATAACAACTCATGAAAAGATGAAATTTGCCTTAAAATAGAATATTGCTGCAGCAGTGACATGAATTTGAAAAATCACTAAAAATAGTATAAATGGAATTAAATGATGAGCAAGTTAAAAAATTGAATCTTAATGAGTCTACTTTCATATGGATAAAAAAAACAGGCATATAAATTATACTTTATGAGATATTTGAAACCTTGTGAAACAGGGCCAGAGTGATTTCTGGATCCTCTGTTCTGACTTTAAAAATTCATAATAAATTGTAAAAAAATAATTAGAAGTAATTATTTATATTTACACATTCCTTATCAAGTCTAGTTTTAATAGAAACAAACCTCATAGTCATTGAAATTCTGTATAGAGAGATATCTGATTCGTAATACACAGATGTCAGAGCAGTCAAACCCTGAAACAGGGGAGACTTTAACTAATAAACTGTACTAATTGACTCAACCAAAAATTCTAGAAAAAAATTAGTAAAGAGATATATGAGTCTAGATTTAGGAAAAATTTACGGATCTTGATTTCGGGTTTCATAACTCGAGATATGATTTTTCTTGTAACTGTTACACGAGTAGCTAGAAAGCTGTGAATGTAGAAACAAAAGATTTGAAGTTCTTAATTTGATAAATTATGTTCAGTAACTCCTCAAGCTCAACTCCGGCGATGGTTTCGGGCATGGGGGCGTTACATTTGGTGGTATCAGTGCAGGTTTAGTCGGTTCTCGGACTAACCTAGCATGTGTAAAAGTTTAGCTATACATGCCACTGATCTGTGATAGTGTGATGTCTTCCGACGCGTATGAGTACCGTCTTATTTAGACAGGGTACTCTCTCCAACCGAGCTGCGCCAACCATGTTCAATGTTATGTGAAGGTATTTGAGTAAAATTATGATTATGATAAGTCTCGGTTTAGAAAAGTATGAATAAAAATTTATGATACATATGTGATAAATATTCATATTTGCTTAATGCTTATATGATGTAGTGTATATGGCTTACTTGATAAGATGAACGAAATAAATAGAAAGTAGTAGAGGTATGAATAAAAGTCATAATATTATGATACGAATGAAAATGTCCTTGTCTTAACTTGGACGTCGAATGTTGATGAATGCTGATGATATATAATTTTTATAAGATAAAGGATTATAATGAAATGAACTTATCTATGTTAAATTGTTGAACTGAATTATATGATTGTAATGATATGTACATGATGATGCACGAAATGAAAGTTGTGATTGTGATGCAAATATCTATGTTTGTTTGGCCTTATATGATGTCATGAGCATGAATTAATTTAATTAAATGAATGGATAAGTAAAGCTATCTAGAAAACATAGAATGTATGCATAAGTATATTGTCTAAATGGGACAATAGGAAAATTGGTGTAAGCCAACATGAATGTTGCATTGCTCGAATGAATGACATGATTTTGATGATGTTGCTATGATGATGGAAGTTGTGTCATATGTGTATGTATAAGAAAGTCGAGTCGAGGTCCTACAACCCTCCCCTCATCAAGTGGTACTTATAATGGAATTTCATGAGATTTGTATTGAATAAGTTTCCGGTTGAGAACCCAAAGAGTTCAATGATAGAATAATTATAAGTATGATCGAGATTGAAAATGAGCTGATAAGTAAAGTCGAGTCGAAGAAAGTATCGATTGATATAAAGATTATTGGAATTATGCATTGTCCAGTTAGAGAAGGAATTCTCTTTGGTAAATCGAATTACTCGGTGCAAGGTCGAGAAAAGTGTAAATCAAAATTTATTCAGAATCGACCTTCTTTAGTAAATGGTTTAATATGAAATTTGTGATGGCGTAACTAGTTGGGGAAATGATATTTGAAATGTGAACTATCCGAGTGTGATGATTATGACCGGATGATTTAGAAGTCTCTTTTGAGATGTTCTATGTGTTTACCCGTTCTCGTAAATATTTCTATGGCTATTGATCTTCGAAGAAATTCTAGTTATATGGGAATGTCTTCTAATTCTGGTGTTGGATGAAAGCATTGGTAGTCTGACTGGTTTATAATTTATATTGCTCTATTTCATCGGGTACTCTATTCCATTTTGTCTGATAAGAATTGATGAGAGAATACATATGATATTATGATTCTGTTTCTTCTACTTGATGCTTCATCTGATATATATGTATGGGAAGATATATTGTTCTTGTTATATTTGATTCCAGTGGGATTAAATGATGTTTTCTTTTGGACTTTCTTTCTTTGAAGAATTATCGGGGTATTCTGTATTTTCTCTATGAGTTTGGTTTTTGATTCTTCGGCATAGTATCGTATCTTGGATTTCTTTATTCGGTTTCCTTGTTATCTTTGTTCCATAATTTGTCAATTATGACTCGTGTTTGAAGTACGTTCTTCAGCTCGTGCTAATCATGTCAAATATGACTATACTTCTAATTTGATCTTGGTAATGTGGTGATTTTAGTATTGGGATTTTTTTTCTAATTTCTGTGTAAGGATTTGACATCAGTAAAGGCATAAGTGATAAAAGCGTGAGTTTCAGTCGGTATGGTGAATTATCTATTTGAAACATTTCATGTGACAATTATTTCAAGATTATTTTTCCCAAGTCTAATAATAGAATTTCATTTTGTACGGATAAAAGAGTAAATAGTCTGAACGAGAAGTGTATATTTATTGGAAACAGTTGAATATTATTTAAAATCACTACGAATGATAAGGTTTTCGTCTTGTGAAAGCTGAAAAGTTTATTACATGTTGACAAAGTTTGGATAGATGAGAATATTGGTAACCGAAGCGTCTGAACTAGACTAGTCTACATTGAGTAAAGACTTCGACTTTCAAGAATGTCTTGTTGTATGAATTGTGATGTGTTTCAAGACAGTGAGGAAATGTGATAGTTTAGAGCATTCGATGTTACATAAAATCGGAGTTGTTAAATGGGTTAAAGCCGAACATTGGGATCTATCAAAATTATCCTTGCCAGTGTTGATATTGGATGGAAATGAGAAGGATTATTCTTGAGGCCATATCAGAATTATTTCCATGGCGGAAAGAGGAAAATGTGATGTATCCTATTGTTAAATGTTTGGCGAGATCTATAAATCATATCGGTATTGAATGAATTCCTACTCATCGATTCATGGAATTTCGGTCTTTTTGATTGTTTAATTTCTTGGAATTCTAGTCTCCATTAACCAAATTGAGATCTGGTTTTATGTCAAGATGACAAGGGAAACTGAGAAGGGTTGAAAATTTAAGAACAGTTGAGAGTTGAGACGTAAGCTTTCAGATCATATGAGAAATTAAAGAGATGTATTGGAGGCATCACCGAGTGAAAGTTCTTCAGACCGAATATGAAATTGAGGAATCTAAGTAAAGACCACTTTTCTGGTAAGATTTTCGGGGACGAAAATCCCTAAAGGGGGCGAGAGTTGTAATATCCTGATTTTGGGCCTAGTCGGAATAGCAGTTTCGTGACCATAAAATCCGAGATAGAAATAATTATTTTATGATTATTTTAAGGTCTATGATATGATTGCATGATTGTGTGAAAATTTCGTGAAGAAATTTTATGTATAAAGTGCTTAAATTGAAATTAGGGACTAAATCGAATAATTTGTAAAACTTGCATTCTAGAAGTTTCTAGTATGAAATTTTTTTTGAAATATTAATTAGGAGGTCTTAAATAGAAATTTTACCAATTTCTAAGTCTATGGACAAAAATTGGACATGGATGGAATTTTTGGAAAGTTTAGTAGTAAGGAGAAACCATGGCTAGGGTTTTTCAAGCTTCCAAGCTCGATTGTAAGTCCGTTCTAGCCTCGTTTTTAATGATTTTTACGTTTTTGGAGTCCCGGTAGCTCGATTAAGCTTATGCTAGCAATAATTTAACCTAGGGTTTATATTTGGAAAAATACCCATAGGTGAAATTTGTGTATTTTGGTGTTTTATGATAGAATATGAGGTTTTAAATTATGTTAGACAACTTGTGCTACTTGGTTTTAAGCGAAAACTAGCAAAAGGGCTTAATCGGTAAAAATACTTAATAGTCATAAGTACATGTTAGAGTGAGAATTTGATGTTGCCATAGAAGGGAAAAATGATCAGCATGTCATAAAACATAAGAAAATAGGCTGAAGTTTAATTTACGAGCTTTGGGGCAAAAGTGTAAATATGCAAAAGTTTAGGGGCAAAATTGTAATTTTTCCAAAACATGATTTTGGGTCAATTTGAATAATGTGAGTCCTAATTAGACTATATTTTAAATGATAGAGCAAGAAAAACTGAAATTTGGGCTAAAATGGAAAAATACCAAGTTGTGGACGAAATGGTAAAAGTAGCCATTTTCGTGACACGAGGTAAGTCCATGTAAATAATGTAGCATAATTGTTATTTTTAAGTTATTGATGTTAATTATATGGTATGCTGATTTTTTTTATCGTGAAATATTATGCTTTGTGGTTAATGTTGAGTAATATGCAAATTATGTTTACTACTTGATAAATATGAATTGCTACCGAGTATCGGTTTCGATATTCCATGGAAGACGGCAATGTGAGATCGAGGAAAAAAGCCCGTTTGAACCTTAGGAATAGATTAGGATACAAGTGACATGTCACTAGGATGGTTGAGCATCCGAACTCGTTGAGTTGAGTCCGAGTTCACTTATGGATGCGAATGTCCGAACTCGTTGAGTTGAGTCCGAGTTCGAGAGATGTAACTATGCATCCGAGCTCGTTGAGTTGAGTCCGAGTTCACTTATGGATGCGAACCCCCGAGCTCGTTCAGTTGAGTCCGAGTTCACTTATGGGCGGGTTACATGGTAGCTTGGCTACATATGTGGCACTTATGTGCAAACTTTCCATGTATCTGAATTATATTCTGATGTGTTCAACGGGTAAAGTTCTACTCAAATGGAGGAATACTCAAGATGAAAGGGACGTATTGGTAAGTGTTGTGAAATGGATACGTTGAACAGGTATGTACTTAACCTTCGGGTTGAAAACTCGATATAACAACAATATGGTAAGATGATAAATGAAAATGTGATATGAATGTCTTGGTGATGATTATGCATGTGAACTTACTAAGAATTTATGCTTACTCCCTCCTCTTTATTTACTGTAGTTTTGAACAAGCTAGCTCGGGAATCGAGACGGGTCGAAGGTTCAATCACACTATCCAAAGGACTTTCATCTGGGTAAATGGCTTGTAAAACTTAAGTGTGGCATGTATAGCAATATATTTATTTTGTGTAAATAATTTTATGATATGGCCATGATTGGTTGAGAAAATGTTTGATATTGATAAGTCAGGGTGATGGTTAAATTTAGATCATGTTTGATATCATGGAAGTTTAATAGGTTATCTAGTTATAACAACTCATGAAAAGATGAAATTTGCCTTAAAATGTAATATTGCTGCAGCAATGACATGAATTTGAAAAATCACTAAAATAGTATAAATGGAATTAAATGATGAGCAAGTTAAAAAATTGAATCTTAATGAGTCTACTTTCATATGGATAAAAAAAACAGGCATATAAATTATACTTTATGAGATATTTGAAACCTTGTGAAACAGGGCCAGAGTGATTTCTGGATCCTTTGTTCTAACTTTAAAAATTCATAATAAATTGTAAAAAAATAATTAGAAGTAATTATTTATATTTACAGATTCCTTATCGAGTCTAGTTTTAATAGAAACAAACCTCATAGTCATTGAAATTCTGTATAGAGAGAATTCTGATTCGTAATACACAGATGTCAGAGCAGTCAAACCGTGAAACAGGGGAGATTTTAACTAATAAACTGTACTAATTGACCCAACCAAAAATTCTAGAAAAAAATTAGTAAATAGATATATGAGTCTAGATTTAGGGAAAATTTACAGATCTTGATTTCAAGTTTCATAACTCAAGATATGTTTTTTCTTGAAACTGTGACACGAGTAGCTAGAAAGCTGTGAATGTAGAAACAAAAGATTTGAAGTTCTTAATTTGATAAATTATGTTCAGTAACTCCTCAAGCTCGACTCCGACGACGGTTTCGGGCGTGGGGGCGTTACACTACTACTGATATACTGTAGATCCAACCACCGTACAAGAAGGGAAAATTATACTCAAGGATTCGGCTTTTGAAGTACCTCGGTGTAGAAAAGTTTCGGTTTTGAAAGAAAGAATGAGAGGTTCGGCTTCAATGGAGTTTCAGCTATCCAGTTCCTGATAAGGGTTTATGAGGGAAAAGAAGAAGAAATATGAAGGATTTAGGTTTGGCCAAGGGGTAATCGGTAGCAGGTACTTGGTTTTGAGAGGAAACAGGGATAAAGAAGATGAGAGTCGACAAGAAAAGAAAAGAGAAAAGAAGAGGGGACGAGATGAGAGAATTTGATATTTGAAGAAGAGAAGTCGGAACAGGTGTAGGGTGTAGGTTTCAACTTCTAGCAAAAGAAAGAAAAAGATAAAACCCTAAGTACCCCACCCTATTTCGGCAGAACAGCAGAATGACCAACCCAGTCCTGAAAATGCAAAAAGAATTCGGCAGCCACAACTCCAAATGCCGAAATTCCCAACACTAAATGACCTAGCCGAATTTGCCTGAACTAAAGACCCTTGGCCGGCCAACTCTTGCTCCTCAAGAGTCCAACATTCGGCCAACACCAAGCTCCTTGATCAGCTCCTAAATTACCTCCCTTATCTCTCCCTTACCCAATCCCCTGAACAGCTCAAACTCTTTCTAACAATGTTCCAATACCTACCTTTCCCGTTCACAAAAATAAATACCCTATTTAGCTTACCTTGTGACTTGAACCTTGGCTCTCCCTAAACATCCACACGCCACTCCCCAAACACCTATATGGCGTCACATGCCACCTTACCACAGATCTTCTTGTGTCTTATGTTACCACCTTTATCTTAAAAGCCCACAACGCCAGAATCCTCTCTCTCTAAAATCGAAACTTTAGAAATTACCTTGGGTTAAATTACTCTTGGGCCTTCTAAAGGCCCACTAACATACCCAGACCTTCATCAAACAGTCAAAACACAGAAATTCTAAAATTCATTGAAAATCACAGAAATCCCGAAAATCTCAAAAATTGGGGCGTTACAAAAATTTTCTTAAGTTTTTCATACGCTTTTGGTTCAGTCCCGGACCATTTCAAATGTATGCTTTGGGCCTCGTAAGCCCATATAAGGGACAAAATGATGGAATTGAAATTTTATAACTCGCATTTTTGTTGGATGTTTGTATGTTCGTCCGGTAATGCCTCGTACCTTATCCCGGTCTTAGGTGTGGGTAAGGGGGTGTTACACAACCCCATGCAATGCATCATACAGTCATGTCATGTCCTATCAAAGATTCATACATGTATCCATTACAGTTTAAATAACATGCTAAAATACGGTCATACATGCACATATATATATACATCACATAGGGAAAAATAGTCATCTTACCATATAAGGGCAAAACAATTATTTTACCACTCAAGGGCAAAACAGTTATTTTACCACATAACGGTAAAAAAGTTATCTTACTACATAAGGGCAAAATAGTTATCTTAGCAAATAAGGGCAAAACAGTTATTTTACCACTTAAGCGCAAAATAGTCATTTTACCACTAAGGGCAAAACAGTCATTTTATCAATTTAGGGTCTAGGTATACTTACCAACCCAATAGTAGGTCCACAATCGTCTAAGGCGACCCGTGCAACCTTAACAGTTAAACATTAAAAATGGGCCCAAAGCCCATAATGCGGGCCTATGTGGCCCACATAGCCCAAAAAATGGCCTTGGCCATGTGGATTACACAGCTTGGCCCATTATTCTCCACACGTCAGTGTGATTTACCTGTGTGGGGCCATGTGCCCGGGGCCCAATTTGGCCTCAGGCCATAAGACCGCTCATGTAACGCCCCGTACCCGAGACCGTTGCCGGAGTCGAACACGAGGTGTTAACGGACTTAATTCATTTACTTGCACAGTTCATTTCGAAATTTCCAGGCAAGCTGGCTAACTGCATCACAGAAACTTTAAAAATCATATCTCGAGTTCCAAAACTCGGAAACTGATTCCGTAAATTTTTCCTGAATCTAGACTCATATATCCATCTACAAATTTTTTTCTAGAATTTTTGGTCAGGCCAATTAGTACAGTTTATTAGTTAAATTCTCCCCTGTTTTAGGGTTCAACTACTCTGACCTTCATGCATTACAACTTAGATATCTCCCTGTACAGAGCTTCAATACTTATGTCGTTTGTTTATAATGAAACTAGACTCAAAAAGGAATCTGTAAATATAAAGAATGACTTCTAATTATCTCTGGTTAATTTATGGTGAATTTCTAAAATCAGAACAGGGGATCCAGAAAATGCTCTGGCCCTGTTTCACGAAAACTTAAACATCTCATAAAACACGGCTCATATGGTCATTTCGTTTCTTTCATATGAAAATAGACTCATCAAGATTCGATTACATAATTTATTCACTATTTAATTCTATTCCTACTATTTTTAGTGATTTTTCAAATTCACATCACTGCTGCTGTCAGCATCTATTCTAAGGTAAATTTTACCTATTTCATAATTTTCCATGAATCAATTAGTAAATTGACATACATCATTTTCAAGTATAATCACGATTAGCCATGTCGTACGTAGCACCAATAGGACCATGATTGGCCATTCCAATGGCTAATAATTACCAAAATTTCCACACCACTTAATAACCATATCATAAGACCATATATACAAAATGAACTAATGTTATACTCAAAATATACAAGCCATTTTCGCATGGCTATACGAATATACATTACCAAAAGATACTTAATTAACAACAAGGGTCAGCCCTATACATGCCATTATCAAAATTCAACTAAAAGAGTACCAAAGGGGCTTAGATAGTGTGGACGACTTCGACTTTGACACTCCCGAGTCCGATAGCTGACGAACAAAATCTATAAAACAAAGAATTAAAGCAACAGAATAAGCATTTTGATGCTTAGTAAGTTTTAAGTAATGAAATTATTTACAACTAAGGTATAGCGTTCGTATGACTAAATGAACAATTGCATATACACATATTCCCAAAATCATGTTTACTTCACGCTTCAACCATTATATTCATACACTCAGGATCAAACCTGACTAAAGGCCGGAAGCTTGTTAATCAATTGAGCGAATACTATTTAAAAGGAATCAACCTTTCCAACGCATATACGAAACATACCTTATCGTTTGGATTTATGAGCGTATTAATTGAAGTTATTATAGCAAGATTGCTCATTTCCAAACCCAATTACCTTCGGGATTTAGCCGGATATAGCAACTCGACAGATGCCTTTGGACTTAGCCGGATATAGTAACTAGCATGATGCCTTGGGACTTAGCTTTGGATATAGTCACTAGCACAAATGCCTTCGGGACTTAGCCCAGATATAGTCACTAGAACAAATGCCTTCGGGACTTAGCCCGGATATAGTAACTAGCACAAATGCCTTCGGGACTTAGCCCGGATATAGTCACTAGCACAAATGCCTTCGGATCTTAGTCCGGTTATCATCCGAATAATCATGCACATATATCAATAAATCATAACACATTTATATTTCATTTTCATTACTAGAACTCAAACACAAGACACTTATCAACCTTTACCATTTTCGCTCAATAGCCACATACAAAGAGCATGATTTTGATTGGCTTTGTAACATGATCTCTATACACATTCGGCTACCAGTCATAAGTATAACTAATTACCTCGATATATAATTCAAGTAGAATCATTATATCACCGTTTATTTGTTATGCTTATATGTCATGACTTAATCAAATCATAAACTAAGTTCCATTACTCAAAGACTTACCTCGGATGTTGTCGAACGACTTCAACGGCTATTCGATTACTTTTTCCTTTCCCTTATCAGATCTAGATCCTCTTTGCTCTTGAGCTTAATTTAAAACAATTGAATTCATTTAATTTCAAATCAAATAGGCGATTTAATATAATACATGTATATTATAAGGTTGAGGTACATATGACTTAATGGTTAACTATCAAACACCATACGCATATATATGTATATATATATTCTCTAGTCATGCACAACCCAACATCTTACTTAGGCATTAACAACTTTATAGATATATGCATATCTATGTTAAGGCCGAATATATATAATTTAACACATTCTACAAATATGGTTATTTATAATGACTAAACACCATTTTATCTCAAGTTATACTTATAAGCACATCCATCCAAATACATTCGTACTTAAACATCATTCCGACCTAACACTCATATTACATCTATAAAACTACAAGCCGAATATACCTATACTTACATCACTTAAACATCAACCCTCAATTTCTTTGACAAAGCACATTTCTGAAAATGATAAGGCAATATAACAGCCTTTAATCCAACTTATAATTCACACATATCACATTCCAAGCATTCACTCTATTCTATCACTTAAAGTACAAACATTACTCAATAACTTCCTAGTTCAAATTTGGCAATTACACCAATTCACTAGATGATTTATTATTATTATTGTTCATTTATTCAAACTACTTAAAATTACCTTAAACTATCACAATTAACAACCATTTGTAACTTATTCATTAAACATGAAAACAACCATATATCTCTTCCATTTTCTACCATGGCCGAATGCTCAAGACACCACACCATTCCAAATTGGTCATGGGTTGAGCAAAGAACTTAATGACTAACTTAAAAATGTTAAAAATCCAAGAATCATCATTGAACTTACCTTAATTTAGCTAACCACCATAGTCGAATTTCTCAAAGCTTTTTCTCTTCTAGTTACGGCAATGAGGAGCAAAGATGGAGAAACTTTGGTTTCCCCTCCCACAAATCAACATTTTTTTATTATCCATATTTTTATTTTTAACATAAAATATTAACATAAAATAATTATAATATGTTTTAGTCCATAACATGGCTGGCCACCATCTAGAATTTGGCTAATTTGACATGCAAGTACAAGCATTTTCTAACATGCATTAATAGGCCACTTTAACATTTGCCTAGCACATTTCTAAATTTTCTCACACAAGTCCTATTTAATAAATTTACTTTCATATACACATAATTTAAGCATGAATTTTTCACACATGCATATTCATATATAATGAGCATCAAACATGACTGTAAATTATTTTTATGACTTGGTTTCGTGGTCCCGAAACCACTTTCCGACTAGGGTCAATTTAGGGCTGTCACAGCTCATGGCCGGCCTTAATGATCTTACGCCCACATTTAGGTGTTCGGATTATCACACGAGCGAGCGCACGCTCGTGTAGTGTCAACAATCACCTATTTCAGCTTTTTCCGATTTACGATTATGGCAATATTGTTACACACCTTGTTCGCGAAACGTGCTAAAAGTCCACGAGCACTAAAACCTAGATTCAATCAAGGCATTCTATTAGTCATTTGACAACAGGGTTAACGGCCTCTCTTTAAAACCATCCCAAATTATCATTAATACTTGCCTTGATTGAACAATTATGGCTTAGCCCTCTTAAACTGCAGACCAAGAATGACCACACGCTCCTTGTCAAATATCTGCATTACCAGCGAAATCTATTAATTATGATTGCTAAAACACATGGCTTGAATCAACATATACAACTTAAGAAGCATTCAGCCAACAGCAAGGAATGTAAGCCAACATACCCTAGTTGAACACAATGATTACAAACAGAGTCACCTTCGATCGAGTGGTGAGGGAAAGATTTCGGTCACTTCCCTATCAATGTGAAATCCCCTACTCTTGAAAAGTTCCAGAAACTGAAGGAAGCCCAACAAGAAAGAAAGGGGATAACAGAATCAGAATGAAGAAAAAGGGGAAGATTAATAGAATAAAGCAATGTTCGGCTACCACAAAACCGAGTGAGAGCGAGGGGCAAGCAATGAAAATCAGCCAAAGCAACAGTATGCCGAAGAGGGTGAACGATAGACTCCAAAGAAAAGAGAGAGAGAGAGAGAGAAGAAGAAGAAGAAGAAGAAGAAGAAGAAGAAGAAGAAGAAGAAGAAGTAATGATAAAGAGGAAAACTGATTGGGGAAAAACAAAAGAGAGATCCTATTCAGCCAAAACAAGAAACAAAAACCTGAGAAAACCGGAATGACCTTTGCAATATTCGGCCTAAGGTAACAAGGGAGGTTCACTTGAAAAGAAAAGTAGAAGAAAAATAGAATTGGAAACCAAAAGAAAGCAGAGCAAAACCAAGTTGAAATAAGAACAAAACGAGTGCTACAAACCCGAAATAGAGTACTCAACTCACCTAAAGCTGAAATTCCTAAGTGCCTACAGTTCAAAACTGGCACACTTCTCCCTCTCACCACAACTAGCCTTGATTTCCTCTTAAAATCCCTCCTCTAATCCCTCAAACGTATCACACTTCCCTCAACTAAATTCGAATTCCCCTCAACCACTTCAGTGTTTTGGTCAACCAAGGATACTTCCACAGCATTTGTAGCAAAATAAAACACTCCACTGCCCCCACCAGGATTCGAACCTCAATCCTCTAGCATAGGTAACACGCCACTTACCCCCTAGACCAGCAGGCTCTTTATGTCATAAAATACCCATATTTATTTAAGAAGCCTACTAACTAGAGAAAGGGTTAATTCAAGGAAGAAACAAAATTTTTGCACAAGTCAAGGCTTGAACCCAAGACTTCTCAGACACTTCCCAAAACACTTAACCACTGAGGCAGACATGTATTTGTGTCAGTTTCTTGTACATCTAAACATTAATGTGCATCCTCTTAACTGTTCCCACGCTCAAGACCTAATACTTCTAGGCCTAAAATTCGGGGAACTACATCATCAACTAAAGTGAGGTCACACGGCCAAGTCACACGCCTGTGTGCTTAGGTCGTGTCATCCACACGGTTGAGACACACGGTCGTGTCTCTGCCCTTGTGTTTACTACTGAGCATTCTATTTTACCTAATTAGGGTGTAGGGGACTCACAGCTGGATCACACGCCTATGGAGCAGACCGTGTGTCATACATGGCCTAGACATATACCCGTGTGTCTACCCGTGTGGACAACTTTGAGGCTATTTTTCAAGCCTTTTGTTGCCCTCAATAACACATGTACACTTGCACATCTCAATGACATTCTACATGGCATAAATGAGCACTTACACATTCATAAACATGGCTCGTATATGTCAACTTCTTATCAATTTATACTTGCTTAAGACTTCATATTTTATTTAGACCAAGCTTACCAAATCATATGCAATATGTAACATCAATTTACTTCCATTTTATACATTCATGCCTTAGATTTTATTATGCCATTTACTCACAATTCCATTATCAAACATCCATGATCATATAAATTTAACAACAACATCGGTGACCTTATCACATGCATGCATATATGAATAGGATTACATCCCCATAATTAATATGAGGCATATCTCATGGCCTTATACAAATTGGACCATAAACCATTCTAGGCCAACACGTTTGGCCACATTAACAATGACACAATTTAATCAAAAGATAAAGTCCTCATACATGCCATAAACCTTAAATACTTGAATTCACTTATACCCTCATGACAGCTTGATAGTGTGATGGCATATTTGGCGGTCTCTAACCTGAGATAGCTAAATTAACCTATAAGAGATAGGAAATGAAGAGGAGTAAGCTTCAAAGCTTAGTAAGTTCATATGAAAATAATGAGCAACTCATGCCAGTCATATATTATGCTTGATAATATAAGCACAAGTTAATATAAAGTAGCTATAAATCTCAAGGTTGTAATATAACCTATGCACATGTTTACTCTCTTTTGATTTCTCAAAATAATTTAACATTACTAGACTTTCAGTCTAGCAGCCGTAGTTTCTCCATTGTAACATGTTTCATGATTAGCAAATCATTTTAAACATCTTAGTAAAAGTACTCGTTACTTTTGTATATTCATGTTTTCATGCATATAGCTCAGCATATTTCAAATTGTATAAACTCTTTCTTTCCATACTTTCTTAACCATTTTAATAGACAATTAGGCCAATATTTTTTTTCACTCATAACTGATAAATCACAATTCAAATGAACAACATTTACTATCTCACCAATCAATTGGGCCTCCAAGGTCATCAACCATGTTTACATGCATTTATACATCATGTCCATAAATCAACAATCATAGGGCTATCTCAAAGTCACTTTCATAGTGATCATAACTCACAATAACATGAAGTCAATACTTAAAATCTTTACGTACGTACATGTACCATCTTGTAACATAACCACTTACTTTCTCATCTTTGGCATACCCGTTGAACACTTGGAATACTAAATGGATACAAGAAAAGTCTTTGCACATAAGTGCCACATATGTAGCTAAAGCTACCTTGTAACACCCCGAACCCGAGACCATCGCCGGTGTCGGACACGAGGGGTTAGCAAGCCAAGTTCACTTGTTTTGCCCATCCATTGGACATTTCCAGTCAGGCTGGAAAAACTGCGTCACTGTCGCCTTAAAAATCATATCTCGAGTTTCAAAACTTGGAAACTGGTTTCGTAAATTTTCCCTGAATTTAGACTCATATAGCCATCCATGGATTTATTTCTAGAATTTTTGGTCGGGCCAATTGGTACAGTTTATTAGTTAAAGTCACCCATGTTACAGGGATCGACTGCTCTGACCTTCGCGCGGTATAACTTGAATATCTCTCTGTACAGGGCTTTAATGCTGGTGATGTTTGTTTCTAATGAAACTAGACTAAAAATGGAATCTGTACATATAAGGTATGTCTCCTAATTCTTTCTGGATAATTTATAGTAAATTTTTAAAGTTGCGACAGGGAACCCAGAAACCGTTCTGGCCCTGTCTCACAATAGCTTTAATATCTCTTAACATGTAACTCCTATGACCATTTCGTTTCTTCCATATGAAAATAGACTCATCAATGTTCATTTACATAGCTGATTCACTATTTAATACCATTCCTACAAATTTTGGTGATTTTTCACATTCACGTTACTGCAGCTGGCAGCATCTGTTTTAAGGTAGGTCTTACCTATTTTGTAGTCTCCATGAACCAACTAGTCTTGCCTTACATAGGTCCACATATGATCATTTTAACCATGCCAATGGCTGATCATGTGACCAACATTCCCATTTCCAATTCATAGTCACATCATGACACCATATATATATATACAAACCGCAAATAGTTTAAGTTGATACTTCACTATTACGAGCCATTTTCGCATGGCCGCACACATATACATCATAACATATTTAAACCAACAAGGGGTAGTCCTATACATGCCATTTCAAGTTCAACCAAGAATTTATACCAAAATGGGGCTTGATAGTGTGGATGACTTCGACTTCAACGATCCTGAATCCGATTGCTATCGAGCGAAATCTAGAAAACCGAGAGCCAAAGCAATGAGTAAGCATTTTTATGCTTAGTAAGTCTCAAGGAATATAATCAACTCTAATTACAGCAATACATTCACATAGTTAAATGCATCATTTCATTAATGCACATTCACATAATCATACTTACTTCACCATCCCAACTCTTATGTTCATACACAAATAACGGCTTCATTAAGGCCGATAACTCGTTCCATCATAGGAGCGGATATTCACACGCCTTACTCCTAGCGCAAGCAGCACACACCGCACTTACCTTGTCATTGGGAAATTTCACAAGTGCATTAGCTGAAATTTTCCAGCAAGCTTATAATTTTCAAATCACATACCTTCGAGTTTAACCGGATGTCGCTACTCGATCAATCGCCTTGGGACATAGCCCGTTATGGTAACCCGCACCAAGGCCTCACGGACTTAACCCGGATATCACGATTTGCACAAATGCCTTGGTCTTAGCCGGATAGAATGACTCGCACGAATGCCTTCGGTCTTAGCCCGGATGTAGCCACTAGCACAATTGCCTTCGGTCTTAACCCGGTTATAATTTCTAGCATAATTGTCTTGGGCTTAGCCCGGATATCATTCAATTTCTCATGCACACATACATCAATAATCATTGGACATACATATTTATTTTCGTTACTAAGGCTCAAACACAATTATAATCACTAACATAATCGCCGGGACTTAGCCCGGTATCATTCAATACTCATACACACATAAATCAATAAACAATACATCCATATTTCATTCCACATAATTCAAGTAAGGTCACTTCTTGAGGACTTACCTCGGATGTTGTCGAACGGCTTTTACGGCTATTCGATTACTTTTTCCTTCCCTTGTCCAATTGTGGCCCTCTTAGCTCTTGAGCTAATTCAAACAAATTCAATTTATCAAAACCTCATTGTGCTAGCTTATGGCGAATATGACAAGGAATTTAAATGGTCATATGGCCACCCTTTAGCTTGAATACACAATGGTCATGCACATTTTATACTACATCAAGCAATTCAATACAATTTATTCGAGCATCAAGGAAAAGCTAAGGCCTTCAATAGGCTACCCAAGGCCGAATATACTTGTCCATGTTGAGGCCAATTATGCACTTAATACCACACAAAACAGCATGCATTTTACTAGTTAATGCTTTGCATATTGTAGCTCAAAACTTACAATATAGCATCAAGCACTCATATGTGTGCTAGGTAGAATGTGCTTACAATTTCACAATTATTCTTCAACATCTTCTTCTTTAAACAAACTTATTCATCACTTCCTTCATAACCAAAACATCATGTGCAAACATATATATACATATATGAGCATGGCGAATTTCAAGGTGTCCATAGCCATCCAAAACACAAATTTTAACTAACATGCAAGAAGCATGAACCATGCTCATGAATGCATCATGGCGAATATGACAATCATGCTCCTTTTCAACTTCAATCATGATAAAACAAAAGAAAGCTCAAAATCTTACTCAAGAGTAGACAATCCATCATTGCATGCATCATCATCAAGCTTCACACTTAGCATGCAATGGCTTTATCACCATAACAACTTTGGCCAAATACCATTTCCATGGCTTAACAAAGATTTGAGCCATGGCTAACATGCACATCAAGTTAGCAACCAAAACATGCATGAAACTCCTAACACAACCTCATACATACCTTAATCTTGATGCAAACTTAGCCAAATCTCCTTCTAGATCTCTTCCAAACCAAGCATGAAGCAAAAATCCTCCTTCTTCCTTAGTTTTGGCTCAAAGAAAGGATGAACAAAATTTTTTCTTTCCTTCTCTACAACTCACGGCAATGGGGGGATTACCACACTCACACACATTTTTTTTTCATTTTTTATCACCCATACACCTTTGTTTATTATTTCACCCTAATGCACCAACAAAACATGTTTCATGACATGTTTAGCCCATCCTCCTTGTCATGGCCGGCCACCACCTATAAAGGGGGAATTTGACATGCAAGTCCATTATTTTGCATGCATGCTTTAATTAGTCATCACACATTTCCTATCATACTTTCAAAGTTCATTACTAAGTCCTTTCTTGTGGAATTCACCCTTATAACACTAAATCAATCATCATAAAATGTCATACATGAGCACACATATTATAGGCATCAAAATAAATTTTAATTATTTTTATGCCTCGGTTTTGTGGTCCCGAGACCACCTTCCGACTAGGGTCAATTTTGGCTGTCACAACTCTCCCCACTTAAGAAATTTTCGTCCCGAAAATCTTATCGGTAAATAGGTTTGGATATCGCTCTTTCATAGAGTTCCGGTCTCCCAAGTAGCTTCTTCTATCCGTGCTTGAGCCATAACACTTTTACTAGCGGAACCCGCTTGTTTCACAACTCTTTCACTTCTCGTGATAGGATACGAATCGGTTCTTCCTCATAACTCATATTAGCTTGAATTTCAATTTCGATGGACTAATCACGCGATGGATCGGATCTATAGCGTCAAGCATCGAAATGTGAAAGACATCGTGAACCTTTTCGAGTTCGGGGCAAAATCAAACGATATGCCACTGGATCGACTCGCCGGATATCTCATATGGCCCAACGAACCTCGGGCTCAACTTGCCCTTACTACCGAATCGAGTATCTTTTTCCAAGGCGATACCTTGAGAAACACTTTATCACCCACCGATACTCGATATCCTTACGCTTCAGTCCGCGTGCACGACTTCGACGATCGGAGGCTATCTTCGACTTTCACGGATTACTTTCACTTTCATTCAGCATCCCTAATCAAATCCACCCGAAAATCTTGCTTTCACCGAGCTCGGTCCAAAACAATGGTGTACGGCATTTACGACCGCACAAGGCCTCGTAGGGTGCCATCTTAATACTTGATTGAAAGTGTTGTTGTAAGCGAATTCAATCAACGGCAAATACCGTTCCCATAAACCACTAAACTCGAGGACGCAACATCTTAACATATCCTCAAGTATCCGAATTATCCGCCGGATTGACCATCGGTTTGGGGGTGAAAGGCGGTCTGAAATGCAACTTGGTACCCAAAGCTTCTTGCAACTTTTTCCAAAATCGCGAGGTAAATCTCGGATCTCTATCCGACACGATGGAAATAGGCACCCGTGTAATCTCACAACTGAGAAACGTACAATTCAGCTAATTTGTCAATTGAAAAATCCGACGACGGGGACAAAGTGGGCCGACTTAGTCAATCGATCTACCACGACCCAAACCGCATCCTTCTTACTTGTCGACAATGGCGGTCCGGATACAAAGTCCATTGTGACTCGATCCCATTTCCACTCGGGTATCGTGATTGGTCAAGTAATCCTCAAGGCACCGATGTTCCGCTTTCACTTGTTGACATATTAAACATCTTGAAACAAAGTCGGAGATGTCTCGCTTCATACCATGCCACCAAAACCGACGTTTCAAATCATTGTACATCTTCGTACTCCCGGGTGGATTGCCATTCGGCTACAATGGGCTTCATTCAGAATTATCGAAATGAGTTCAATTCTTTGGAACACATGACGACTTTTGAACCTCAAACAATCGTCATCATCGATTTGAAACTCGAATCCTTGTTCGAACACACTCGGCCCGCTTTGCGACCAACTCGTCGTCGACTTTCTCGAGCTTCTCGAATTTGATGTATCAATAGTGGTTTGGCTTTCAATTCAGCTACTAACACACTATCGGATCGAATGACAAGTGCACGCTCATCGCTCGTAAAGCGAATAATGATTTACGACTCAAGGCATCCGCAACCACATTCGCCTTTCCCGGTGATAGTCAATGACCAGCTCGTAATCCTTTAACAGCTCGAGCCAACGTCTTTGTCGCAGATTTAAGTCTCTTTGGATCATCAAATATTTGAGACTTTTGTGATCCGAGTATACATGGCACCTTTCACCAAATAAGTAATGTCGCCAAATCTTTAAGGCGAATACGATGGCGCCAATTCGAGATCATGAGTCGGATAATTTTTCTCATGTGGCTTTAATTGCCTCGACGACAGGCCACAACTCGACCTTCTTGCATTAATACGCAACCTAACCCAAGTAGAGAGGCGTCGCTATAGATGACAAACTCTTTGCGGACTCGGGTTGCACTAGAATTGGGGCTTCATCAAATAAGTTTTCAGTTGATCGAAACTTTTTGGCATTTTCTCATCCATTCGAACTTAACATCCTTTTGGAGTAGCCGTCATCGGCGTGGCTATCGTTGAGCACCTTTTACAAATCGTCGGTAATAACCTAGCAAGCCCCAAAAAGCTCGAACCTCAAGAATATTTCTGAGGCTTCCAATTAAGTATGGCTGAAATTTTATTCGGTCGACTCGAATACCGATGCAGATACCACATGACCCAAGAAGCTAACCTCTCTTAACCGTAACTCACACTTGCTGAACTTAGCATATAATTGCTTATCCCGTAAAATTTGCAGACTAACCGCAGTGTTTAGCATGTTCGGTCTCATTTCTTGAATAGACCAAGATGTCATCAACGAACACGACTACGAATTGATCCAAATATGGTCTAAAGATCCGATTCATTAAATCCATAAATACCAGTAGGGCATTAGTGAGCCCAAACGGCATCACTAGGAACTCATAGTGACCATATCTCGCTCAAGGCGTCTTGGGTACGTCCAATCTCGGATTCGCAATTGATAATAGCCCGATCTCAAATCTATTTTCGAGAACACCGAGGCTCCCTTTAGTTGATCGAACAAGTCATCGATACGCGGCAACGGATATTTGTTCTTTATTGTCGCTTTATTAAGTCGACGATAATCGATGCACGTACCGCATGGTTCCATCCTTCTTTTCACGAACAACACCGGCGCACCCTAAGGCGAAAAACTCAAGCGAGCAAAACCTCTATCCACCAATTCTTGCAATCGAGCTTCCAACTCCTTTAATTCGTTGGTGCCATACGATACGGAGCTATCGAAATTGAGTGGTACCGGTACCAATTGATGCCAAATTCTATTTCCGAACAGTGGTAAACCCGCAATTCTTCGTGGAAAACATCCGGTATTCACAAACCACGGCACAGATTCGGGTTTCTTTTCGATTCCTTGTCATCGAAAGCACGACGCAAGGTACGCTTCGCACTCTTTTCTTACATATTTTCGGGCCAACATTGCCGATATTATACCGGCAACCCTTTAAGTCCGTAGACTTAACCCGAATTATCTCGTTATTCGCAACCTCAAATCGATAGTCTTGCTTTTGCAATTTACGACCGCATCGTGCATGGTCAACCCATCCAAACCAAGAATAACGTCAATTCATCGAACGGCAAAAGCATCAAGTCCGCCGGAAACAAGAACCTCGGAACACTAGGGGACTTTTCTTGCACACTTTGTTGACAAGCACGTAATGACCCAAGGGTTTGACACCGAATTACAAACTCAAGAGACTCAATAGGCAAAGTCTTCTTGGATGCTAAGGTTTCACATATATAAGATTGAGTAGAACCGTGGTCAATCAAAGCAATCACATTAGTATTGAAAAGAGTGAAAGCACCGTAATGACATCCGAGAGGCAAGATCCTCGTGCGGCAGATGGCATAAGTCCTCGCAGAGCACGAGCCTCGGATCCGATGGTAGCATCTCTAGATCCTCTCGACCGCCAACGACATTGCCCATATTTCTAGGTGGCCTACCTCGAGCAATGGTAGCACCCGAGTTTCCACTCGACTCACATTCTGCTCAAGCATCCTCGGCAATCCTTCCTAAAGTGGTCGGCCGATCCACACTTATAGCAGGAGCGATCACGAAACCAACAGCTCCCGAATGCCATTTGCCACAATGTTGACACTCCGCTCTCTCGGCGATCATTTCCACCATCGGCGATCAAGTGACTCGTGTGGTCACAGGGTCGATCGCGTCCTCGTCTAGAAAAGCCCAAAGCGCCTCTAGACCGGTTCACATCATCTCGAAATCTCTTCTTGCTGTTGAAGAGACTTTCCGAGGACCTCTTCGAATTCTCCGGTTCCCACATCAGCTTTTTGTTTCTCCTTTCTAAGCTCTTCGACTTTACAAGCTCGCTCAACAAGTACTACGATCTCTCGATTTCGAGAATGCCAACGAACATCCTTATATCATCATTCATCCATCCTCGGCGTTTACACATAATAGCTTCGGACGAAATGCATTCTCGCGTGTATCGACTAAGCCTCACAAATTTTCGCTCATAGTCGGTAACCGACATAGAACCTTGCTTAAGATCAAGAAATTCCTTCGCTTTTGGTCGATGAATCTCGATCGATATACTTTTTTTTTTTGAACTTGGTTTGAAAGAATTCCCAAGTCACTTGCTCTCTAGGTACCACAAAAGTCGAGTACTCCACCAATAGTAGGTGGAATCACGTAGCAAGGAGATGGTACACTTTAAGCACTCATCGGTGTACAAGATAGCTCATTGAGCACCCGGATAGTGTTGTCCAACCAAAATTCAGCTCGCTCGCATCATCATCATCCGTAGCTTTAAATTCAGTGGCCCCATGTTTTCGAATCCTATCGATCGGGGCTTACTTGACCTTATTTGGTCATTCATCGGAGGTATTGTAGGTGCAGGGTTGCATTTGTCGGGAATGGAGGTTGTGGGACAGCCGTGTTAGTTCGAATGTATTCATTAAACCATTCGCTCATCACACTATAAAAGGCTTGCCTAGCCTCATCATTCGGATTGCTGGCCATAGGTTGAGAGTCCGCCGCGCTGTCCTTGTGCGGAGCAGCGCCACACTCTCCACATCATCAGCTATTGCTCGGTTGGGATCGGGATCCATTGCTATAAACAAACTCAAAGTCAAATTGTCAGAAATCACCACACTATCGATTCATCATTTAATGGCATGTATAGCTAGACCCCAAACACCTCACGGTAGTCCTAGAATCGACTAAACCGTGGGTCTGATACCAATAAAATTGTAACACCCCGAACCCGAGACCATCATCGCCGTGTCGGACACGAGGGGTTAGCAAGCCAAGTTCACTTGTTTTGCCCATCCATTGGACATTTCCAGTCAGGCTGGAAAAACTGCGTCACTGTCGCCTTAAAAATCATATCTCGAGTTTCAAAACTTGGAAACTGGTTTCGTAAATTTTCCCTGAATTTAGACTCATATATCCATCCATGGATTTATTTCTAGAATTTTGGTCGGGCCAATTGGTACAGTTTATTAGTTAAAGTCACCCATGTTACAGGGATCGACTGCTCTGACCTTCGCGCGGTATAACTTGAATATCTCTCTGTACAGGGCTTTAATGCTGGTGATGTTTGTTTCTAATGAAACTAGACTAAAATGGAATCTGTACATATAAGGTATGTCTCCTAATTATTTCTGGATAATTTATAGTAAATTTTAAAGTTGCGACAGGGAACCCAGAAACCGTTCTGGCCCTGTCTCACAATAGCTTTAATATCTCTTAACATGTAACTCCTATGACCATTTCGTTTCTTCCATATGAAAATAGACTCATCAATGTTCATTTACATAGCTGATTCACTATTTAATACCATTCCTACAAATTTTGGTGATTTTTCACATTCACGTTACTGCAGCTGGCAGCATCTGTTTTAAGGTAGGTCTTACCTATTTTGTAGTCTCCATGAACCAACTAGTCTTGCCTTACATAAGTCCACATATGATCATTTTAACCATGCCAATGGCTGATCATGTGACCAACATTCCATTTCCAATTCATAGTCACATCATGACACCATATATATATATACAAACCGCAAATAGTTTAAGTTGATACTTCACTATTACGAGCCATTTTCGCATGGCCGTACACATATACATCATAACATATTTAAACCAACAAGGGTAGTCCTATACATGCCATTTCAAGTTCAACCAAGAATTTATACCAAAATGGGGCTTGATAGTGTGGATGACTTCGACTTCAATGATCCTGAATCCGATTGCTATCGAGCTAAATCTAGAAAACCGAGAGCCAAAGCAATGAGTAAGCATTTTATGCTTAGTAAGTCTCAAGGAATATAATCAACTCTAATTACAGCAATACATTCACATAGTTAAATGCATCATTTCATTAATGCACATTCACATAATCATACTTACTTCACCATCCCAACTCTTATGTTCATACACAAATAACGGCTTCATTAAGGCCGATAACTCGTTCCATCATAGGAGCGGATATTCACACGCTTACTCCTAGCGCAAAGCACACACCGCACTTACCTTGTCATTGGGAAATTTCACAAGTGCATTAGCTGAAATTTTCCAGCAAGCTTATAATTTTCAAATCACATACCTTCGAGTTTAACCGGATGTCGCTACTCGATCAATCGCCTTCGGGACATAGCCGGTTATGGTAACCCGCACCAAGGCCTACAGGACTTAACCCGGATATCACGATTTGCACAAATGCCTTGGTCTTAGCCCGGATAGAATGACTCGCACGAATGCCTTCGGTCTTAGCCCGGATGTAGCCACTAGCACAATTGCCTTCGGTCTTAACCGGTTATAATTTCTAGCATAATTGTCTTCGGGCTTAGCCGGATATCATTCAATTTCTCATGCACACATACATCAATAATCATTGGACATACATATTTATTTTCGTTACTAAGGCTCAAACACAATTATAATCACTAACATAATCGCCTTCGGGACTTAGCCCGGGTATCATTCAATACTCATACACACATAAATCAATAATCAATACATCCATATTTCATTCCACATAATTCAAGTAAGGTTACTTCTTGAGGACTTACCTCGGATGTTGTCGAACGGCTTTTACGGCTATTCGATTACTTTTCCTTCCCTTGTCCAATTGTGGCCCTCTTAGCTCTTGAGCTAATTCAAACAAATTCAATTTATCAAAACCTCATTGTGCTAGCTTATGGCGAATATGACAAGGAATTTAAATGGTCATATGGCCACCCTTTAGCTTGAATACACAATGGTCATGCACATTTTATACTACATCAAGCAATTCAATACAATTTATTCGAGCATCAAGGAAAAGCTAAGGCCTTCAATAGGCTACCCAAGGCCGAATATACTTGTCCATGTTGAGGCCAATTATGCACTTAATACCACACAAAAACAGCATGCATTTTACTAGTTAATGCTTTGCATATTGTAGCTCAAAACTTACAATATAGCATCAAGCACTCATATGTGTGCTAGGCAGAATGTGCTTACAATTTCACAATTATTCTTCAACATCTTCTTCTTTAAACAAACTTATTCATCACTTCCTTCATAACCAAAACATCATGTGCAAACATATATATACATATATGAGCATGGCAATTTCAAGGTGTCCATAGCCATCCAAAACACAAATTTTAACTAACATGCAAGAAGCATGAACCATGCTCATGAATGCATCATGGCGAATATGACAATCATGCTCCTTTTCAACTTCAATCATGATAAAACAAAAGAAAGCTCAAAATCTTACTCAAGAGTAGACAATCCATCATTGCATGCATCATCATCAAGCTTCACACTTAGCATGCAATGGCTTTATCACCATAACAACTTTGGCCAAATACCATTTCCATGGCTTAACAAAGATTTGAGCCATGGCTAACATGCACATCAAGTTAGCAACCAAAACATGCATGAAACTCCTAACACAACCTCATACATACCTTAATCTTGATGCAAACTTAGCCAAATCTCCTTCTAGATCTCTTCCAAACCAAGCATGAAGCAAAAATCCTCCTTCTTCCTTAGTTTTGGCTCAAAGAAAGGATGAACAAAATTTTTTCTTTCCTTCTCTACAACTCACGGCAATGGGGGATTACCACACTCACACACATTTTTTTTCATTTTTTATCACCCATACACCTTTGTTTATTATTTCACCCTAATGCACCAACAAAACATGTTTCATGACATGTTTAGCCCATCCTCCTTGTCATGGCCGGCCACCACCTATAAAAGGGGAATTTGACATGCAAGTCCATTATTTTGCATGCATGCTTTAATTAGTCATCACACATTTCCTATCATACTTTCAAAGTTCATTACTAAGTCCTTTCTTGTGGAATTCACCCTTATAACACTAAATCAATCATCATAAAATGTCATACATGAGCACACACATATTATAGGCATCAAAATAAATTTTTAATTATTTTTATGCCTCGGTTTTGTGGTCCCGAGACCACCTTCCGACTAGGGTCAATTTTGGGCTGTCACATACCTCATATCCCATATCACATAAATGCTCGCTCTCAAGCAACTCTTGGGCCCACTCACACAAGCTGACGGTCAAGACGCAACTATGTAGTATTGCTCACACAAGCTGTCAGGAATCCGCAACACATGCCGGACAACCCAGCCACTGGTAGACATACGAGACCAGCACCCAAATCACATAATCACAAATATCCTTAGTGACATGTCACTTGATCCTATTCTATTCCTAAGGTTCAAACGGGATTTTTTTCACTTATCCGAACTTCGTCAAATACAACCATAGAATCATTCATTTATTTCATACATTATCAAAACATTTAGAATATTTAAAATACAAACATTACATAGCATTATTTACATACGAACTTACCTCGACACCAAAATGGCAAAGAGGGACCTAATTGTCAATTACTCGTTTTCCCTCGTTCTAGGCCCAAATCTTGTTTTCTTTGATCTAAAACATCACATTTAACTTATTTAATCACTATACTAATCAATTCAGCCCAAAAATCATATTTGGAAAAAATACATTTTTGCCCCTGAACATTGTCATATTTACACTTTTGCCTCTAGGCTAGTAAAATGAAATTTATTCAATTTATTTAACATAAAAGCCTAGCTGAATCACTTTCATAACTATAGCATCCCACAAATTCCATTAAAACACACTTTTACTACATATTTTATAACTTTTACAATTTAGTCCTTTTGGATGTTATCACCGAAAATCACTTAGTAAAAGTCATTTCTCTAACTACAAACGTGCATAATCTACCATTAAACATCAAAATACACAAATTTCTAACATGGGTCAAAACCTAGACCTTCATCATGTCTCAAATTAATGGTAGAAATAGCTAGATCGTGTTATAAGGATTTCAAAAACATGAAAATCATTAAAAACGAGGCTAGAACGGACTTACAATTGAGTTTGAAAGCTTGAAAAACCCTAGCCATGCAAAGGAGGAAGATGGAAAATTTTTTGGGCTTTTATTTTTGTCTTTAATTTATTTTAATAACTGAATGACCAAAATGCCCTTAATGAAAAACTTTGGAAACATGCCTAACCATGTCCATTTTTGTCCACCAACTTAACCAATGGTCTAATTACCATATAAAGACCTCCAATTTAAAATTTCATAACAATTGGACACCTCTAGCATTTAGAACTCAACTTTTTCACTTTTTACGATTTAGTCTTTTTGACTAAATTGAGTGCCCAAATGTCAAAATTTTCAAACGAAATTTCCACAAAATCATTTCATGAAATCGCAGACGATAAAAATATAATAAAAATAAATTTTCTTAAATCGAATTTGTGGTCTCGAAACCACTGTTCCAACTAGACCCTAAATTGGGATGTTACAGTTTTCATTACTTTTAACATCATAAATTGGTCAACAAATGCAACTAATAATCATCTATTAGATTGAGATGGAAATGTATAAACTATGAGATACTATATACTTTCTTTAGGACACTGCTATGCTTGAAATACTCATGTTGTTTCCTGCATTGTAGGGTTTTACTAATTATTTTTATGATGTTTGGTAATTGGAAGTTGTGGGCCCTAAAAGTCCTCCAGATGGACATGGTGACAATGATCATCATTAATTGCAACCTCTAATATTTCCCATTGAAATAAATTTTTGCAGAACAGGATGGAATGATGTCCAGGCATACAATGCACCTTCAAATTTTCAAACAAAGTTTGTCTTGTTTTGTTTTAATTATTCCTTGGTTCTCATAGGTATTTGAGATGGTACCCCTATCTTTCTCCTAGTAATTTATGTTAGAGTATGCCCAAAGACCAATCATGGGTGATTATAACAACATACTTATTTTACCTCATTTATTAACATAAGGCATTACCATTACTATTTCAGTTTCTTTTTTGTGTACATAAATAAACTATTTTCTAATAATGTCCTGAGAATAATATGATTATTCTTAAAAGGTCCTTAGTCGAGTATTATTCTGGGCTTGGACAATAATAATGCATTAAGACTAACATTTATCTTATTGATGACAAAGTGTTGTCATTAAAATGGGATGTCAAAATCAATACATGAGTATGTGTGTTAGAGAACAACATATTGGAATGACACGCTATGAGTATGTTCCTTGGATTATTATGTAATAGTCACAACATTACTCATAGTGATTGTAACACCCCTAACTCATATCCGTCACCGGAACAAGGTTATAGAGCATTACTGGAGTTACAGAACAAACATAATTAATTCATGTCTTTTACTATTTATATCTGAAACAAATCATAATTCAATCATGTTGTCCCTTAAATGGACCCTCGAGGTCCTATTTATACATTATAAACAAGTTGGGACTAAATAAAAAACTCAGAGAATTTTTCGCAAAATTTTTAAAATTTTCTTAAGTGCAGGGGACACACACCCGTGTGGTCAAGCCGTGTGGCTCACACGGCCAAGAGACATGCCCATGTCCCAGGTCGTTTGGGCATTCGATATGAGGCACACGGTCGTGTCCCAGCCTATTTTCAAATTAGGGTAGCTACTGACTTGGGTCACAAGGCCAGCCACACGCCCGTGTGCTAGGCCGTGTGGGCAATTTAATTTTCAAAAATAGGTGCAGGATTCACACGGCCAAGACACACACCTGTGTGTTCAGCCTTGTGTATCACACGACTGAGACATACACCCGTGTCTCTACCCTATGAAAAATTGAGCATTTTGTTCTCAATTTTTTAGATGCAGGAGACAAATGACAAAACCACACACCCATGCGCATGGCTGTGTGTAACACCCCTAACCCGTATCTATCGCCAGAATAGGGTTACGAAGCATTATCGAACTTATCAATTAAACAATCATACAATTCTCAAATCCCAACAAACATCATTCAAATACAATCATATAGTCCCTAATACAAGCCTTTGAGGCCTAAAACAAACATTAGAAGTGGTTCAAGACTAAACCGTCAGGAGAATTTTTGGAAAAGCATAGAAAATTTTCTAAGTACAGGGGACACACGCTCGTATGCCCGGTCGTGTGTCTCACATAGCCAAAGACACACTCGTGTAACAAGCCGTGTGAACATTCAAAATGGGATCACATGGCCATGTCCTAGCCCATGTCCAACCCAGTGTAACTCACTGACTTAGGTCACACGGCTAACCACATGCTTGTGTGACTAGCCCGTGTGTAATAGCCCGTTTTTGGTCAAATCAGAACAGTGCTTTTGGGACCAAAAATCTAAAGTTGAAATATTTATTTTATTATTATTTTAATGTCTACAGCATGAAAATATGTTTGTGTGAAATTTTTGTTAAGAAATTTTATCGTTTGATTAGTCAATTTGATAAAAAGAACTAAATCACGTAAAGTGTAAAAGTTGTGTTCTATTAGCTAAAGGTGTCTAATAGCTATATAACCGTAAAGTTAAAACCCTTAAGTTGTATTTAGACCACTGGTTGTCTAGATGGACATTTATGGACTTATAATAAGTGATTTAAGTGATTAATACTAAAGGTTAAAATAGTACATTATAAAATAACATAGTAAAATAGTAGAAAATGTTGTATCATATTCTTCACTAAGTATCCACCACCAAAAATAAGGGTTTGAAAAGCCATTAGAGAGCTTGAAGCATTCGGCACATTCAATTGCTAGCATGTAAGTGATTTTGACTCGATTTTTAGTGATTTCTATGTTTTTGAAATCGTTCAACTAGGTCTAGCTAGCCCAAGGACTAATTTGCAAAATTGTTAAAGATTTTGAATGTTTCAATTGATGAATACATGTGTATTTGATGATAGATTTTGAATGTTTGATGATAGTTATACAAGTTTTGTTAAGTGATTTTTAGTGAAAATGCAAATTAGGGGTTAAATTGTGAAATGCGCAAACTTTGTGGTTAAAATGTGAAATAAATGAAAAATATGGGCTGCTAGGGGCATAATAGTAATTCTTCTAGGCTTGGGTTGTGATGAAATTGAATGAATTTTGTTTTATAAGCCTATGGACTAAATTATAAAAGTGGTGAAACATTAGGGGAAAATGTGTAAATGTGCTTAAATGTGTGTTTTGAATTAAATTGAATACAGAAATTATTAAATAAGTTAATTTTGAATATATTTAGATCAAGAAAAGTGAAATTTGGATCTAGAACGGGGGAAAACTAAAGTTATCGACTAATTGAACTATTTCGTCGTTTTCACATCCGAGGTAAGTTCGTATATTATAAGTTTTGATATAAATGTATCTCATATGTTTTGATATTTCACAAATTGTGAATACGAGACTATGGATATGATCGATAGTGATTCGACGATGATTCAACTTTTGAAATCCTGGTTGAACCTTAGGAATAGTTTAGGATACTAGTAACATGTCATTAGAGGATACATTGATTTGGCTTCAGGCCATGATATTTGCACTTCGGGTGCGAGTTATACCAATTTGGCTTTAGGCCATGAATATCGGCTGAATTAGCTTCGGGCCATGATATCAATATTTCAGATATAAGCTACCTTGATTTAGCTTTGGGCTATGGTATAGGTACTTAGTGTGCGAGACTCTTGAGTATCCGACTTCTATTCTAAATGGTTCAACGAGTAAATGAAAGATGTGATTTAGTATGAGAATGATATGAGATGGTACAGGTACGTACGTGACATGTATAAGCTTTTGTGTGAATAAACTTGGGAAGAATGTGATTAATATCATAATTGTGTATATGAAAGGCTTGTTAGCTAATTTATGGTAAATGTTGATAGATTCAAATTGTTGAATCATAATTTTGAGATTGAATTAAGTTTATTTTATACAAGTTTACTAAGCTTTATAGCTTACTTTATTTATTTTTCCTATATTTTATAGTGTTATCAAGCTAGATCGGATTTGGGGATCGTCGAAGATCGCTTCACACTATCCACCTATCACTTGGTACCTATGAATTTTGGTATTTTGAGTATTTGGCATGTATAGGGACTTTGGTCATGTTGGTTATGTTTTGGTAATGATTTTGGCCATTTGAATTGGCTTGTAAATATGCTATGTTCTAGTTTGTATAAACAGCCATGAGTTATTTGGAGTTATTTTAGTATAGTGGAATCATGTATTGATATATGTGTTTATGCTTTGTGGTATGAGTTATATGTTGGTTCACTACAGGAAAATAGACTTTTAGCGGCATTTTTTTTTTGCCTTTAGCGGCGTTTATAAGCGCCACTAATACTTTTAGCGGCGCTTTCCCAAGCGCCGCAAAAAACGTCGCTATATACGCCGCAAAAATTAGTGGCATTTTTTAGAAAAAACGCCGCTAAAGACCAGGACCTTTAACGGCGCATTTATAAAAATGCCAGTAAAGACTAGGACCTTTAGCGGCGCTTTTATAAAAACGCCGCTAAAGACCAGGACCTTTAGCGACACTTTTCCCCTAAACGCCGCTAAAGGTCATGACTCAGAGCGCTTTTCCCACAAACGCCGCTAAAGGTCATGACTTTTAGCGGCGCTTTTCCTAAAAACGCCGCTAAAAATATGACCTTTTAAAAATTATTTTATTTTAATTAAATAATATTTATTTCTATGTTAAAATATTATATTATGTTTAATTTTTGAAATTTGAAATCTAAACTATATACTTTAAGGATAAATAAAAATATTAATTAAATGAAATTTTCCATTAAAATTTAAATTTCAAAACTAAATATAAAATTAATGAATTTAAATTTAATACATAAACATTGATTTAATATGTAATTTAATACATAAATGACTATTTCACTACATAACTAGGGCGATCTAGCTTTTGTGAAAATAGCAATGAGAGATCCCATTGCAACTTATCATTGCACCCAAAACTCAATCGATACACGCAAATGGTAAGACATATCAATTGTAGCCATTAGCTACTACTATCCGATATACTTTCCACAATCAACACCTATTATACAATATCGAGAAGAATGAAATATGATTATCAAATTAACATCTCTTTGAACATATGAAAACAAAGAGATATTTAATCGTCACTTCTTTCATGATTCTAAAACAATGCCAATAGCATTTTTAAATACCATCTACTAGTCAATTGTTCTTCAATCTCCTATCTAAGCGTATTTATGTTGATGAAGCAAAGTTCCACATTCAGCCCCAATTAGAACATTCAACAACTTGGCCAAAAGTTTATCGAAAAAAAACCTTGGCCAAAAAGGAAAAGGAAAACTTCCAACACTAACAAAAAGCCTTTGTAAAGGAAATACTAGATCTCAAATGTGGCGGCTAGCAATAATAAATAAAATCAACTAATGGAGCTAAAACATCATTTGGCTAAGAATGCTCTAAATGAAACTCCAAATCGGCACTTACATAATACTTGCAATAAAAGTCTTAAGCTATACATTAAATAAATTATGCTTATTTACCAAATTGTCTTGGGCGTATTCTCTTTCTTTTGGTTCTTTTATAATTATAACCAGTTTTATGATACATTCATTGTTCGAGCATCAAATATTTATCAATTATTTATGTGTTAGAGAGAGAGAGAGAGAGAGAGCGAGCAGAAATAAGTACTTACTTTATGTCCGCCAAGTCATTGATTAACCGAACTCGAACATCCGAGGGCATTTTAATCTTAAAAACAAACTGTTAAAAGTGTAATGCATGAATAATTACCCAAAAAAAATTAAAGAGTAGCCATTTATAAGTCAAAACAGACATGGCACTTACATTGTCACTTCCCTTACAATATCGATCAGGCCAATCCTTTCCCGGTCTTTGTTTGAGATACTCCTACAAAGAGTTAACCAAAGAATAAAGAAACAGTTTTAAAGAGAATAAAAAGTAGATCTACTGACAAGAATTTTACTAATTGCACAACAGAGAGATTGAGAGAAATACATTTGAAACTCTCCGCAAATGACTCATTCGAAGCAAGAAGATATTTGCTCGATGTCTTTAGGCAATGGATTTCAAGATGAGATACACGGCTTCTTTCGTAATCTTCCGAGAAGCCATGTGTGTTGATCGCATGCAGTAAAAAGTCATTAACAATGCCACTCTTGCATATTCATGAATAACACCGACCACTTCATAAAAATAGGCATCTTACTCGCCCAAATCCCCAGTTAATAAGGAAAATAATGTCTATTCATGAACTTGAGCACTTGGTTCAGAGACATCCCCATAGGAGCCTGCTTTAAGTCACAAATAGTTTTATTAAAATATTAAGTTAGTATTCGAGTTTTTTTAATTTAACATGTTAGCATAATTTTAAATCATATAATTAAAAATATATTTTTATATAAGAGAAAGGAGGAAGGACTATTTTAACTGTAACACAAGCATAATGATTACTAGAACAATACTTTTTAACTCGTAACACAAGCATAATGATTACTAGAACAATACTTTTTAATGTATTAGCTAAATAAATATTAATTTAGTCTATATTTGATAAATTGAAACATTAAGTAGTGAAAAATAAATTTGAAAATATTAAGTGTTGAATTTAAGTTATAAAATTTATTTAGTGTACTCAAAATTGAATATTAAATATAATTAGATTGTTTGATAAATGATAATACAATCTTAAATGAAATATATTTTATTTTATTCTATTTTCTATTAAGTGATAAGTAGGTCTATGTCTACTTATCATTTTCTACACTTTTTGTAGAAAAAATTCTATCTAGTAGTTTTTACTAAAGATTATCAAATCAACACTTTATCAAACATGACATTAATTTAGTAGCTTATTAAATATATATATATATATATATATATATATATATATATATATATATATCGAGTAACATATCGATGCCAACGTATGAAACGTTGGCTTACTACACACATATATCGGAGTCACATATACTTCAGTGCCAACTTTAAATTGACCAAAATATACATATATTCATTAACAAAGTTATTATTTACTACCAATGGCACAACATCATCATATATTCAATTCATATATGTATATATTTATCATGATTTACACTTTAATATCACATGCATATACTTCATTTAGCGAATATTAACTTGCCATTATTATACAAATAATCAACATTTTCACATATATAGATCATATTATCACTTTAATTAGGAAAAAAGAAATCCATCCTATCCAATTAAACCTAGCGTTCACATCACCTAAACACATAAATTAGACAAGGCTACATCACCCCTCTGAAGAGCAATGAGATAATGTGGTAATGTAACACCACTTTTGCCACAAAGCAAATAATGATCGAAGCCAACCTGTTGTTTCTCGACTTACACTTCTTAAATAAGTAACTATCATTGTACAACAATTTACGCAGAAACAAGATAGGAATAAGTAGTTTAAACACCGCAAAATGTTCAAAGCCTTTCTCATGTCACCATTGCTAAGCCGTACTAGTGCTGCCAAGCCACTATCAGTACATCAAGCCTGGTCCAATGAAGCGAAAATTGGTAACAGATTCGGTGAAAGATTCAAAGATATGATCCAAAGAACAAAAGGTAAAGCCATTTAAATATGCTAACACACGGATTTTCATTCTTTGACAACTCTAATAAAAAAATTGCAAATGACTTGAGCCAAATATATGATGTTGACAAATCATTTTGTTTATCATTTAGGTAGAAGGTCATGGCATTCACTCTTCCAATATATGATGTTGACAAATCAAGATTGAAGAGGATGAAATGAGTTACTGATATGTACTTGGATCCCGAAAATAGAAATGCTTTTCTTTATTTTCCTAATAATTTACCACTATACTATTTATTATGCTATTCTTTTCTTGGATTTATATCGAAGCAGGTCTTGGGAGTTGAAATTTGTGGGGATAGCGTATGTACTCACATGCTCAAGATATCCTGAACAATTGGGTATGGTGAACAATTTAAATACACATACTAAGATCTCTGGTTTTGTCCAAATATTCACATATAGACTTAGTTGGAAAAGTAGGATAAATTTGAAGGAGATTAAATAAATTATGCAGCCACTTCAAATAGAAGACAGACTCATTATGATCGAGTTCTAGATAACATATTAGTTTAATTAAAACAATGAAAGCTACCAAACTTTATAGGCTGCTAAAAAATAACCTAAGGAAAGCTGGGTTTGATATTAAAAAATATATAAATTTGGTTTGTATCCGAAAAAGCAATAATCTTAAAATAATTAGTGGAATCATCATATTTGACAAGTTTGGATCATTATTTGTGCTTCGAAATTTGTTATAAGAGTAAATAACACAAAAGGTATTGAGAACAAAAAATTCAACTGTGTTTGTTCGATGTGGTTATCCCATTCGACCGACCAAAGTCCCAAAAGCAATTTATGGGTCCTATATTTGAATATTGTTTATGTTTGACTTAACTTTTAACACCAAAAAGAATCAATTAACAGAAACAAGAAAGGAGGAGAAGAGATCGAGCCAGATCTGGGAATACCTTCAGGGATTGTGAGCAGAGGCTGAGAAGAGCAATCGCAAAGGCAAGGTGGGCAAGTGTTGGAAGTGTGGCTGAAGGCTACTAATCCTTCCATGAAATGCCAATAGACACAACGGAGAACCAAATCAAGCTAACTTTGGAGAGTTTCTTGATTGAAAACAGCAACGGAGGGGTGAGATGGGGGTGTTTTGAGAATATGATTTTAGGGGGAAAAATTAAGGGTTTCAGAGGGTGAAAATTTAGGAATAAAACCGCGCCCTTTTGAGATTTATTTGTGGCATTTTTATAAAAATGCCGGTAAAAAATTATTACATTTTTGCTCTGTTAAAATTTTTTTAATTTTATTTTACTTCAAAAAAAGTTTTTATTTTATATGTTAAAATTATTAGTTAAATAATTTTATAAAATATTTATTATTACTATTTTTATAAATTAGTTTTATAAATAAAAATTAAGTACTCGAAAATAAATATCGTGTATTTTAATAAGAAAATAAATAATAAATGGTCATCATTAATTATTGAGTTAAAATTATCCAATGTAAGAAATTAATTTCTCACATATCAAATTTCTATTAAAGATTGAGACATTAATCATGATTTTATATTATTCTTTCCGATCTAATCTCCATTTCATTAGGATATTTCTTCCTAACTAAAATATAACTATTTTGTTAGGATTCGATGTGGAATGATTTTAGTTTTTGTATTTCATTTTATTTGTTATTATCGGTCCTATCCATACCTATCCATATCAATGATCATTACTTTTTTTATTTATTTATCAATGTTTTTTAAATCTAATATTTAAATATATCAAATGGTTTAGATTAAATATTTTTAAATATAAAAGTATTAATTGATTGTAAAAATTTCATCATTTAACAAATCTTAAGTAAACTTTAAATCCTAAACCATTTAATATATATAAAGCTTATCTATTATCTCTTAAATAATTTAAACTATAATCATAATTTTAATATATTAAAATTAATATTACCTTTTACAATTATATAAGAAATTATTTAATATATAAATTAAAAACACTAATTAATCTAAACCCTAAATTCCTAGCTCCTAACCCTAAACCTTAAATAATAAAACATAAACCATTAACCCTTAACCCCTAAACCTTAAACCCCAATACCCTAAAACTTAAACCCTAACCTTTAACCCATAAACCATAAACCATAAACCATAATCCCTAAACCCATAATACATAAACCTTACAATAGTATCTCATAAACATTAAACCCTTAACCATATACCGTAAACCCTAAAATATAATGATAATTAATTCAATATTTTAAAATTAATACTATCTCATTTACAATTATATAAGAAAATAATTAACATATAAATTAAAAAACAATTAGTCATATACCAAAAATCTTTAAAATTATATTAAATAATATTATTTTAATTTTTTCTATTTTTGTGGCGTTTTTTAAAAAACACCGCTAAAGATCGAGCATTAGCGGCGTTTTTCAAAAAACGCCGCTAAAGATCGAGCATTAGTGGCGTTTTTTAAAAAGCGCCGCTAAAGGTGTACTTATAGGGGCGTTTCTTAAAAAAGCGCCGCTAAAGCCACTAAATTACAAAATTCTTTAGCGGCGCTTTTTAGAAAACGCCGCTAATGCTTGATCTTTAGCGGCGTTTTCTAAAAAGCGCCGCTAAAGGTGTACATATAGCGGCGTTTTTAGAAAAGCACCGCTAATACTCGATCTTTAGCGACGTTTTTAGAAAGCGCCGCTAAAGCCACCAAAGGCTAAACACAAAACGGCAACGTTGTGTTAAATTTTTTGCTGTGCTTTCTAAAAAGCGCTGCTAAAGGTGTACATATAGCGGCGTTTTTGAAAAAGCGCCGCTAAAACTCAATCTTTAGCTGCATTTTTGGGAAGCGCCGCTAATGCTCGTTCCTTAGTGGCGTTTTTTCATTCAAACGCTGCTAAAAACGCCGCTAAAAACCAATTTTGCTGTAGTGGTTGTGTGATGCTTGGTGGCTATAGGTAATATGAGTGTCAAATGGTTGAGCTAAAGATAATGGTATGCTTATGAAATTATGTTTAATATTGCAATTTGAGTTTAGCAATTTTTTTTATGATTTAAGGAAGTAAAGTTTTGTACAATTGGTAGGGTATGTTTTGGTGAATTGTGTTTATGTAAAATGGAAGTATGTAATGTGCAGGATTTATGTTTGAATTGGCTTGTTTAGATGATTAGATATGCTATGTGTTGGTGATAATTGATGTAGTGCAGGTATATGTAAGTTTGGGTGGCAAAATGGCTTGGTAAATAGCCTATTTTTGTCTACACGGGTAGAGACATGGGCGTGTGTCTCAGCCATGTGTGACACATGGTTATGTTACATGGCCATGTAACCCCTAGTGTTGAAATTAAAATCAAGTCAGTATCTTTCACACGACCTCACACACAGGCGTGTCACTTGGCTGTGTGGCAGAAGTCAGTATACCCTACAAGTTTGGCACGGCCTAACACACGGCCTGACACACGGGCGTGTATGGCCATTTTTAGGGCACACGGGCTAGCCACATGAGCGTATGTGTTGGCCGTGTGGCCCAAGTCAGTGAGTTACACGGGTTGGGACACGGCCATGTGCTCCGATTTCAACTGTCCACACAGTCTGTGACATGGGCATGTTTGTTGCCCGTGTGAGACACACGGGTGTAACACCCCTAACCCGTATCTATTGCCAAACTAGGGTTCAAGGCATTACCGGACAAAATCGGAACAGTAACATTCATTTCATAAGCATCAAAGCATTAAAGATCAATCATCAATATAGAGTCCCTTATATAGGTCATCGAGACCTTAAACATGTATTAGAAAGGGGTCGAGACTAAATCGAACACATAAAAAATTTCTCCAAAATTTTAACATTTTTCAAACAAGTACAGGTCACATGCCCATGTGAACAAGCCGTGTGCCTTACACAATGTTAGACACGCTTGTGTGTGTAGGCCGTGACAAAACAAGGCATACATACTGACTTGCTCACTGGCCACAAGACATGCCCGTGTGCTTTGGCTGTGGTCGAATCTGACTTGGGCCACACGGTTAGCCACAAGCCCGAATCCTTTGGCCATTCTCGAGCCTGACTTACAAATGTAGAGTACCCCAAGGGACACACGGCCGTGCAACATAGCCATGTGTCACACACGGCTGAGACACACGCCCGTGTCCCTACCCGTGTGGACAAAAATAAGCCATTTTAATAGCCAATTTTCCACCCCAAATGGGTCAAACCTATAAGTATCAAACCAAGCATATTTACACAACAATTTCAACCAATTTCTATACCAAACCTTACAACATTCATGACACAACATTATCAACCATTTACACGCTTATAAACTCAACTCAATTGTGCCAAAACATAAGACCAAATCATATCAAAACATATGTTCTCATAATCTCTAAACTCATGACCAAATGTTATACCAAAACTTACCAAACTTACCATTTCTCCTAGCCATTCATAAACACATCAAATAGATTATTCTGCATCACATTTCATATACCAAAATCAAAACATAAACACAACCTTATCAAACCATATCACATGGCTAAATATAGACATTACAAAACCTATCCAAAGTACTTTTAGCCTATACATGCCATACTTTACTAGATACATTTTCAGAAGGTACCAAAATGAGATTCATTAGTGTGGTGATGTTCATTGACGATCCCCGAGCTCACAGTAACTTCGATATCTATAAGAACAATGCAAACATACACAGAGTAAGCTTTCAAAAGCTTAGTAAGCTTGTACCAAAAATTATTAACAGTTTATAAAATGTAAAACATCAACACCGGGGTACTTATTAATTCTTAATTCATCTATCAATTCTATTCCAACACCATTCATATATTTATACCAATTCAATGAACTTCATATGCATAACATCATCTATCACATAGGTATCATACATACCTGAACCTTCCCGTATTTAGTCATTTTCATTCTCATCTCTCGTTCAGATATTTTAAGACTTTCCGGAGATTATTCATACTTTAACATCCGCACACTTAGTGCTTTAAGGGTTAGCTGAAGCTAGAACGATTCTGCACACTTAGTGCCATCTGAATTAACCGAAGCTATCTCGATATCGCACAGTTAGTGCCTCAAATAGCCGAAGCTAGAACGATTCTACACACTTAGTGCCATCTGAATTAACCGAAGCTATCTCGATATCGCACACTTAGTGCCTCAAATAGCCGAAGCTATTTTGAATCGCACACTTAGTGCCAAATACCATTGATTTATCATCGTATTCAACCATAATCAATTATATATATGCAATCTATGTATAATCCAAGCATCAAAATAAATATATTTGTAACATCATGTTTTACGTATGAACTTATCTCGTACTCGGAATTATCGACTCGGACTGTTTACTCTATAATCTTCGACTTCCCTCAGTCTAAAGTCTGAATTCCTCTTTTCTTGATCTATATGTATTCAAAATTAATCCTTTTATTCACTAAATCATTCAAACCAATCCATATACACACAATTAGGGCATTTTGCAAACTAACCATCACATTTTCACATTTTGACACTATAATCCCTAAATCACAAAATCACAAAATATGCATAATTTGCTTGTACACCAGCTTAGCCAAATTCTCCTAGTACTCATACTAGTCCACACATTTCATTTATTTCACATTTTAGTCCCTCAATTTCTCATTTTCACAATTTAGTCCATTTTACTCAAAATCATAAAAAATCCAAAGACAAAACATGTAAACCCAACATCAAACTTTCATTTATCAACAACTAACTTTACAAAGCTCATAATTTCATCAATGTACATTTCAAAATCATCATTAAAATTAGAAATTGAGGCATGGATTTGATAGTATACGAAGCAACGATTACAAAAACATAGAAATTATCAAAAACAGATCAAAACACATACCTTAATCAATGAAAATCAAGACCGAACCCTAGCTCGTATTTCTTTTCTTTTTCTTTTGATGATTTTGGCAACATAAGCATGAAATGAGCTTATTTTAAGCTTGTTTTTTTATTTTAATTAACATATAATCTAAATGACAATTTTTCCCTTTTATTAAACCATTATAAATTCACATATATTAAGGCTATAAATGTCCATTATACATGTAAATGGCATAATAACCACATAAGGACCTCTCAATTATAAAGCCAAGTCAAATGGGCACTTTTAACATCTAGCACATAGTTTTTACATTTTACGCGATTAAGTCCTTTTTATTAAATTAAGCACACAAACATTCAAATTTTCAGACGAGACTTTCACACATGCTAATTCACACATCATAAACATAGGAAATAATATTTAAACATTTCTCTTATGCGGATTTGTGGTCCCAAAACCACTATTCCGACTAGGGTCTAAACCGAACTATTACAACGGACGTGTGTCTCCTGTTTTTGAGAAAATTTCTTAAGTGCTCAAAAAGTTTCCAAAGTTATCAGTTTAGTCCCGAACCACTCTCAATATATGTTTAGGGCCTCGTAGGCTCGTATTAGGGACAAATTGATTGAGATTGAATGGTGAATGCATGAATTGTGAAAATGTATGCTACATGAATGTTTAATTGTTTTTTAAGTTCGTTAATGATCCGTAACCTTATTTCAGCGTTGAATACGGGTGAGGGGTGTTACACCGTGTACCCTTCGAAATGGCTTCACACGCCCGTGTGCCAGGCTGTGTGAAAACTGGAGGGTATACTGACTTATGCTACACAGCCAAGTCACACACCCGTGTGCTGAGCTGTATAGAGCTACTGACTTGGTTTCTAAATAAATACCAGAGGACACATAGCCGTGTCACCTAGCCATGTGCCATACACGGCTGAGACACACGTCCATGTCTTTTCCTGTGTGGACAAAAATAGGCTATGTTTTAAGCCACATTTCTCACCCAAAATGATGTCAACCTAGGTTCAACAATGCACAAACAAACAATGCATAAATAGGCATTTATAACCAACCAATTTCAAGCCAAAATCATATACTACCAATACCAACAACCAAAATGCTCATAAGCATCCCAAATAGCCATTCAAATTCATGCCAATTTCACATCCAAAAGTCACCTAAATGATCAAACTCACCTATTAGACTTTGTGCTTAAATGAACATGTATACCACATTGTCAAATTCAATCATTTTGTACTCAAAATACCAATTCACAGCAAGGTATTCACATTGCAATTTATAAACCAAATATCAAAATCCAGTTACACATATATACATAACCAAGTATGCCAAAATAAGGCAAATCATATGGCTTTACACATAACCAAAACATACATTTTTTACAAGCCAAATCAATTGGCTATATACATTACAAAAATATAGGCCATATTAACCACAACACCTATACATGCCATATAACCAAGTACACAAGTTCAAAAGTACCAAAATGACGGTTCGATAGTGTGATGAGATCTCCGACAACTCCCAATCTGAGCAAGTTTTGAAATCACTATAAAACATGGAAAATTAAACAGAGTAAGCTATTTAGCTTAGTAAGTTCATATGGCTAATAAGTATAACTTACCATTCATTTACAATTTAAGTAATTTAAACATAATATACCACAACTCTACTTAATCACAAGGCTAACATATATTCATCCCCATAGTAAATCATGTAACTCACAAATTTCATGGATTCAATGCTTATATGGTTTACGTACATACCTGCACTGATTCGTATCAATCTCTTACCCTTTCATATCATTAATATACCTGTTGAACCATTTGGAATAATATCGGATACTTAAGAATATCTCACCCTAAATGCCAATACATGGTCGAAACTATCTCAATCTCATATCTCATATGTAAATGCTTATCTCGAGCTATCACTAGGTCTACTCACAAAAGCTGATGATCAAGACGTAGCTACATGGTGCTGCTCACACAAGCTGATGAGTAATCGCAACACATGCCAAAAAACTCATCCACAGGTAGAACGTACGGACCAACACCCAAAACACAATAACCCCTAATGACATGTCATTTGATCCTATCTATTCCTAAGGTTCAACCAAGATTTCACACGTCGCCAAATCTTTGTCAAATATTTCTGTGAAGTCGTATTTATCAATAATGTAATAATAAAGCATTTAAAACACAATTACATTAATGTTTATTAACATACGAACTTACTTCGATCACAAAAACAACGAATAGGATTGACTACTCCAATACTTTATCTTTCCCTCGATCTAGACCCGTACGTTGCTTTACTTTATCTATATAATCAAATTTAACTTATTCAAATATCATTCTATTCAATTAACCAAAAAATCATGTATTGGTAAAAATTACACTTTTGTCCCTTAAATTTTGAATTTTTTACAATTTAGCCCCTAGCTCATGAAAATGAAATATTCATGCAATTCGATTTCAACCCATACTAGCCGAATTCCATATAGACTCATAGCAGCCCAAAATTTTTATTGTTTCTCACATTTACCATATAAGTTTCACATTTTACAAATAAATCCCTATTTGTTATTTTCAACAAAAAATACTTTACAAATGCTATTTATCTAACAACAACCATTCATTTTCTACCATTAAACTTCAAAACACATACATATTTATCAATGGTAAAACCCTAGAATTTTAATAGTTTCAAAAATTAGTCACTAGGCTAGCTAAATTAGGTTACAACGACTCCAAAAACATAACAATCATTAAAAATGGAGTGGTAAAACATACCATGCAAGCCCTCGATCTAGACCCGTACGTTGCTTTACTTTATCTATATAATCAAATTTAACTTATTCAAATATCATTCTATTCAATTAACCAAAAAATCATGTATTGGTAAAAATTACACTTTTGTCCCTTAAATTTTGAATTTTTTACAATTTAGCCCCTAGCTCATGAAAATGAAATATTCATGCAATTCGATTTCAACCCATACTAGCCGAATTCTATATAGACTCATAGCAGCCCAAAATTTTTATTGTTTCTCACATTTACCATATAAGTTTCACATTTTACAAATAAATCCCTATTTGTTATTTTCAACAAAAAATACTTTACAAATGCTATTTATCTAACAACAACCATTCATTTTCTACCATTAAACTTCAAAACACATACATATTTATCAATGGTAAAACCCTAGAATTTTAACAGTTTCAAAAATTAGTCACTAGGCTAGCTAAATTAGGTTACAACGACTCCAAAAACATAACAATCATTAAAAATGGAGTGGTAAAACATACCATGCAAGCACCATAACCTAACTAAACATTAGCTAGCATCCATGGAGTTTTCTTCTTGCAATACTCGGTGGAGGAAGATGATACAAAAATGACACCTTTTGTTTATTTCATAATTTACATTAACATAATTTACATTAGCTAACCTTATTAATTTAGTTTAAAAACACTTCATCTAATGTCCATATTTGTCCACTTATAATAACAATGGTCTACTTACAACATAACTCCATTAACCATTCCATATCATAGCCATTTAGTACTTTTAACTTATACAACTCTAATTTTGTATTTTTTTTCATTTTAATCCTTTTTACTAAATTAAGCAAGCAAATGTCGAAATTTCTTAACAAAATTTTCATACATTCATACTATCATGCTGTAGACCTCAAAATAATAATATAATAAATATTTTGACCTCAGATTTGTGGTCGCAAAACCACTATTCTGATCTAACTAAAAATGGGCTGTTACACCGTGTATCACACACGGTTGAGACATACGACTGTGTGTCTACCCGTGTGGACAAAAACAAGGCTATTTCCAAGCTTTATTTCTCACCCAAATATTGCCTTGTACCTACATTAATACTTACATACATATACCAACCAATTCAAGATGTTAAAACTAAGCCAACATTAACATTATACTTGATATATCATCACATGTTTTCAAACTTAACTTTTGAAAGACATATATGTTTACCATAATTCAATCTAACCATACCAAGCACACATATATTAACCATATTATAACCTCAAGTATATATTTACTAAATATATCATTACTAGCCATTTCAATGGATAGACTACAAACAAACATTTACATGCCAACATTGGACAAGTTAGCCTATACATGCCATTATACCAAAATAAGTTTGCTATTTATAGCAAAACGTACTGAAGGATAATGTGATGATGCTCCGACTGATTCCAACCTTTACGAGCTTTCGAGCATTATAAAACAGAGAAAAGAAAACCGAGTAAGCATTTCAAATGCTTAGTAAGTTCGTATAACAAGAATTTAACTTACCAATCATGTACATTCAAAATAAGTATACAAACATGCATCCAAATCATTTTGGCCATTTTCCTAATACATATGGTCTCAAGAAACTTGTTAGCCATGTATATCATGTAAACATCAAAAATCAAAGATGAGCTTATCATGTAATAACTTTCATAAACGTATGCTTTTCATATCCTATTTCCAAAAAACATATGCATTTCTAGAATCAATCATCTTAAGTTCAATTTAACCATGTCAAAACTATTCTCATTGAATTTATTTGAAATATTGATGGACACATATGTAGTACACTCAAACTATACAAAACTATAAAACATCAACTCATATTTCAATGGTACCCAATTTGGGCACATAATCAGGAATCAGTCTCTCGAGTCATATAACAGGATGCTCATGTGAGCCATGTAACAGGAAGCTTATCTGGGCTAAATCAAGAAACTCATAAGAGTTTAGAATAGGAAACTCATTGAGCTTAATAGATAACTCTGAAGAGCTATTATTAGAAAGCTTTTGATAGCCATATAACGAGATGTTCAAGCGAGCCATGTCAAGAAGCTCACAAAGAACTTATATCAGGATCCTCATAAAGAGTTGCATTTGTGTCTGCAATATATGCAGGAACACAATCGATCATATAACAGGACACTTACAAAAAGTTGTCGTAGTCCGCAAGACATGCAAGACCACAACCAATCGAGAAATCCTATATCTATCGAATTCCATTATTCAAACGGGACTTATCATTTATCAGGCTTTGTCAGATGTAAGATTTATTTCATATTCATGACAATGATAAATTTCACATACATATTATTCAATTTAAAACATATAAATACACAATTTAGTTACACGAACTTACCTCGTCACTTTTTCGTATATGGAAATATACTAATCCGACACTTTTTCTTTCCCTCGATCTAACTTTATATTTGAGCTATCTGAATCTATATACATGAATTTAACTTCAATTTAATCCATTTCATATTCAATTTAATTCAATTCAAATCCTAGGAAAAATTACCATTTTGCCCCTATACTTTTCATAAATGCCGATTTCATCCCTAGGCTCAGAAAATGAAATTCATGCAATTAAATCCTTATTCCAAGCATAACCGATTTCCACATATAACTTTTACATCACATATATTTCATAAAAATAAAAAATTTTCCATAATTTTACATCTTTATAATTTAGTTCCTAAATTACAATTTCATGGAAATTTACTTTACAAAAGTTGTTTATCTATCAACAACCTTTCATTTTCTACCATAAACTTCAAATTTTTAGCATATTCATCCATGGAAAATTTTCAATACTTTAATATCTTTTCAAATTTAACCCCAAAATAGATAGATTAGGTTATTCCAATCTCAAAAATATAAAAATTACTAAAAAGGGGGACAAGATAGGCTTGCTTGATTTTCTTTCTCTTTCCTAGGATTTCCATAGAATTTGAGGAAGAAGATGATATAAAATGATGCTATTTGATATTTATTACTTATCATCTTTTATTTATTTTAATATCCAATTTAGTCCTTTTCTTTTTCTAATTTTCTATGGACGAATCATCAAAAATATTTACTAACTTTTCTTAATGGTCTAATTACCATATAAGGACCTCAAGTTTTGAACTCCATAGCTATTTGATACTTATAGCTACTAGAACTCAACTTTTGCATTTTATGCAATTTGGTCCTTTCTATAATTATAATTAAACATGTAATCTGTAAAATTTTCTTATCAAAATTTTTATATGTCTTTTCTTTCATGATGCAGACATGCAATAATTTTAAAATAAATTTTCTTTCTAACTCGGATTTGTGGTCCTGAAACCACTATTCCAATTTCACTGAAAACGGGTTGTTATATGATTACCATGTATATGATCCTCAAACTTGAGATTATCATTATCTTAACATCCTAAGTCATATATTTTATACAGTCGAACATCTATAGGAACTGGTTGTTCTATAAAGGCTATTGTTGGATATACCACAATCTATGTAGTGGGATATAGGTGATCGATATAAAATTTGTCCCTCCTACACAATGGGAGAAATATCTTAGGCCACTTGATTGAGTGAGACTAGAAATGCATGGCCATACTTGAATAAGTTGATATGAGATATCATACTTATTTGTTTATCATAGTCTACTCAGGATATCAAGAAACATTAGATGGATTATGCAAGTGTGACTATTCCATGACTTATGTCTATTCTATATATAAAGGACAAAGGATTTAATACATGAAGGGTTAATCACAGAGAGGTTATGTCGAATCATGACTTCTTGGAACTTGGGTAGCAATGATGCATTGCTAGATGTCACTCATTGTTTGTAATATTAGAATCACCCTAGTATTACTGCTAATGTTCCAAGAACTTATAAGGTCACACCCTATGTTTGAAACGAACAGAATCCAAACATAGTTTGTATTATTTTTTAGCTCTCATATGAATTTAAATTGATTATAGAATTAATTTAATTGGGCAGTTAAATATCGAACAAATTATATGTATGATAGTACTAGAAAGAACATATGTTTTCTCCCTACTTATTGGTTAATTTGTCCTCTTTTAGTTATTTTTAACACATATTTTAGCATTTTTTAATTCAATAAATTGCATTTTATAACTCAGTGGATCTGAGCCTATTTATCCGTAATTTTATCATGTTTTGGTACTAATGTCGCTGCATGAGTATTTCAAAATTGTGTCCAGAATTATCACCACACCTGACAGCTGTCGGACAAGAACAAAAATTTGTGAGTTGTCCAATCTGGTATGACCAACTTGTTCATACAGAAGAAGCATGATTCTGATGAAAGGACACTTGTGCTATTTGGAAGAATATAAATATTCAGGTGAAAAGGAAAAAAAATAAAGGCTTTTTTTGAGGTATTATTTTCTTCAACCTACCTTTTGAAGCTTTTCAGTTATGGCAGCTTCAGTCTCTTACAGGAGAATCGTGTGAAAGGGAGCAAATCAACTCTTGACGAGGAGCCCTAAGTGCGACATAAGAGGGGATGGAGAGATTCAAGTCGAGATTGTCTAGGAATAGTATTCTCCACTTGTTTCTTTTATATTTCTTTTCTAAATGATAGTGATTACTTTCTATTTCATGTTTGTTCAGAAGTACACATGATTTCTGGGTTAAATGTTATTTTATTCAATCTTGCTTCTATTTAATCTTTGGGTTTGAATGTTTTTAGCATGGAAGTGTTATTGCGATCACTGAGACTGGAAAGTGCAGTGACTATAACACCCCTCACTCGTATTCAACGCCGGAATAAGATTATGGAGCATTACTAGACTTATAAAACAATTAAACATTTATTTCACATACATTTTCAAATTTCAAGTAATCATCATCCAATATCATTCACATTGTCCATAATACGAGCCTACGAGGCCCTAAACATACATTCATTGTGGTTCGGGACTAACCGATAACTCAAGGAGTTTTTACAAAACTTGGAAAATTTTACAAAATCAAGGGACACATGCCCGTGTGGCTCGACCATGTGTCTCACAGGGCCAAAGACACGCCCGTGTCATAGGCCATGTGGACATTCGAAATGGGATCACATGGCCATGTCCCAACCCGTGTTCAACCCCGTGTAACTCTCTAACTTAGGTCACACGACCAACACAGACACCCGTGTGGCTAGCCTGTGTGCCTTAAGAAATAGCCACACACACCCGTTGTAACGCGTAGGCTTGTGCAAGTGTACACAGTCGTTATCAAGTAATAAGTAAGTATCAAGTTATCGTCTCCACAGGAATTATATTTGTGCTAAGTCACTTAATTTGTAAAATTATATTTACAATTTGGTAAATAAAAACACAATTTAGTTGAGAAGTGATAATTAAAATATAGTAGACTAAATGCAATGATCCCTAATGCAAATTAGCCTAAGTATACAAACTATATGAATGAAATAGATTTTAGCAAAATTAAACACAATTTGTAACAATTATAACATAAATAAACTAGGACAATTACTTTAATTAAACTTAACTTATTATCAACATGCTTAATAATATTCGGAAAACATTCCATGGGAACTCTATCTTTTATGATTTTGGAAAGCACGTTAGGTCCTTTCAGAATCTTTTACCTAGTAATACACATTTTACTGATCCTTATTTACTAAAGATTTCTTAGTATTGGTGCGAGGTAACAGGGACGTGATAGGTTTGAAACAGTTTAATCGCACAAATCTAAAAACTATGCAGATAATAGAGCCTTGTTAAGGTTGTTATGCAACTTGCAATTTAATTTAATATCTAAATTGAGAATGTACATTTCAATTATGCATCCACTAGCTGTTGTCTGGTTAGGATCGCTCAGCTAATACAGGTGCATTTCGATCACGTATGAACAAAATACAGACTTGATTTTAATTGAAAACATGATCGATTGAAGCACAAACATTATAAGCATGAATCTAATAAATATTATTTAATCAAAGCAATCATCCTAGCTTAAATAAAATTAAGCTGACATTGTTGTAAACAAGAACAAAGAACACATAGCAAACATCTTTAAATTAAATTAAAGAAAATAAAGATTAAACCCAATTTAGAGTGGCTGTCACCCAAGACTCTGACTGATGAGGCTCTTTTGTTCCTTTGCTTCACTCATTTGCTTCGCTCATTTGCTGATGGCTTTCCAAGGTGGCTGACCAAGGGTTCTTTAAGAGACTCAAATGTTAAAATCTTTATGAAAATATGATAATAAGCGTGGGGAGAAAAGAAGAATGCAAAAAGAATTTAGAGAGGAGAGAATGATGAATGATGAGGGATGAGTAGAAATATGAGAATGATGTTTTCTTTATAGGTGAGGAGAGGGTGATAGTTTACTAAAAATTGAAGTTTTCATCTTTTAAAGTGTCTTCCATGTGTGGCCGACCATAAATTGAGGAAGTTGAGCTAATTTTTGCTTGATTTTTTGTCAATTTGAATGCCACAACAACTCAGGACTGAGACTCAGTCAAGTGCAAATCTTTAGGTAAATCTCTAATTTCTTCAACTCTTCAAGGACCTTATGCAATTAAACCAAAAAGTGGTTTATAGACAGCCATGGGCAGCCGAATTTTGGGTCGACTTAATCCCCAATTTGGACGGTTTTGTAATCCAGCAAAGCTATCAGACTTGTCTAGAATAAATCAACAAGTTAGAGGACCAAAGAATAAAATTTATTCAATTTAATTAATTAATTTAAAACCCAAATTATTAATAAAATATTTTAAAATGAATTATTAAATATAATTTTATATTTTATTATTTAATTTAATCATGCATGGCCCACTTATGTCTTAAAAATATAATATATTCAAATTAATATAAAATATGCCATTTATTGCATGAAAACGATATAATAAAGCAAAAATAACATTTTAATAATTTCTATGTCCTAATTTCATATTTTCACATATTTCATTAATTTATTAAACAATTACTTAGTTTTAACAACAATTTTAAGTGAAAAGGTGATAAATGACATAGAAAAAATCCTATATATTTTTTCGTTTACACCTGTGTGCCAGGCCGTGTGCTAGACTGTGCCAATCCTGTAAGGTATACGGACTTATGCCATACAGCCAAGTCACACACTCGTGTGCTGGGCCAGGTGGAGCATACTGACTTTATTTTTAATTTAACACCAAGGGATACACGGCCGTGTAACCTGACCGTGTGTTACACATGGCTGAGACACACGCCCGTGTGGACATAGGCTATTTACCAAGCCATGTGGCCATTTTGCCACCCACATTTGCACAAACCTAAACCAACCCACTTGGCACATAAACATGGTATAAATAGGCATTCAACCAACCTCAACCAAGCATAAATCATGTAACGCCCCGAATTTTGGGCCTAGAAGTATTAGGTCTTGAACATGGGAATAGTTAGGAGGCTGCACATAAATGTTTAGATGTGCAAGAAAGTGACACACAAATATCTGTCCACTTTAATGGTTTTGTGTTTTAGGAGTTTCTGAGAAGTCTTAGGTTCAAGCCTTTGCTTGTGCAAAAGTTTTGTTTTTAATTGATAAACCCTTGTCTTTAGTCAGTAGGCTTTTAAATAAATGTGGCTATTTTATGTCAGAAAAGGGCTGGTCTAAGGGATAGGTGGCGTGTTGTTGTTCTACGAGGTCTGAGGTTTGAGTCCTGCTTTGAGCAGTAGAATGTTTTATTTTGCTGCTAAGGCCATGTGGGAATTCTAGTCAATTGGAACTACTGAAGTGATTTGAATGGTTTTTGAATTTAATAATTGAGGGGGAAGTGGATGGCATGGAGGGACTTGGGGAGAAAATTATAGGAGGTTGAGGTGAGAGGAGGTGTTGTGCCGAAATTGAATTGAGGCACTCAAGAATTCTAGCTGTGGTGGGTTGTTCTCTCTAGTTTTGATTTCTATCAGCCCTTTTCCCTAGTATGCTGAATTTTGCTTCAGCCTTTCTTCTGCTTCTTGACTTGTCATTTTTCTCTCTTCTTGGGGTCAATTTTTGCTAAGGATCATTTCAATTTTCTCATTTTTTGTTATTCCTATCTTGCTTGTTCTCTTACTGACCAACTGCTTCTTATTCTCTCTCTCAATCTATTCTTGACAGTCACCACTTCTCTTTGTGCTTTGGCCGAATATTACTTCTTTTCCCCTCTCTTGTCTTTTGGGTTTTGGACAGATTTCTCTTCTCTTGTTTGTTTGCTCTCTTGCTGATTTTCCCCTTCTCTAGTTCTTCCCCGTTTCCTTCAGCAGGCCGTGCATCTACTTGCACATTTTCTTGGCCAAATATTGGTAAGTAAGTCTCTGCTTCACTTCTTCCTCTTTCAGCTTTTCGTCCTTTCTGAGCACCATTCTTCTCATCTTCCTGTCGTTACCCTCCTCTGTTTACTGTTTTAGTTCAATTATCCTCTTCGGCTCTTTGTTCACTACATCACTGATTTTACGCTCTGCTTGTCGTTGCTTGGTAAGTGTTTTAGGTTTTTGTTGTTGCAAGTTACTAAGTGAGGGTGGTATTGATCGGTAAGTATGGTTTAGTCGAGGTTGTATTATAATCCAAGAATAGGTAATAAAAAGGTTGTGACTTTCGTGTAGGTGAAGACCAAGGGTGATTGGTGCGTCTCCTAAGAACCAAGGGTGCGGTTTCGATTGGTTTTCAGTAAGGAGGAGTCTATTGTGATCGTGTTGGAACTCCGTTAGATTCCATTTGGTATATGAATTAGATAACTGTTTGAAGGGCTTGTTGATTGAATCTAGGTATAGGAGCATTTGGAGTACGGTTAACTTCAATCACATCAGGTGTGTAAACACTGCCTTAATCGTAAATCGACAAAAGTCAGAATAAGTGACCGACGACTCTACACGAGTGTGCACTCGCTCGTGTGGTAGTCCATATGCCTAAACATGGGTGTATTTTTGTTGAGGCCAACCATGAGAGATTTCATGAGTAGAGGTCGTATTGGGCCGTGTTAGGTCGAAATGGGTTGTACAGGCCCCAAGGGCATGTGGGCCCCACGGGTATGTGGGGCCCACATGGGTAAACCACACGGACGTGTGGACAATATTGGGCCAGGCTGTGTAATCCACACGACCAAGGCCATTTCTAAGCTACGTGGGCCACATGGGTGTGTGGGCCCACATGGGCTGCAATATGGGTCATGGGCCCATTTTCTCTGTTTGACAGTTTAGGTTGCACGAGTCGTCCGAGATGATTGTGGACCTACTGATGGGTCGGTAAGTTTATGTAGACCTCCTAATTGATAAAATGACTATTTTGCCCTTATATGGTAAGATGACTATTTTTCCCCTAAATGATGTATATATATATGTACATGTATGACCGTATTTTAGCATACTATTTAAAACATAATGGATACAGGTATGATTCTATGATATGACATGACATGATTGTATGATGAATTGCATGGGGATGGGTTTATACTGATCAGATGAAGTGTACTGAAAGGCTTCGAGCCTAAATTATTGGCAGCCCAGCTACATATTACTGTATAGTGCCGCTTTCGGTACTTTCTGGAGTGTAGGGATGGGTGGGTTGATTATATCCCCACATGGAGTGTAGGGTTGGACGGAGTTGGAGTGTAGAGGCTGGATGGGAGGAATTATATACTGTTTGAACTGTTAATGCACTGATTATTGTTACTGTAACGGGCTAAGGCCCAAACGCATGACTATTTCTGTATTGAGATGGGCTAAAGCCCAAACTGGTAATGTCTCTTTTACTAAAAAGGGCTTAGACCCAGACTGTGCTTGTTTTCTGATTGTTTGCTTATATGGGTTACGCAATTTGTTTCCGTAAACTCACCCTCCTGTTTTAACTGTTCAGGTAATTCCCGGGCATAGGCAGATCGATGCAACGGAGGACTCAGAGAAGGCCACACGATCTATCAAATTTTAAATAGTATTTTATGATTTCTATTTAATTTTTAAGGTATTTTAATATAACAATGACCTCTTTAGATTTTATTTTGAGATTTTTATTTGCTTTGATTTATAATTGCTAGCAGTAGGAAAGACGTGGGTTTTTAAAAAGATAAAAGTTTTTCAAAAATACCACGAATACGTAACTTGTTTTAAGAGCTTCCACAATAAATTACATTTTGGAAATTAATGACAATTTAATATGATTACCTTCTTGACAAATGACTTATACTTTGAAAATAAACGAGACATCCTAAAATCATCTTTAAGATCACAAAGAGGCTAAATATAGAATTGGATTTTCAACGATATTCACTTTACGAAAAACACCCAATATGACATCGCCTGATTCGGCCATAACATCTAGACCGTATTTGAGGTGTTATATTTAGTGGTATCAGAGCGAGGTTGCAAAACTCGGTTCCTTTTTTAAAAAAAACTTGAAATTTCTAAAAAGAACTGTTTCAAATGATTTGAAGTGTTTTAAAATGTTTTACTGAATGTGTGGTACACTGAGTCTTCGACACTAATTTTGTAAGTCTTTTGAAACTATTTTTTGTTTAAATTAGAATACTGAGACTACTATAGGTAGTAGACTATACTGAAATACTCTATTTAGGGTAAACTAAAATTGTAGTAAGATTGCGATTTGCGAAAACGAACTCTAAATTACTGATACTGTTTCCCATAAAACATCTAGTAATAAACACTAAAATTGTAAACTGATGCATAAATCTATTAATACAGATAAAATGAAATTCGTTAATGAGCATTAAAGGTACTCGCGAAAGGGGTATAAGAGGTAGTGGCAGTAGTCATGTAGGTACTTGATCTGGGTCTTCGTCATCTGGTAATATACATAATCTGGATGTGAGGATTGGATTGATGCACTGTCCCAGTCTATCTATAGACTGTACTGAAAGCGCTCAAGTTAAATGTGGTAGTGTTTTGAAACTAGAGTGCACTGCGGGAGCGTAGTAGTGTAGTCTGTGTTATGCAACTGATCTGATAATTGGAAATTTCGAGGACAAAATTTCTTAAAGGAGGGGTGAATTTTAACGCCCCGAATTTTGGGCCTAGAAGTATTAGGTCTTGAGTATGGGAATAGTTAGGAGGCTGCACATAAATGTTTAGATGTACAAGAAAGTGACACAGAAATATTTGTCTGCTTCAATGTTTATGTGTTCTGGGAGTGTTTGAGAAGTCTTGGGTTCAAGCCTTGGCTTGTGCAAAAGTTTTTTTTTAATGGATAAACCCCTATCTCTAGTCAGTAGGCTTTTAAATAAATGTGGGTATTTTATGTCAAAAAAGGGCCTACTAGTCTAGGGGATAGGTGGCGTGTTGTTGTTCCATGAGATCTGAGGTCCTAGTCCTACTTTGAGCAATAGAACATTTTATTTTGCTGCTAAGGCAGTGTGGGAATTTTAGTCAACCAGAACTACTGAAGTGATTTGAGTGGTTTCTGAATTTAGTAGTTGAGGGGGAAGTGACGGCATGGAGGGACTTGGGGAGAAAATTATAGGAGGTTGAGGTGAGAGGGGATGTTGTGTCGAAATTAAATTGAGGGCACTCAAGAATTCTTGCTGAGGTGGGTTGTTCTCTCTAGTTTCAGTTTTTGTCAGCCCCTTTCCCTAGTATGCTAAATTTTACTTCTACCTTTCTTTTGCTTCTTGATTTGTTGTTTTTCTCTCTTATTGGGGCCGATTTTTATTAGGGATCATTCGGGTTTTCTCATTTTATTGTTAATCCAAGCTTGCTTGTTCTCTTACTGACCAACTGCTTCTTATTCTCTCTCTCTATCGATTCTTGACAGTCACCACTTCTCTTTGTACTTTGGCCGAATATTGCTTCTTTTCCCCTATCTTGTCTTTCGTGTTTTAGACAGATTTCTCTTCTCTTGTTAGTTTGTTCTCCTATCGATTTTTCTCTTCTCTGGTTCTTCCCCGTTTCCTTCAGCAGGCTGTGAATCTACTTGCACATTTCCTTGGCCGAATATTGGTAAGTAAGTCTCTGCTTCACATCTGCCTCTTTCGACTTTTCTCCTTTCTGAGCACCGTTGTTCTCCTCTTCCTGTTGTTACCCCCCGCTATTTACTATTTCAGTTTAATTCTCCTCTTTGGCTCTTTGTTCGCTGCATCACCGATTTTACGGTCAGCTCTGTCATTGCTTGGTAAGTGTTTTAGGTTCTTGTTGTAATGAATCACAAGTTACTAAGTGAGGGTGGTATTGATTGATAAGTGTAGTTCAATCGAGGTTGTATTATAATCCAAGAATAGGTAATAAAAAGGTTGTGACTTTCATGTAGGTGAAGACCAAGGGTGATTGGTGCATCTCCTACGAACCAAGGGTGCTGTTTCGATTGGTTTTCAGTAAGGGGGAGTCTATTGTAGTCGTGTTGGAACTTTGTTAGATTCCATTTGTTATATGAATTAGATAACAAATTAAATGGCTTGTTGATTGAATCCAGGTATAGGAGTATTTGGAGTGCAGTTAACATCAGCCACATCAGGTGTGTCAACACTGCCCTAATCGTAGATCAACAAAAGCCGAAATAAGTGACCGACGACACTACACAAGTGTACGCTCGCTCGTGTGGTAGTTCGTATGCCTAAACATGGGCGTATGGTCATGGAGGCCAACCATGAAAGATTTCATGAGCATAGGTCGTATTGGGCCATGTTGGAGCGAAATGAGCCGTGTGGGCTCCACACAGATAAACCACACAGACATGTGGAGAATTTGGGCCAGGCTATGTAATCCACATGGCCAAGGCCATTTCTGGGCTACGTGGGCCACATGGCTGTGTGGGCCTACATGGGCCTCAATATAGGCCGTGGGCCCATTTTCTCTATTTGACTGTTAAGGTTGCACGGGTTGCCCGAGACGACTATGGACCTACTGATGGGTCGATAGGTCTACCTAGACCCTCTGATAAACCATAATTTATACATATTTTTACCTTATGTTTAACGCATTTTATGGATGATTTCCCATTAGAATTGGTGAATTCGATGCTCCTAATGCTTTAATTTCATGTTTTATACTTAGGAGAGCATAGAAGAGTGAAAGGAATGAGAAACGGGCCAAAAACGAAGAAAATGGTCCAAAGTACGAAATCAACACGGCCTGGACCTCCTCGCACTCGTAGACCACACGACCGTGTCAATTTGCAGGCTAGAGCACAGCCTGAAGTAATCGCACACGGGCATGTCACACGGGCGTGTCCTTGCCAAGCCCAAGTTGAGTCCAATTCGGAAAAGGCTAATTTTGAGGGCTCTTAGGCATTCCAAATCCTATAAATACACCCTAGAGGAGGAAGAAAAGGGAACACACATGGAGGGAGTAAGGAATTACTCCAAGGAAGCCGATTGATCCATCTTAGAAACCGGATTCATCATCAAGACTGAAGATCTCTCCTCAATTTCCCCTTCAGGAGTTTTGGGTTTTCTTTATGTTTTGTATTCCTTATTATTCTAAGATGTTTTCTTATTTAGTTATGAATTAAAACCCCTAAATACCTAAGGGGAATGAAATGTAAGACAAATCTTGTAATTATTTTCTGAATTGTATGATAAATATTTCACTTGTTCTTAATTATGTGTTCTTAATTCTTGTCTTGATATCCCAGGATACTAATTCAAGATAAGCTCTTATTCAGAGGAGGAATAGACCCTGTCTAAGAGTACATTTGTCATAATTAAGCAGAGTTGTTTGCGCGCCTAGACATAGGGTGACAAGATTTTGCCGAATTAGGGTGAAACCTAATAAAGGGATCCATAGATCGAGTTAATGCAACCCTAGGGTGTTAATTAGAGAAAAGTCTCAATTATTCAATCTAGGGATTAGAGGTTATTAGTCTTGAATAAGGATAATAACATAACTTAGGGATCTCCACGGAACAAGTTAAATGAATAAATCGTCCGATTCGGAGCCAGAATAACAAGTACAGTCTAGGTGGATTTTTCCTTAGGTATTGTCTTAATTCAATCGATTTTCCTGAAAGCAATTCCTCAATTCCATTTTCTGTGAATTCTTAGTTTAGATAATTAGTTAGTTAAAACAAAACCTCTTTATTCTCAGGCTAGATAGTAAAAACACAGTCATTACTAGTACTTTTAGTTCCTTTGGGTTTGACAATCTGGTCTTGCTAAAACTATACTACTATTCGATAGGTACACTTGCCTACATCGTGATAATAGTTAGTTTCAAGAATGATTAATTATAAATATTTAAAACCTATCACGAAATTACGCGATTAAGTTTTTGGCGTCGTTATCGGGGAACTAATATATTAGGAATGCTCAATCTTTATTACTTTAGCCATTTATTTTTCTTGCAATTTAATTTGATTTAGTTTATTATTATTATTTATTAATTTACTTTTTTCTTTCTCTTGGCAGGTTTTTATAGTTTATGAGTAGAAGAAACCTGTTAGGACCACTACTTTTTGACGAAGAAATCGATCGCACAGTTCGCAGACATCAAAAAGAAATAAAGCGAAGCTTAAGATACACAGAGAACGAGCAAGAGGACGATACTCAACGCCCAACCGAAGAGATGGCTGAAAATCAAGACAATCAGCTACCTCTTGCAATTGCAGTTAATCAAAATCCTGCTCCACGCACCATGTATGATTATGCTAAACCTTTTTTAACAGGAACTAAATCGAGCATAGTTAGACCTGTTGTAGCTGCCAATACTTTTGAACTAAAACCTGACACTATTCAAATGATACAACAATTTGTTCAGTTTGATTGTTTGCAGGATGAGGATCCTAACGCTTACTTAGCAAACTTTTTAGAACTATGCGATACATTTAAAATTAATGGTGTTTCTGATGATGCCATTCGTCTTCGGTTATTCCCTTTTTCATTGAGAAACAAAGCTAAACAGTGGTTGAACTCATTACCATGAGGGACAATCACTACTTGGGAACAAATGACCAAAGAATTTCTATTAAAATATTTTTCGCCGGCTAAAACGGCTAAATCACGTAATGATATCTCTTCGTTTGTGTAGATGGACTTAGAAACTCTTTACGATGCATGGGAGAGATACAAAGACTTACTGAGAAGGTGCCCTCATCATGGGTTATCACTTTGGCTACAGGTTTAAACGTTCCATAATGGCCTGAATCCTTCGACTCGACAAATGGTTGACGTAGCTACTTGTGACAGCCCTAATTTGGTCCTAGTCAGAAAGTGGTTTCGGGATCACAAAATCGAGTCCCAAAAATAATCAAATGTTATATTATGTGTTTATTTCATGTGAAAGTGCATGTGTGAAAATCCCATGCTTTGATTCTGCCATTTGTGAGTGAAATTATGAAATAGGACCTATATGAAAATTTTTGAAAATGCTATAGGCTAATATGTAGTGGCCTAATAGATAGTAGTGCAAAATAGGAGGATTTGCATGTCAAACTCCCCATTTTATGTGTAGTGGCTGGCCATGGTGTCAATGGTAGACAACATGTGCAATTTTTTTTATTGAAGTTATGGCATAAGTATGGCACAAATAATATATGTTATTTTGTGTCATAAAATGTTTAGTAATAGAATAACAAAAAGGAAGAAAAGGAAGGTTTTTGTTCATTCTTGTTCATGAAAGCTGAAAATAAAAGAGAAAGGAGAGGAAAAGAGCTCTTAAATGTTCGGTCACTTGGGGAAGAAAAATCCAAGGTAAGTTCATGAGTTCTTCTTGATACTACCCTAACTCATGAAGCATATTTTGATTTTTGGTTGTGTTGTGAGCATTCGGTCATGAATTAAAATGAAGGAAATGGTTGTTGTTTCATGTCCTTTTGATGAAAAATGGAAGATAGGTGAAGTTGAGCCAAGCAAATGAGCATGCATGTGCCTTAGATGCTAAGGGAAAAATCGGCTAACATGTTGTGCTTTAAAATGATGAAATGAAGATTATGCTTAAGTAAAATTATAGATATGTGATGATTGATTGGTGATATGCATGTTTAAATAGCATGCATGCAAGGTATGTGTGAAAGAGTGATTTGGTAATAAATCTGTTTAGGACAGCAGCAGTAACGTGATTTTGGAAAATCACCATAAATTGTGGGAGATGAGTTAGAAGCTGAATAAATTATTTAATTAAAACTTAATGAGTCTAGTTTCTTATAAAACAAACCGTGTAAGCAAAATAATTTTCGATAATGAGATATTTGAAGTGATGTGGGATAGGGTCAGAATGACTTCTAGATCCTCTGTTCTGTCTTTATAAAATCATTATAAATTTTAAAAAAATGTTCATAAGATGAAATTTATATTCTTAGACTCATTAATGAGTCTAGTTTCAAATGAAATCAACGATAACATATTTTGAATTCTGTACAATGAGAAATTTGATTCGTAGCGAGGAGTGGTCAGATTTGTCAAACAGTGAAACAGGGGAAACTTAATAAAAATTTGGTATTGATTGGCAAAACCAAAAATTCTTAAAATTTTATGGATGAAATATATATGAGTCTATCTTCAGGCAAAATTAACGACACTTGATTTGGAGTTTCGTAGCTCCATTTATAAATGATTTAGTGACTGTTGCTCAGGAAGACAGCTTGCAGTGAAATTATGATTATGTGGTAAACATTGACAAAAATTTGTTAATGAGTTGCTTATTGATTTCTTATAAGCTTACTATGATCAGTAGGTGTGAAAGTCGAATATATTTATATGTATATATTATATTTTGAAAGTGATGCTCGAATAGTCGAATAATGACTAGTTTAAAATCTTTGAATTTAAGCTCAAGAGCATAGAGGGGCAAAATTCGGATAAGGGAAAAGAGAAAGTAATCGAATAGCCGTTGTAATCGTTCGGCAACATTCAAGGTAAGTTCTTAAGTGTTTAAGCTTGATTCCTTTTTATATGCCCAAGAGTTAAATTAATATGGAAAAGGGAATGTAAATTTTATTTAGTTAATGTGCCGAATATGTAATGATTTAAGGCTATAAGCCGATTATGGCTATTATGCTTCAGTTGAATTGGATTTGGAAATTTGATGCACTAAATGAGTGTTACAATGAATAAACTGTGCCGTATATGTGCTGGTGGAGATATCATGATTTGTGATTATTAAATACCTAAAGGAAACCATGATGTGTATAAAATTATTATTATTAGTCCTTTATGGTAGCCGAATATGGCTTGGCACTAAAGTGATTAAATGTGAACTTCGATGAGGTAAACTATTAAAAGTGTGGTGCTATAAGACTATGGGCTAATATGATATGTGGATTCATTCCGTAAAGTAAATTATTAAGGTATGTGATATGTACTTGTGCATGTTAAATCGATTGGAATTGAATCATGAATGTGAATTGCGAAGCATAGGTAAAAATGCCTATGACATATATGTGAGTAAGGGTAAAACCATCGTAAATTATCGATAAGGATGGGCTATGTGTGGAACCATCTTATAATTGCTAATTTGAAAGGTTGTGTGTGAATCAGTGAGCAATATGTATATATTAGATGAATCGTGACCTTTTGGTTCTACTTGAATTAAGTTGTGCGATAAATAATTTATGTATATGACTTATAGTCGAATGGTCACTATGGGTTAAGTTTGAATGGTGAAATGGATATGTGATATTTATGAATGACTTTTGAACCGAAATGTAAACGATGGTGTTCATATGGAGCTTATACCCGAATGTTGCAAATGACTATGAATGTGATATGTTGAATGAGATGTATTAATATATGATTAAATATGCATGATATTTGATGTGTATTCGGGTTAAATCCCGCAGGCTTCGTGCTGGTATTATATCCGGGATAAATCCCGCAGGCCTAGTGCTGGTATTATATTCGGGCCTTCGTGCCTAGCAGGCTTAGTGCCGGTGATGTGTATTCGGGCCTTCGTGCCTAGCAGGCTTAGTGCCGGTGATGTGTATTCGGGCCTTCGTGCCTAGCAGGCTTCGTGCAGGTGATGTGTATTCAGGCCTTCGTGCCTAGCAGGCGTAATGCCAGTGAAATGATATGTTATGTGAATTCGGTGTTCCTTATAAGATAAGGGTTTAGCCAAATGTTAAAGATGAAATGATAGTGTATTGTATCATGCTTATATGGCCTAATGGCAAGTATAACATGTTGGTAAAAATGCAATATGTTTTTATAATCGAATGATAAGTTTGAAATGAACGTGAGTGAAATGTTATGCATAAGGCATCAAATGCTAAGTGTGAAAATGAGATGAAAGAAAAGTGTTTGAGATGTATAATTATATACATTCGAATGATGTTTGTACTTAATTGATTTGAATATGTTATATGGAACTTGTTGACTTGATAATTCGGGCCTTTGAGCTTAGCAAACTATAATGCCGGTGAGATACTATTCGGGCCTTCGAGCCTAGCAGGCTATAATGCCGGTGAACTGATATCGGGCCTCGAGCCTAACAGGTGAAATGCCAGTGATTTGAGAAAAGTCTATGACTAAGGTACCTTGTGTTAGGTTGACAAATGAATGCATTCAGTACATTAAGTGGGCCAGGTACGCATTATGTACTCATATGTGAGTTTGATCTGCAATGAATCATAAGCGTGCATTGTGATACATACGTGAATAAATGTTATAACTCTATATCTATGATCATGATACACCGGGTCAGGGTGTGAAAGTATGTGAAAGTATTCGATTTAATTATGTTATACGAATTCAGATTAAGTGTGATAAAAATGCTAAACGTGCATTATGTGTTTGTGTGTATTCGGCCAGATGGCAATATACCTAGAATATGGTCACTTAAGAAATTGAATAATCGAAGTATAATTGCGTTTATTTGTTTGCATTGCTTAAGACTTACTAAGCTTATGAAAGCTTACTCTGTTGTTACGTTCCTCTGTTTTATAGATTGTTGACTTCGGTTACCTGCTTGGGTTGGAGTTCACCGGAGATATTATCACACTGTCGAGCTCACGCTATTGGTGTAAGTAAATCCTAGTATTTCGAGTCTATGGCATGTATAGGGTTTTAATGTTGAGTATGTGATATTATAATTTAGCCAAAGGTGTTGGCTAGTGATGTTTTGGGCCTCGTAATCCCATATATGGGACAAATTACATGTGAAAAGAAAAGTTTTAAATTGATTGAAATTTTTTGGCACTGTTTTTGTGTGATTGACTGAGTTTAAGTCGGGCAACACCTCGAACCCTGTTCCGGCGAGGGATACGGGCGAGGGGTGTTACACTACTCGCGGAGCCATTACTAATAAAACACCTGAAGATGCCTATGAGTTTATAGAGGAGATGTCACTGAATAACTATCAGTGGCAAGTCATGAGGACTAAGCCAACTAAAATAGTAGGCGTTTATAACGTCGATTCGGTTACTATGCTGTCAAACCAGGTAGAACTTCTAAATAAAAAGATTGATGGTTTACTTGGTTCTACTCAGGTACATCCAGTAATGAGGTGCGAGACGAATGGAGGAGGAGCATGCACAGAGTATCAACCCTTCAACCCTATCATCGAGGATGAACAAGTCCAATATATTGGTAACAATAACTCTCGATCCCAAAATAACCCATATAGTAACACTTACAATGCAGGTTGGAGGAACCACCCCAATTTCTCATGGGGCGGTCAAGGAAATCAAAGACCACAACATCCTCCGAGTTTTCAACAACCACCCTATCAATAGGAAAAGAAGTCGAACCTTGAAGAGATGCTCTCAAAGTTTATATTGATGTCAGAAACCCGTTTTCAGAACACCAAGATAGCACTTAAAAATCAAAAAGCGTCGATCCAAGGGCTCGAAACTCAGATAGGCCAGCTTTCCAACTAATCTCCGAACGAACACAAGATAGCTTGCAAAGTAATACAGAACCCAACCCAAGGGAACAACTCAACGCAATTAATATTCAAGATGACGAAGGAGTTGTTGAGCCTGAACTAGAACCGAGGTAATAAACTGTGGTAAGAAAAGGTCAAGGTGAGGTAGGTCATAATAAAAACAAATTAGTGAATGCCGAATATAAACCTCGTGTGCCATACCCCAACGCGACAAGGAAAGACCGCTCAGATGAACAATTTGGTAAATTTCTTAAAATCTTAAAAAAATTACACATTAACTTACCGTTTATTGAAGCTCTATCGCAGATGCCAAACGCAATGAAATTTTTAAAGGAACTTTCAGAAAATAAGTGGAAGTTGGACGAGGCATCGCATGTGGAGCTAAACGTAGTGTGCTCAGCTATTCTACAAAATAAGCTACCGAACAAATTAAAAGATCCAGGGAGTTTTACTTTTCCTTGCTTAATTGGTAGTTTAGATGTTAATAATGCATTAGCTGATTTAGGGACTAGCATCAACGTCATGCTTACAAAATGTTTAAGCAACCAGGTCTCGGGAAACCCAAACAGACTAGGATGAGCATTAAATTAGCAGATAAAACTATAAGATTCCTAAGGTATTATTGAAGATGAGCTAGTTAAAATCAATAAATTTATATTTCCCGTTGACTTCATTGTTCTAGACATAGAGGAGGATAGCAACACTCATTTAATTCTAGGAATGCCCTTTTTAGCAACTGCTAAAACAATTATTGATGTTGGCATAGGTGAACTCACACTCTGTGTGGGAGACGAAACAATCACCCTTCAAGCTCGCAATTCTGGCAACACATTGGAAATTGAAGGTGATCGTCTAAACCATTCTACTAAAACTGACAATATGGTGCAACATTCTTTTCAGGAAATGAGTCTGAAGAAAGTACATGAGTCATTCTCAAGCAATAGTAGAGGACCTATTCATGAAGATCAAAGGCTACAAATCGAGGATCTAGATGAATGGCGGACGCATAAATCGAGAACACCTGACAAACCGAATCTATGACAGAACAAGCTTAATACTTTTCCAAATCAACTTAAGGTTGGACATAGAGTCTTATTAGATGCCCCAGATCCCCACATTGTTGCTACCACATCGAATGAAGAAATCCCTCGCACGGAACTCAGTATTTTTGTATTCAGTACGGTCGAGGTGAGTCATCCCAAGTTCGGCACACAACACCCGTTTAAAACCTTATTTTGATGAGATTGATAGCAGGAATGAGAAGTATAAACTCCTCAAACCACCATGGTCATTCAACGGAGAGGTAAGTCAAGCTTAGACTATAAATAAGTGCTTCTCAGGAGGTAACCCGAGTACTACCTATATTAACTTCTTTAAAATTTAGTCTTCAACACTTAACTTACTATCAGAGCTCTTGAATATAGGTTTTCCACAGAGACACGGCCAAGCACACGGGCGTGCTTAGGGCCGTGTGAAAATAGGGAAAAGATTTCCCTAAACACAGGCTATGATAAAATGCCACGACCGTGCGACATGGCCGTGGTCGAGCCTACCAAAACAACACGGGCGTGCAACATGCCCGTATGGAAGAACCATGGGCAAACCTGTTAAAACAGCATGGGTGTGCGACACGCCCATGTTTAGCACCCGTGGCTGAACCTGTTAGATTGACACGGGCGTGGGAGAAGCGAACAACGCCAGACACGGCCATGTGACACGGTCGTGTGCACCCACATGCCCAAGGAACACGAGCATGTACTGAATGTCAGACTCACCCAAATTCAAAAATTGCGAATCACACAGGCTGAAATTGGGGAACACGGGCGTGTTACCTGGCCGTGTGCCCCAAAATCTATAAATACCCTGCACTATTCATTGTCTTCCCCACTCAAAAACCCTAACCCTAGCCACTGCAATACCACACGGCCTCCCCGCCATGCCCATGCGCCGCCTCAAACTCCATTTTTGACGCTCAATCCTCCCTTCCTAACGTTTGTTTACTTTTTTCTTGTCGATTTTAATGATTTCTAAGGCTTTTTATCATAATAATATACAAGTTTTTATGTTATTTTCATACTTTTAACTGTCATAATCTAGAATAATTTTCATTTTTTTTATGTTCAAGTTTTTTTTTTCATTACAAGATTTCTTTACTCTATTTGATTAGTTAAAAGTAAAATATTCATGGTTAGGATAGGTGGAATACTCATGCCTTTTTCAAATATTCTAACTCAATCCTCATACTTTTCAAATGCTTCTTGTTATTTGCCAATTTTTTTTATATATCTTTTACTATTATTCATGTTATTATCATGCAATGCCACAAAAGTATGCTATAAACTGGATTAGTTTGATTAGAATTGTTAAGTGATGATAGTTGTGGTTGAAATATTAGTCATGATCTATGACTTTTTGAATTTAGATACATTCTTCCTTGTCCACTCATCAAAACAAAGTAATGGTTTGATTGCAGGTTCAGAATGTCGTCTTCACATGGTAAAAAGGCTGTTGTCCTTGCTTCAAAGAAAAGGAAGTGAGCGTCATCTTCCTCGGGTGCTACCGTGGAAGTTCGTCACCCTTTCCTGAGGTTCCCCATCGGGCCCCAAGAAGAACTATTCCAAATACTCCGGGCTTGACCTTTAATTGCAGGCCGTTACATCGATTGGGTCGCGATAGAACAAGTTCAATTGGCTGAAGTGATTCGGGCCCTCCTAACCACTGACCCTTGGGAGCTATTCTTTGGGATCATCGAGCCAACATACCTCGAGATCATGATGGAACTATGCTAAACGTTCCATCTTTAGACCATAATGATGAACTACGATGATCCCGGTATGGTCCAATTTCGCCTAGGCCGGTTAGTTCTCCAGTTCAGCATCCTAGGATTCAGTACGGCGTTGGGTTTATATACGAAGAATGACTTGCATGCTCTCAACCGCCACATCCATTGTTCTCCTTTACGGTGCTGGGACACACTAGTACCAAGTGGGGCCACCTACAATCCTAGCCGCTCCAAGGCATTGACTCTCCCTCCATCTCTGAGGTACCTACACGCCATTTTCGCTCACACGATTACAGGACGAGGGGAGAGCACTGGTATCGTTAACACTCATGGCACCTACTTTTTATGGTGTATGTCACACGGGCACGTCATCGACCTTGCCTATTTTATCGCCCTCGCGATTCAGCACCAGAGGAGCGGTATAGGAAGGGGGTCATCTCCATTGGCCTCTATGTTACTCGGCTGGCTCGACACTTTAGGCTCCTCAGCATCGTAGCCCAAGAATCATCCTTAACCCTCATTGGCCAGATGTCTCCACAAGGCATCTCGAGCATGCTTAGCATGAGGATGATCGAAAAGCGCCGAGGAACCTACCCTCCTCAATATCGTCTCGACCAATCTACCAAGAAGGAGGCCTACGAGGACATTCTTAATGATGTCCCTCCACAGCACGAGGACCCACCGACTCAGTCACCACAACCCTCTTGTCCAGTTCATGTGGCAGCTTCATATGCTGACATCTCTAAGCGCCTCACTTGATTCGAGCAGTAGTGTTTTCAACAATTTGACAACATTGATGCTACTCTACAGCAGATTTGTCAGTACCTCCACATCTCATCGCCAGTGCCACATCGCGAACCATCCAGAATGAAGATGTTTAAAAACATTTATTTATTATTTTATGTTTTTAATTTTTGTTAAAACTACTTTTTATTTTTATTAAGATTTTAGAATTTAATTTTATTATCAATTTCGGTTATTTCATTAAGAGTAATTATTCTTACTAATATCCCCTAAAAAGTCCCTGATTTTATCACAGTTATATAGAGCTACTAAGCTCATCATCACATAGGAACTAAAAACTCCACCAAGGAAGGTTCTCCACGACTGCCATGTCCTGATTGACCACGACCATAGCTACCACTAAGATATAATATTCTTTTGGCGTAGGACTTATGGACTAATGAACCTTTACCACCACCGAAGTATCCTCCTCTACTCTCGCACCGATTACTCTCCAAAACTCCAATTCGAGGAATTCATCATACAGGAAGTTTCACTTGTCTCTCTATCTTATTTTTATATTCTAATATCTATCTTTGTACATTGAGGGCAATGTACATCTTAAGTGTGGGGGGGTATTTATTTCATTATCAGAAAAATCCCTGAATGACTGCCTTGTTCTCTTGGAAAGCTCTCATATCATATTTAGGATAAATTTTGATTGATTTATGACGTTGATTGATATATCTTGAATTAAAACATAGGCATTTATGCATTGATTGTTTAAACCTCAAGACATTAGAGAATCAAGCATGATAAGTTGATTTTTAAGAATTTAAAATTTTAGATTGTTTCCCTAAAGTTTAGGTATTACTTTGAGTTAGAATTCACAAGTTTTAAACATAAAAAAGCCATAATTTTTGTGAGATTCTTGAGCCTTTTGAGCATCTATTAATTCTTTCATGCTCACTTTTATTATTGCTTTAAGTGCGTCAGTATTGAACTATTATTCTAGAACTTGCTTGATTATGCATGTCAAGACCACACCATTTGATTTGATATGTCAAAATGATTAAGGCACTTAGGATTAACCCACTCATGCCATGAAAAGCCTACCTCCACGATTAACCCTTAGTAAACCCCCTTGAGCCTAACAAGGCATTTATTGTATTACCCTTAATATTAACCCTTAACCCATTATTATTGAAATCCCCTAAATTAATCCCTATTTTTGTCGAGATTTGAGTTGAATAAATTGCGTAGCTATGTCTTGTTCTTAATAGATAGTCTATGTTATTTAACTTGTTCTTAAAAAAAATATATGTATACATATTAGTAGTGATCTTCTGTTTGTAAGCTTCAGTATTTAAATTCCATAGTTAGAGAAGAAGTTATGTTGTATGTAAATGATGATTAAATATTTTTCTAGTTAAGTAATTTTTCAACTCAATCTCGATTCTAACCCTTTCTTTCAGCTTGTGACCACACCCCCTAGCCAAGCCTCATTACAACCTTCTAAAGACCTTTTGATTGATGTATCATCTTAAATTATAGTGGTCGAGATTTGATTTTCTGTAACACCCCAAACCCGGCCTGGAAGTTTGGCTCGAATCTGGCGTGTCGCATTGAAGTGTTTTTCAGAAACCATGTTTCCATTAAAAACCCTTTTTAATAATTAAAAACTTGTACCCTTTCTAAACCTTGTTAGAAAACCTCAGCTAAATAACATTCTTAACAACTTTGTAAAAAATCCTGGCAGTTGCGGAAGCTTAATTTAAAAACAATTGCGATTATGTGATGTTTTGAACAACAGTAGTTGCTTTGGAAAACCGTGTTCTAATACTAGCAATTATAAGAACAATAAATAAAATTCCAAATTTGAAATCCAGAAAATTACAACGGCTTTACTACAACCCACATAAAAACATTTAAAAGCAATAATCAAAACTATAACATAAACAGTGTGTGTGGCTTCCTCCGAGCCCCTCACAGCCCTGATCCGTCTAAGGCTGGAAATTACCTGAAAGGTTACTAAATGGAGTGAGTTTATGAAAACTCAGTGTGAAATCCTCTACTATATAAAAGGAACAGTCAGTCATATAAAAGAATTAAATGTTGGCCCCAGCCCTACTTACAATTTCAGTATCAATTGGGCATTAGCCCATTTTAACAAACAGTACCGGATGGGCTTTAACCCATTACAGAATAAGAAACATTATCAGAACTAGAATCGTAATCGAATCGAATTAGGTGACGAATCGAATTAGAATCGGTATCACGTAATGTAATCAAAATCGAATCGAAGATGAGGTAATGTAATCAAAAATCGAATCGAGATCGGATAATAGAATCAAAAATCAGAATGTGAATGCAATCCCAACCCAATCCAGCCTATAACCAGCTGCTACACTCCACTCGTACCAGCCCCACACTCTATGTGGGGAATAGCTCAACCCACCCAGCCCTACACTCCATAGTTGCAGCATTGTTGCTCAGTTATCAGATATTGTGATAGAGTCACTAGATACAGATATTGTGGCAGAGCCACCAGAACAGATATTTGTGGCATAGCCACCAGAAATAGGTAATATGGCAAAGCCATCGACAACTGCATTATGTTAGGCACATAGCCATTGTAACACCCTGAATTTGGGCCTAGAAGTTTTGGGCCTTGAGCATGGGAGCGGTTGAAGGCAGCTTATAATATTCTGTTGTGCATGCAAATTTCGTTAATAAAGGCTTGTTTTAGTGGTTAAGTGTGCTGAGAAGTGTTGGAGAAGTCCTGGGTTCAAACCTGGACTCTAGTAAAAATTTTGGTTTAAGGTGAATCAAACCCTGGGTGTAGTAGGTAGGTCTTAAGAATATTGTTGGAGAAATTGTGACACAAAAAGCCTTGTGGCTTAGTGGCAAGTGGCGTGTGGAGCATTTGAGAGGAGGCATGGGTTCGAATCCCATGGCAAGCAAAGAGCATTTATTTTGCTAACAGGGGGCGGTAAGAGTTGGTGTTGAATTTAAAACTCTGATGTTGGAGGGATCCCACATCGGGAAGCTAACATAAGAGTGGATGGGAAGCTGGCTTTAAATAGAGAGAACCATGAGGAGAGTAAAGGTACCTTTCTTGGCTGATCCCTTTCGCTTTATGGCGTGCTCGTTTGGGTTGGGCATCGGCTAAGAGTGCTCGGAGTGTGGATTAACTCCAGTCTCCAATCAGGTGTGTATTTCTCACTACTCTAGTTGTTGGATGGCTACTTCGGGCCGCGATGGGCCGAAAGGGGCCATGTGGGCCCAATGGGCCTACGGGCCCAATTGGATAAGTTGTTTGATTGTGTAGCAAATATTGGACTAGGCTAGGTGAATCGCATATCTGTGGCTAGGTTTGGGCTAAAAGGGCCACACGAGCGTGTGGGACCATTTGGGCCGAGAATGGGCTTTAGGGCCATTTGTATTGTTATCCATGTTTAGAATACTTTAGTTTACCAATTACCAAAATACCCCTAGTTTGCAAAATTACCAAAATACCCTTGGTTTGTAAAATTACCAAAATACCCCTAATTTTTGAAAATACTGAAATACCCTTGACTTGTAAAATTACCAAAGTACCCCTGATTTACAGAATTACCGTTTTACTCTTGATTTACAGAATTATTGTTTTACCCTCGATTTATAGAATTACTGTTTTACCCTCGATTCACAGAATTACTGTTTTACCATTGATTTACAGAATCACTGTTTTACCCTTGAGTTACAGAATTATCGTTTTACCCTCGATTTATAGAATTACTATTTTACCCTCGATTCACAGAATTACCGTTTTACCCTTGATTTACAGAATCACTGTTTTACCCTTGAGTTACAGAATTATCGTTTTACCCTCGATTCACAGAATTACCGTTTTACCCTTGATTTACAGAATCACTATTTTACCTTTGAGTTACAGAATTATCGTTTTACCCTCAATTTACAGAATTACCATTTTACCCTCGATTGTGAATTTACTGAAATACCCCTGTATGGTAGAATTACCGAAATACCCCTGTAGGGTAGAATTACCGAAATATGCCTGTAGGGTAGAATTACCGAAATACCCATGTAGGGTAGAATTACTGAAATACCCCTGTAGGGTAGAATTACTGAAATACCCCTTTAGGGTAGTATTATCGAAATACCCTTGTAGGGTAAAAATACCGAAATACCCCTATAGGGTAGAATTACCGAGATACCCTTGTGGGGTAAAATTTCCATTTTGCCCCTAGAATGTTAAATGACTGTTTTGCCCTTGTGGGCAGGAGACTAACTTGGACTTTGTGGTTGACGGATTTGATTGTGAATATATGTTGGTGATATGAATGACTTGACTGTGACTGTTTGATTCAAATATGGGCATGATATTCTGATTCTGTATGTTGTATGCCATGACATGTGTATCTGTTGCATGGGATATGGGTTATATTGATGGAGGAAGCGTTCTGGTGGCTATGCCACAAATATCTGTTCTGGTGGCTCTGCCACAATATCTGTATCTGGTGACTCTGTCACAACATCTGTTGACCAATCGATGGCTGAGTGTCGATCACGTTACCGAAGGCTGTGTGCCGTTATTGTCGGATTCATATCGATATTGTGGACTTCGTGTCGATTATAGACCCGTTATTGATGGCTCTGTGCCAACCTAAATATGGCTTTGTGCCATCTTGACTATGGCTTCGAGCCAAACGTATTTACCTGTGGCTATGTGCCTAACATATTTGTTGACGACTCTGTGTCGATCATATGCGCCAGTTATATTACCGTCACTGATGGCTATGTGCCGAAGTTATTATAGTTATCTATGGCTTTGTGCTACATATTCTGTTAAGTGGCTTTGCCACATTATCTGTTTTGGTGGCTCAGCCACAATATCTGTATCTGGTGACTCTGTCACAATATTTGTTCTGGCAGCCATGCTACAAATTTTATGGCATGTAACGGATGGGTGGGTCGAGTTGTCTCCCCACATGGCGTAAGGTTGGTACGGGGGTGTATACGGATGGATTGGGTTGGGATTGCATTCACATTCGGTTCGATTACATTACTATCGATTTCGATTCGATTACGATTACATCGACATCTTGAGTCATTACGATTTTGTCACCGATTCGATTCGATTTCGATTACGATTACATTCGACATCTTGAGTCATTCGATTTTGTCACCGATTCGATTACGATTCTCATTTTGGTTCTAATTCGATAATGTTTCTTATTCGTAATGGGCTAAGGTCCATTTGGTACTGTCTGTTATAATGGGCTAAGGCCGATTGGTCTTGAAAGCGTAAGTAAGGTGGGGCAGACTTTTAATTCTTTTAGATGACTGATTGTTCCTTTTTATAGTAGGGGATTTCACACTGAGTTTTCATAAACTCACCCCGTTTATTAACCTTTCAGGTAATTTCCAGCCTTAGATGTATCGGGGCTGCGAGGGGCTCGGAGGAAGCCACACACACTGTTTATGTTACAGTTTTGATTATTACCTTTAAATGTTTTATGTGGGTTGTAGTAAAGCCATTGTAATTTTTTGGATTTCAAATTTGGAATTTTATTTATTGTTCTTATAATTGCTAGTATTAGAACACGATTTTCCAAAGCAATTACTGTTGTTCAAAACATCACGTAACCGTAATTATTTTTAAAGTAAGTTTCCGCAACTACCAAGATTTTTACAAAGTTGTTAAGAATGTTATTCAACTGAGGTTTTCTAACAAGGTTTAAAAAGGGTATAAGTTTTGAATTATTAAGAAGGGTTTTTAAAGGAAACATGGTTTCTGAAAAACACTTCAAGGTGACACACCAGATTCGAGCCAAACTTTCAGGCCGGGTTTGGGGTGTTACAACCATCAACTAGAGTAACATAATCGGCACACAGCCTTAGGTAAATATGATCGACACAGAGTCGTCAATAACCATATATTCGCACATAGCCTTAGGCAAATACGTTTGGCACACAGCCATAATCAGGTTGGCACAGAGCCATATGTAGGTTGACACAAAGCCATAATCAGAAGGCTTTAAGCCATCGGTAGCTGTATCATGTTAGGCACATAGCCATCAGCGACAGTAATATAGTCGGCACACAGCCTTGGGTAAATATGATCAAGACTCACCATTGATCGGTCCACGATCGTCTTGGGCGACCAGCATGACCTTATCAAATCGACGAATATACGGCTCTTAAGCCTTCAAGAGATCCACATCGTCAAGCAACCATGCGATCCTAACAGATCAGATCTTCCTTCGTACAAAATCCCAACCCATACAACATGTCATGTATGCAGAATGTCATGCCCATATTTGAATCAAACAATCTTAGTCAAGTTATTCATATACCAACATATATTCACAATCAAATTCGTCAACCACACAGTCCAAGTTAGTCACTTGGCCACAAGGGCAAAACAATCATTTAACACCTTAGGGGCAAAATGGTAATTTTACCCCACAAGGTATCTCAGTAATTCTACCCTACAGGGGTATTTTAGTAATTCTACCCTACAAGAGTATTTTGATAATTCTACCCTACAGGGGTATTTCGGTAATTCTACCCTACATGGGTATTGCGATAATTCTACCTTACAGGGGTATTTCGGTAATTCTACCCTACAGGGGTATTGCGATAATTCTACCCTACAGGGGTATTTCGGTAATTCTACCCTACAGGGGTATTTCAGTAATTCTACCCTACAGGGGTATTTCGATAATTTTGTAAATCAAGAGTAAAACGGTAATTCTGTAAATCAATGGTACTTTGGTAATTTTACAAGTCGAGGGTATTTCAATAATTTTACAGGTCGAAGGTATTTCAGTAATTTCACAAATCAGGGGTATTTTGGTAATTTCACAAATCAGGGGTATTTTGGTGATTTTACAAACTAAGGGTATTTTGATAATTTTACAAACCAGGGGTATTTTGGTAATTTTACAAACTAGGGGTATTTTGGTAATTTTATAAACAAAGGGTATTTTAATAATTTTACAAACCAAGGGTATTTTGGTAATTTTGTAAGCCAATGGTATTTTGGTAATTTTACAAACTAGGGGTATTTTGGTGATTTTATAAACCAAGGGTATTTTAGTGATTTTACAAACCAGGGGTATTTTGGTAATTTGGTAAACTAAAGTATTCTATACAGGGATGACAATACGAATGGCCCTAAAGCCTATTCTCGGCCCAAATGGGCCCACACGCTCGTGTGGCCCTTTTAGCCCAAATCTAGCCACAGATATGAGATTCACCTAGCCTAGTCCAATATTTACTACACAATCAAACAACTTATCCAATTGGACCCGTAGGCCCATTGGGCCCACATGGCCCCTTTCGGCCTATCGCGGCCCGAAGTAGCCATCCTACAGCTAGAGTAGCGAGAAATACACACCTGATTGGAGACTGGAGTTAATCCACGCTCCGAGCACTCTTAGCCGATGCCCAACCCAAACGAGCCCGCCATAAAGCGAAAGGGATCAGCCAAGAAAGGTACCTTTACTCTCCTCATGGTTCTCTATATTTAAAGCCAGCTTTGCATCCACTTTTATGTTAGCTTCCCGATGTGGGATCCCTCCATCATCAGAGTTTAAATTCAACACCAACTCTTGTAACATCCTGATTTTCGGGTTTATTCGCGATTTTCAATATTGTGTAAAGATTTTTAAAATTTTTTATTTGGATGTGGAATTAGTATTTTGAGTAGGTAAATGGGCTTATAGAAGGCCCATGAGTTGGCCAAAACCCAGTTGAATTTTTGGAATTTTAGACTTAGGAGTTAGGGGTTCTGGCTAAGTGGCCTTAAGTGGAGTGATGGGTAAATTGCATCACAAATGAGCCTTTGGTAAAGTGGCTAAGTGACACCACTAGGGAGCTATGAAGGTGGCGTGTATGTGTTAGGGGAAGACCTGGGTTCGATTCCCTTTGTTGGCAAATAGGTGCATTTATTTTTTTTAGTGCGAGGAGGGTAAGTGTTGGAGTTGGTGGATTCGCTAGAGGAGAGTTGGATCAGTTTAATTGCTTGGATTAAGGGGTGATAAGGGGAGAGATTTAAGGGATTGGGATGAGGCTAGGAGTTAGCCGAATGGGGGGAATTGAAGAGGGAAAATCGGCAGGGGGATTATGAGGGTAGTATTTCGGCACTTAGGGTATTGTTGGTGCCGTTTTCTTCTACTTTTACACCTTAGGATTGTTCTTTTCTCTCTTTTTCCTCTCTAGACGAAACTACCACCTCCCCTATTCTTCTTCTTCTATTTTTTCTTCTTTAAACTATTCATCATACCTACTATTCATCAACACTTTTGCCGAATCCATAAAAGCCGAAAACCTGTGATCACTGCTTGTGCCGATTTCTTCAAAGCCAGGTTCTCCTATGTTCTTTTGCTTTTATTAATTTACAAATTATCTTTTCTTAATCTCGGATTCCTAACCGCAATTCTACTTCAAGGTTGTAGCCCGCATTATCATCTCCTTCATCACACAAAAGCGAAAAACCATAGAATTGGGGCTTATAGCCGAACTTTAGAACTCCGGAGTCGAGTTTTACCATCGTTTGAAAGATAAATCGCACCAGTTGCGTGGAGATCAAAAAGGAGTAAGGGTAAGTGTTCATCATCTCGATTTGGTTATGTTTTACAAAGTTAGGAAAAGCCAAGTCCCTAAAATATAGAGAGGTGTCGAATTGGGCATGTGGCTCTAAAGGTTTTTAATCGACATTTTCATCAATGATTAGTGTCTTCTTAAGTGTTGGATTGAAAGCGTGAATCATTGGAGCAATCGGATTCGAGCTAGCTATCGATTTTGGCAAAAGGTAAGATTTCAAAGGCTTGTAGGGACATGGTTCGATCATGGGTGAGTTAAGTTTTGGAGTTTAGTGATTATGGTTTGTAAATAAGCACTGTGCTAATCAATTGTAGGATATCGAAAGAGATCTCAAGAGCGCCGTCGCAAATCAGGTGTGTACCGAACACCCTTTCTTAGTTCAATTCGGCAAAAGCCGAAATGCCGAAATTCGGCATTTCATGGTCATGTGAGTATGCGAATGCTCTCAAGTCATAGAGTAATTGTTAGATCTGGCACCGCAAGGTGGTAAGCACGTTCAGCGTGACGTTTTAGCGTATTTGGAAAAAGGGGCTCGATGGGCCAAAAGCGGGCCCAATGGGCTTACGGACCAATATGGGTAAGAGATGGGCAAATTAGCTCGTTAGGTAGATGGTGGAATCAAATTGCATAAAACCGATAAAATTACTGAATTAGCTTGTGCAAGAGCGTAGATCACGAAATTACCCTAAAGAGCAAAATTACCGAAATTACCCTAAAGAGCAAAATGACCGATATACCCTAGGGTTTTAAATTGGTGAACCGCTTGATTGATTACTACTGTATTTTGCATGATATGCATTTATTAATATCTGTTGCATGGGATTGGGGTATTAATGGAGGAAGTACTTAAAGTGGTTCATCCACGCATCTTGGAGGCTTTGCCTCAATCGACTGAATTTGAGTGCGTTCTTTGCAACTGTGTGTGTGTGGTGGGTGGGTTGAGATATTCCCCACATGGTGTGTAGGGTTGGTGCAGGCGGTGTAGCGGTTGGTGGGTTGAGTAGTCTCCCGGATGGGTTGCATTCATTATTCTTGTTGTTACTCATATTCTCGAATCGGGCCTATGGGCCACACTGTTATTTAAAAAGGGCTAAGGCCTTGCTATTGATTCGAAAAGGGCTTCGACCTCTGTGTCTTGTTATCTGAATAGGGCTCAGCCCAATGGGCTCGAGCTGATTTGGGCTTTGGATGGGTTTCAGATACACCGAGTTTTCCCAAACTCACCCCCTTCCTCTTCCATCCTTGCGGTGAGCCCTAGAATTGGTGGACTTGGAGTCAAGGGATTCAGAGTGGCCATGAAGATTGATTGCCGATTTTAAATAAGTTTAATATTTATTTTGGATTATTTTATTATGCTTAAAGTTGTAATAAGGTCGCTCTTTTTAATTACTTATATTTTGGGGATTATTAAACTGGCTAGCACTGGGGTTCGTTTTATAAAATCTACTTGTTTTTAAAAGATCACGATGACGCGCAAAGTTTCCATAAAGTAAATGTTTTCCCAAGAAAATAAATATTTTAAGCAAACGATTTGCAACCTTAATCATTTTCTTAAGTCTGGTTATAATCAAACGGTTTTCTCAAAATTATACGAGATGTTAGAGTGTGGCAATGGCGGTGTGCATGTCTAGGATTGGATCCGAAGAGAGCTTGGTACTTAAGCAGTCCGACGGACTCACCTCCTCTTCTTCCTGGTTTCCTACCTGGTGCGCAGCTTCCATTCACTTTAACCTACTTTTAAAAGTGTCTTTTACAACACCAACTCAACTTTTCCAAACTAAGTGTTTTGAACGCACCAATGTGGCGCATCAGATCCGGTCATAACATCCAGGCCGGGTTTGGGGTGTTACAACTCTTGCCGCCCCCTGTTAGCAAAATAAATGCTCTTTGCTTGCCATGGGATTCGAACCCATGCCTCCCCTTAAATGCTCCACACACTACTTGCCACTAAGCCACAAGGCTTTTTGTGTCACAATTTCTCCAACAATATTCTTAAGGCCTACCTACTACACCCAGGGTTGATTCACCTTAAACCAAAATTTTTGCTAGAGTCCAGGTTTGAACCCAGGACTTCTCCAACACTTCTCAGCACACTTAACCACTAAAACAAGCCTTCATTAACGAAATTTTTATGCATAACAGAATATTATAAGCTGCCTTCAACTGCTCCCATGCTCAAGGCCCAAAACTTCTAGGCTCAAATTCAGGGTGTTACATTTTCATCCAAGCCTATGGTAATGACTTTTCATTATTGACTATTGAGTGCTTCATTATTGTCCTTAAAGACCTCGAGTGATTTGAGTGAATCTTTAGTGAGGATGTGAAACTCTGTGATATTCTGAATCAAAGGTAATTACTTAGATGAGGGGAGACACCTATGTTTGCATGATTAAATACTCAACTTGGTATGTTTGAAACTTTTATGTTCTTTTAGTTGAATTCTCAATGTATGATTACCTATGGATTATTTTGAGATATTATCGATAGAAATTATAAGTTGAGAAGAATTTATTTTGATTATGAGTTGAGAATTTTGTTTGAGGACAAGCAAATGCTCAAGTGTGGGGATATTTGATAAACCATAATTTATACATATTTTTACCCCATTTTTAACACATTTTATGGATGATTTCTCATTAGAATTGATGAATTTGATGCTCCTAATGCTTTAATTTCATGTTTTATACTTAAGAGAGCATAGGAGAGCGAAAGGAACGAGAACGAGCCAAAAATGGAGAAAGTGGGCCAAAGTATAAAATCAACACGGCCTGGACCTCCTCACACGAGAAGACCACATTGGCAGGCTCGAGCACGGCTTGAAGTAATCGCACACAGGCGTGTCACACGAGCGTGTCCCCGCCGAGCCCAAGTTGAGTACAATTTGGAAATGGCTAATTTTGAGGGATCTTAGGCATTCCAAAGCCTATAAATACACCCTAGAGGAGGAAGAAAAGGGAACACACAGGGAGGGACTAAGGAATTACTCCAAGGAAGTCGATTGATCCATCTCAGAAGCTGGATTCATTATCAAGACTGAAGATCTCTCCTCAATTTCCCCTTCAGGAGTTTTGGGTTTTCTTTATGTTTTGTATTCCTTATTATTCTGAGATGTTTTCTTATTTAGTTATGAAATAAAACCCCTAAATACCTAAGGGGAATGAAACCTAAGATGAATCTTGTTATTATTTTCTGAATTATATGATAAATATTTCACTTGTTCTTAATTATGTGTTCTTAATTCTTGTCTTGATATCCCAGGATACTGATTCAAGATAAACTCTTATTCAGATGAGGCATAGACCCTGTCTAAGAGTACATATGTCATAATTAAGTGGATTTGTTTGCGTGCCTAGACATAGGGTGACAAGATTTTGCCAGATTAGGGTGAAACCTAATAAGGGGATCTATAGATCGAGTTAATTCAACCCTAGAATGTTAATTAGAGAAAAGTCTCAATTATTCAATCTAGGTATTAGACGTTATTAGTCTTGAATAAGGATAATAATATAACTTAGGGATCTCCACGGAACAAGTTAAATGAATAAATCATCCGATTCGGAGCTAGAATAACAAGTACAGTCTAGGTGGATTTTTCCTTAGGTATTTTCTTAATTCAATTGATTTTCCCGAAAGCAATTCCTTAATTCCATTCTCTGTGAATTCTTAGTTTAGATAATTAGTTAGTTAAAACAAAACCTCTTTATTCTTATGCTAGATAATAAAAAGACAGTCATTACTAGTACTTTTAGTTCCTTTGGGTTCGATAATTCAGTCTTGCTAAAACTATACTACTATTCGATAGGTATACTTGCCTACATCGCGATAATAGTTAGTTTCAAGAACGATTAATTATAAATATTTAAAACCTATCACGAAATCACGCGATCACCCCCTAATTGATAAAATAACTATTTTGCCCTTATATGGTAAGATGACTAGTTTGCCCCTATGTGATGTATATATATATGTACATGTATGATCGTATTTTAGCATACTATTTAAACCGTAATGGATACATATATGATTCAATGATATGACATGACATGATTGTATGATGCATTGCATGGGGATGGGCTTATACTGATCGGAGGAAGTGTATTGAAAGGCTTCGAGCCTAAATTACTGGCAGCCCAGCTGCATATTACTGTATACTGCCACTTTTGGTACTTTCTGGAGTGTAGGGATGGGTGGGTTGATTATATCCCCACATGGAGTATAGGGTTGGATGGAGTTGGAGTGTAGAGGTTGGATGCTTAGGACATATTTACTGTTTAAACTGTTACGGCACTAATTATTGTTACTGTAATGGGCCAAGGCCCAAATACATGACTGTTTCTGTATTGAGTACTTCCAAAACTCATAATCTCAAATCATCAATATGAGCACTTCCAATTTTGCATCATTTAACCTAATCTCACAAACATACCAAAATCAATTCTCAACCATTTAGGACCCCTAAATACCAAATACCAACTAGCATCACATATTCATAATCAAGCACATAACAAGAGTCATTTGCACAATTATATACACAACCAAAATAAGCCAACTCTCATGGCTATATACAAAACCAAACTCTTAATATTCACAAGGCATTTCAAATGACTAAATTCATTAATAACATAAATACCAAAATGACCAAAGTCCCTATACATGCCATTTACACAAAATACTTAAGTTCAAAAGTTCTGAAGTGATAGTTAGATAGTATGATGAAGTCTCTGATGATTCTTGAATTCGAGCTAGCGTTGATTTCACTAAAAAAATGGAGAATAAACAAAGTAAGCTATAAATGTAACAACCCGTTTTTAGGTCAAATCGGAACAGTGGTTTCAGGACCACAAATTTAAAGTCAAAATATTTATTTTATTATTTTAATAAGGTCTACAGTATGTTACATAAATTATGTGGAAGTTTCGTAAAGAAATTTTACTGTTTAAATGCTTAATTCGGTAAAAAAGACTAAATCGTGTAAAGCGTAAAATATGAGTTCTATTGTTTAAAGGTATTAAATAGCTATGGTTTATTAATATGGAAGTCCTTATAATGTTATTTGACCTTAGTTTAAGTTAATGGACATTCATGTCCATGAATTTCATGTTATTATAAGTTTATTTATAAGGCTATATTAGTAATTTAGTTATTAAAGTAATAATAATAAAACAAGGTGCCAAAATTTTCTAATTGTTCATCCTTTCTTCACCGAAAATAAAGAGAAGAGAAGCCATTTTATGCTTTTGGGTTTCGGCAACTACAATTCTTAATTAAGGTACGGTTTTGACTCAGTTTTTCATGATTTCTATGTTTTTGAACTCGTTGCAGCTTAATCTAGCTAGCCCGTACCTTCATTTTTGTAATTGTTATTGATTTTGAAAAGTGCCATTGTTGAATACTTGAGTTCTTTATTATTAAATGATGGAATTTGGAGGTTTGATGATAGTTCTACTAGTTTTGTAAAGCAATTTTTGACAAAAATGTAAATAGAGACTAAATTGTGAATTTGTAAAAAGTAGTAGTTAAAAGTGTGAAATAATGAAAGTTTTGGGCTGCTAGTAGTATATAGGAAATTCGGCTATCTTGGGTCATAGCTAACTGTGTAAAATTGTCATTTTGTGTATAAAGGACTAAATTGCAAAGTAGTCAAAAGTCTAGGGTAATTTTGTAATTTGACCAAAAGTGAATGTTTTAGGCTAAATTGAATTGAATGAAAGTTTGAATGAATTAATTTGATATCACAATGAAGATAATAAAATACCAGAATTAGATCAGGGGAAACGAAAGGTAGACGAGTAGTCGATGGTTATCTGAACAACTCGAGGTAAGTTCATGTAACTAGAATCGAGCTATACTATACTTGCAATGGTTGAATTGAATGTTTATAATTGAATTACTTGATGATATATCGAATGTGTTATAAGCTTTAGTTGAACTATAGGAATTCTGTAATACCCCAAACCCGGCCCAGACATTACGACCGAATCCGGCATGTCACATTGAAGCGTTACTAGAAAAGTCATGTTTTATCTAAAGTCTTTCTTAGTGTTTAAAGAATATCCTAGTTATAGATTAAAGTGAATGGAAGCTGTACACCAGGTAGGATGCCAGAAAAGAGGAGGTGAGTCTATTAGACTGCGTAAGTACCTAGCTCTCCACGGATCCAATCCTAGACATGCACACCACCATTGCCACACTTTAACCGAGTGATTGTTCATGGAAAACCAATTCGTTTAAAACCATTTTAAATGGTTATTAATTTTGAAAACATTTTCAAACAACGGAAGTTTTGCTTTGTTATCATGATATTTTGAAACCAAGTAACTTTTTTTTTAAACGCGCCCTAGAGCTATTCAATTTCAAACAATTAAAACAATAACGTAACTAAGCTAACAAAACATACTAAAAACAATTAAAAATAATTAAAGCGGCCTTGTTACAACCTGAAATATAACTGAAAATAACTTAAAGAAATACTAATTTAATTAAAAACCATCTGCGTTGTCTACGTGGCCACCCTGAATCCTACCAGCTCTAAGTCCCCAATTTAAGGCTCACCTGCAAAGATGGGTAAAAAGGGGGTGAGTTTGGAAAACTCAGTGTGTAAAGTAAACCCAACTAGAGCCTAAATCGGTTCAAACTTTATTGGGCCTAAGCCCTATCCAGAAATAGTATTATCTGGGCCTTAGCCTTGTTCAGAAATCAGTGTGGCCCTTAAGCCCATTAAAGTAACAGAACATATATTATGCATGTATGCAGAAACCCAACCCATGTCCAGCCGTATACACCCCCGTACCAACCTGACACCATGTGGGGAGACAACTCGACCCACCTATCTGCTACATGCCACAGAATTTGCAGCATGGCTTCCAGAACAAATATTGTGACAGAGTCACCAGATACAGATATTGTGGCAGAGCCACCAGAATAGATATTTGTGGTATAGCCACCAGAACAGATATTTTTGGCATAGCCACTAGAACAGATATTTGTGGCATAGCCACCAGAACACTTCCTCCATCAATATAACCCATATCCCACGCAACAGATATACATGTCATGGCATACAACAAACAGAATTAGAATATCATGCATTTCAGTCAAAATTAACCCTAGGGATATAATGGTAATTTTCATACTTAGGGGTATTTTAGTAAATTTACTATTTTATTGTTTTCATGCATATTACAGCCATTAACGCATTAACAGAAACACTTACCGAGCATTTTTACCGAATTGGCCCGTTGGCCCATTAACCCGATTTCGGCCTATTAAGCCCAAATAGACCGAAGTGCACGAAACTACGCACTCTACAATCTTACCGCTTGAGATTACCAGGATTAACAAAAAAACTATCTCACGAGCACTTACACGCTCGCAAGTTCACAAAATGCCGGCTCTTCGGCATTTTGGCTTTTCAACTTTTGCCGATCTAGTCTATAAGTGGGTGTCGTTTACACACTTGATCTATAACGATACGTTGGCAAGATCCACACACGACTTTCCTACAATCGAGTTACTAATACATCAGACTACATATCAATAACGAAATACGTACTAATCTCTTTACCATATTCGACCAACATCCTTAATGACCTTAGATTGCTTACCTTTGTCGTAAATAATGACTAAGTCTCGATCCAGTCGTTTCGATGTCCTTGCTTCCAACTGCTCCTTGATCGATAGCCTTTATTCCACCTTACTCAGAATAGAACGATAAATAAACCCTATAAACCCTTTAGTCCAAAACGATAGCCTCCCTAAGCGATTAGGGATTACTCGGCTTTTTTTCCAGAACCACAAGATACGAATGGAAAGAGGGTTACGAATACTTACAACCCATGTGAGGAAGTCCAGGCCGTGTTGATTTCCCATATTGGTCCATTTTCTCTGTTTTCGGCCTGTTTCTAGCTCTTTTTACTCTCCTATACTCACCTAACTATAAAACATGAAATTAAAGGATTAGGAGCATTGAATTCACCAAATCTAAGGATAATTCATCCCAAAAATATGCTAAGCATGAGGTAAAAATATGTATTAATTATGATTTATCACTCATCGATCTCTTTCTCGAATCTCCAGCCTTGAAATCAACTTTTCTCTTTTCTTTGCCCAATTCTTCAGCTTTGCAAGCTTGGTCAACTAATACAAAAAATTCCTTCAACTCTAAAATCCCAACTAACAATCTGATGTCTTCGTTTAGTCTATCTTCCAATCTTTTACACATAATTGCCTCGGTGGAAACACATTCTCGAGCATACTTTTTAAGTCTCACAAACTCTTGCTCATATTCAGTCACATACATACGGCCTTGTTTTAGCTCCAAAAACTCTTTGCATTTTTGATCGATAAACCATTGACTAATGTATTTTTCTCTGAACTCAGCTTGAAAAAATTCCCAGGTGACCCTTTCTCTTGGCACCACTGATACTAGAGTATTCCACCACTAATACGCTGTGTCCATCAGAAGTGATACGACACATTTAAAACACTCAGCCTGTGTGCAAGAAAGCTTATCAAATACCCGAATCGTATTTTTAAGCCAAAACTTGGCTCTCTCAGGATCGTCGTCAATAATGGCTCTAAACTCTTAAACTCCATATTTTCGAATCTTATCAATTGGTGGCTTATTCAATCGCAAAAGTTCTATACGTTGAGGAGCTATAGAAACCGATTGGGGATTTAGTGGGGTGGAGGTTGCTGAGCAGTTGGATTTCCTCGAACAAACTCTGTAAACTATTCATTCATCATTTAAAAGAAGGCTTCTTTAGCCTCTCCTCCCTGGCTAACATGTAACACCCCAAACCCGGCCTAGACGTTATGGCTGAATCTGGCAGTGCCATATTGAAGTGTTTTTTGAAACCGTGATTTCATTGAAAACCCTTATTACTATTTAAAACTTGTGTAAAGTCTCAGTTTGTGTTCGTTTAATTTTAAAACGTGGTTCATTGGAAAGTTAATGACTTTTGAAAAACATATTTAATTTCGTTGAAAATCTCTTATAGTTGCGGAAGCTAATTTAAATTAAAGAAGTTTAAAACATATGTTTTTGGAAACAGTCTTTTCCTAAACTAGCAGTTTAAAGTGAGTAATCAAAAGCCCAATTAAAAGTAAATCCCACAAATGGTCTTATTACAAACCAAAAATCCAAAATTAAAAATACGAGTAAGCAATTTAACGTAGCAGTAGGATCAGTCGTGTGGCCATCTCCAAGTCCTCGCAGCACCGATCCATCTAACGTTTGGGACTACCTATACAGTTAAAAATGGGGTGAGTTTACGAAAACTCTGTGTGTAATCCCCTTACTAAAGTAACAGTCAGTATACCAAAACAGAAATAGTTTGGGCCAAGGCCCTTTAACAGTAACAGTTCAGTCCAGTTCAGAGCATAAGTGGGCCAAAGCCCATTACATTATCATTTGGGTCATAGCCCATAACAGAATCAATTAGGCCTAGTCCATCTCAGTAACAAAATAGAATGTGTGAATGCATGTATGCATGCTATCCCATCCAACCCTGCACTACCTGTGAGGAATAACTTACCCACGCCATCCCTACACTTACAATGTTAGCACCGGTTGTAGCACTAACCGAAATCACAGCAAAGCTGCTAGTACATATACGGCTTTAAGCTTTCAATAGCGGTATTATAATTGGCACAAAGCCATCGGTAACTGTAATAAGTATGGCACATAGCCATCAGCGACAGTAATATAATCGGCACATAGCCCTGGTTAAATATGATCGACACAGAGTCATCGATAAATATGATAGGCACATAGCCACTGGTAAATACGATTTGCACAAAGCCATAATCAACATAGCACAGAGCCATATTTAGGTTGGCACAAAGCCATAATTAAATTAAGCAGCACTAAGCCTTTCATCGGTCCACAGTCGTCTCATGTGACCCGTATGATCCTATCAGAACTTCCTTCGTATCAATTTCCCAATCCCATGCAATATGTCGTTATGTCATGCTCATTCATCACACTTGTATGCAAAATGGCCACGCTCAGTAACAATCATTTAAACATTTATTAAAAGCATATCAGTCGTACAACCACCATCAAGTCAGTTAAATCACAGTCAAACCAGTCAAATTTATAGTCCAAGGCAGTATTTACCCACAAGGGCAAAACAGTCATTTTACCCTACAGGACTATTTCAGTAATCTAAACAGTTTGGCCTAAACATGCTTATCAGCCTATCCGAAGGTTTATATTGCCTCAAGCGACTTTTACAACCCTAACGGTCTTATCGATGAAAATGGGCCCAAGGTCCATTAATCTACCTAAATGGGCCCACACGCTCGTTCGGCCCAATTAGCCCAAGATTAGCCACGGCTATGCATACTACACAACCCAATCCAAAGCTTGTCACTTATCAAGGATTTTACCCGTGCGAGGCCCACAAGCCCATTAGGCCCATAGGGCCTACTTCAGCCCATTGAGGCCCAAAATGGCTTATGCCATGTGCGCGATATGACAAGCCCCACTATTTTCCACCTTATAGTCAAATTTACACAAGCGAGCCTATAGGCCCATTCGGCCCATTATGGCATAAGCCCATGAATTCGTTCATGGCGGCCTTTTCCGCCGTACACCCACGTTTCGTGGGTTTGGCTTACCGTGCGTGCGATCGCATGCTCTAAGCCCCTCCTTTCAACTTTTTAGCTTCTCAGTATTTCGGCATATCGACATTTACCGACCTATGGTCAAATCAATGTGTGTGGATTCACACACTCTTTCATCTTTTGATCGATTATCAAAACGATACTACTACACAACTAATATGATTTGTTGTAAAACATTATCGAGCACTCCGGGACCTACAGATCTGAACAAGATAGGTCACTACTCCACAATTCACCACAGACAATTCTATAAAGACCCAATACCAACATCAATTCATATTTCATATCCAAGGGAAAATGAAAAACTTTCCTTTAACATCACCAAAATATAGCCACTTTACCTACCAACTGCGTAATAGTAGAGTCGCACTACTCCAATGCCAACCGAGTCGTTCCAACCCTTAACCTTCGCAAATAGAACAGTTGATCGATTCACAAAAAATCTATAAATGAAAAGAATACTTCACAGTTGCGACACTTACCAATAACGCAAGAACCCAAAACAAAGGTGGCAAGTTGTGGCAACGAAAACCAAGGATTAAGGAAGGAATGACTTATAAGAAAGATCCAAAGCTGTGAGAAGAAAGAAAAAGAAAGTCCAACAGGCAGTTGGCAGAAACAAATGAACACAATGAAAAATCGACAAGGGAGGAGGAGGGTGTAAATATTGCCATAAGAAAGAACAGAACAAAAAGGGAACTGAAAGAAATCGCAAATAACCATCTAGCAAAAATCGACAAAGAACAAAAATGGCAAACTTGAGAAGTAGAGGAAAACTATCATCTATAATGTTTTTGGGAAAATAATAGGAATCAAATTCTTTGAACACAAGATAACAATAACCCACATAAAATCTCATATTTTCCTCTTTAAATCTCTCCATAAATCCTTGATTTTCTCCTAATATCTCTCCATGATACACTCCATAAATCACTCCAACCTCTTATTCAAACTCTATTCAAACTCTCATGACCAATTCAACCTCAAGGTCTCAATCCAACTCCACCTCCTACACAGCTCAAACAACAAAATAAATACTCCATTGTGCATCCCAAGACTTGAACCTCAAACCTCACAGTTACACCACACGCCACCTTGCCACTCCACCACAGGCTCTTTTTGTGTCATAAATCATCCACAATTATTTATAAAGCCTACATGCCAGAGCCATGGTTCATCCCTTAAAAATCAAAATTTTGGAAGAGCTAAAGCTTGAACCCAAGACTTCTCAAGCACTTCCCAGAACACTTAACAACTAAAGCAGGCATTTATTTGTGTCATTCACTTGCACAACGAAATTCCAATTCCTCTGATATGTGAAGCCCATTTCTTCTAGGCCTAAAATCAGGGGCGTTACATACCCGATATGAGGATCTTGACTTTAATTGCGCTACTCCGTGAATGAAGGCTGGCACATTACTCTATACATTATCAGCTACAGCTCGATTGGGATCCATTTACTATATGAAAACATATTTTAAACTATCAAGAGATATCACACTATCATAAGTTATATATGGCATGTATAGCTAGACTCTCACATACACTACGTTAGTCTGAAAATTAACTAAATCGTAGCTCTGATACCAATAAATGTAACACCCCTTACCCGTATTCAAAACCTGAATAGGGTTATGGAGCATTACCAGACTTATAAAATAGTTAAACATTTATTTCACATACATTTTCAAATTTCAAGTAATCATCATTCAATATCATTGACATTGTCCCTAATACGAGCCTACAAGGCCCTAAACATGGATTAGGGGTGGTTCAGGACTAAACTGATAACTCAAGGAATTTTTACAAAACTTAGAAAATTTTACAAAATACAGGGGACACACGCCCGTGTGGCTCGACCGTGTACCTCACGCGGCCAAAGACACGCCCGTGTCACAGGCCGTATGGACATTCAAAATGGGTCACATAGCTGTGTCCCAGCCTGTGTCCGACCCCGTGTAACTCTCTGACTAGGGTCACACGGCCAACACACACACCAATGTGGCTAGCCCATGTGCCCTAAGAAATGGCCACACACGCTCGTATGCTAGGCTGTGTGCTATGTAACACCCCATACCCGATACCATTGCCAGAGTCGAACACGAGGTGTTAACGGACTTAATTCATTAATTAAACAGCTCATACAATTCATTTTAAAATTTCCAGACAAGCTGGCTAACTGCATCACAGTCGCTTTAAAAATCATATCTCGAGTTACGAAACTCGAAATCCAATTCCGTAAATTTTTCCTGAAACTAGACTCATATATATATCTACTAATTTTTTCTAGAATTTTGGTTGGGCCAATTAGTACAGTTTATTAGTTAAAGTCTCCCCTGTTTCAGGGTTCAACTACTCTGACCTCTGTGTATTACAAATCAGATATCTCCCTGTATAGAGCTTCAATGACTATGCCGTTTGTCTCTAATAAAACTAGACTCAATAAGGAATCTGTACATATAAAGCGTGATTTCTAATTATCTTTTTAAAATTTATGGTGAATTTCCAAAGTCAGAATAGGGGATCCAGAAATCGCTCTGGCCCTGTTTCACAAAAATTTAAACATCTCATAAAATATAGCTCATATACCTGTTTCGCTTATTCCATATGAAAATATACTCATCAAGCTTCGATTCCATAACTTATTCATTATTTAATTCCATTTCTACTATTTTTAGTGATTTTTCAAACTCACGTCACTGCTGCTGTCTGAATCTATTTTATGGTAAATTTTACCTATTTCATGGTTTCCATGGATTAGCTAGCAATTTGACATACATAATACCAAATATGATCATGATTAGCCATTCCAATGGCTAATCATTACCAAGCATTTCTATCTCCATACCACTCAATAACCATATCATAAGACCATATATACAAAATGATTATAATGCTATACATGCCATACTCAAAATATACAAGCCATTATGCCAAGATGGTATACGGATAGTGTGAGTGTGCCTCCGACCGTTTCCGATTTCCGAGCTAGCTTGTCAACACTACAAGGAATGAAAAGGAGGGAGTAAGCATAAATGCTTAGTAAGCTCACATGCAAATAGCAAGTAACTTAACCATATAAGCAAACATAAAACATCATTTGCATAATCATCACCAAGACATTCATATCACCTTTTCATTTATCATCTTACCATATTGTTGTTATATCGAGTTTTCAACCCGAGGGTTAAGTACATACCTGCTCAAAGTATCCATTTCACAACACTTACCAATACGTCCCTTTCATCTTGAGTATTCCTCCATTTGAGTAGAACTTTACCCGTTGAACACATCGGAATATAATTCGGATACATGGATAACTTGCACATAAGTGCCACATATGTAGCCAAGCTACCATGTAACCCGCCCATAAGTGAACTCGGACTCAACTCAACGAGCTCGGGCGTTCAGATCCGTAAGTGAACTCGGACTCAACTCAACGAGTTCGGATGCCTAGTTACATCTCACGAACTCGGACTCAACTCAACGAGTTCGGACGCTCGCATCCATAAGTGAACTCGGACTCAACTCAACGAGTTCGGATGCCCAAATATCCCAGTGACATGTCACTTGTATCCTAATCCATTCCTAAGGTTCAACGGGACCTTTTTCCCAATCATGTGTCTCAACCATCTTCTACGGAATGCCGATCGATACTCGGTAGTATTTCATATTTTCCAAGTATATCACATAATTTGACATATTATCAAACAATTATCACAAGTATAATATTTCATAATAATTATCATATCATTTAAAAAACATTAAAACATTTAAAATAATAACTATGTTACCAACATTTACATATGAACTTACCTCGTATGCGAAAATGGCTATTTTACCATTTCGTCCACCACTTGGTATTTTCCCCATTTTAGCCCAATTTCAGTTTTCCTTGCTCTATCATTTAAAATATAGTCTAATTAGGACTCACATTATTCAAATTGACCCAAAATCATATTTTGGAAAAATTACAATTTTGCCCCTAAACTTTTGCATATTTACACTTTTTCCCCAAAGCTCGTAAATTAAAATTCAGCCTATTTTCTTATGTTTTATAACATGCTGATCATTTTTCCTTCTATGGCAACATCAAATTCTCACTCTAACATGTACTTATGACTATTAGGTATTTTTACCGATTAAGCCCTTTTGCTCGTTTTCACTTAAAACCGAGTAGCACAAGTTGTCTAACATAATTTAAAACCTCACATTCTATCATAAAACACCAAAATACACAAATTTCACCTATGGGTATTTTTCCAAATATAAACCCTAAGTTAAATTATTGCTAGCATAAGCTAAATCGAGCTAGGGACTCCAAAACGTAAAAATCATTAAAAACGAGGCTAGAACGGACTTACAATCGAGCTTGGAAGCTTGAAAAACCCTAGCCATGGTTTCTCCTTGCTATATTCGGCCATGGGGTTGAAGATGAGCAAAATTGGCTTTTAATTTTGTATTTTAATTCATTTTACCCCTAAATGACCAAAATGCCCTTACTACTAAACTTTCCAAAAATTCCTTCCATGTCCTAATTTTTGTCCATAGACTTAGAAATTGGTAAAATTACTCTTTAAGGACCTCTAATTAATAATCTAATTCAATTTTATGCAAAATACTTCTAGAACACAAGTTTTGCAATTTATTCAATTTAGTCCCAAATTTCAAATTAAGCACTTTATGCATAAAATTTCTTCACGAAATTTTCACACAATCATGCAATCATATCATAGACCTTAAAATAATCATAAAATAATTATTTCTATCTCGGATTTTGTGGTCACGAAACCACTATTCCGACTAGGCCCAAAATCAGGATATTACATGCTAGGCCATGCCAATCCTATAGGGTATACTGACTTATGCCACACGGCCAAGTCACATGCCCGTGTGCTGGGCCATGTGAAGCATACTGACTGGATTTTTAATTTAACGCCAGGGGACACACGGCCGTGTAACCTGACCGTGTGTCACACACGACTGAGACGCGCTTGTGTTTCTACCTGTGTAGCCAAAAATAGGCTATTTACCAAGCCATTTTGACATCACATTTGTACAAACCTAAACCAACCCAATTGACACATAAACATGGTATAAATAGGTATTCAACCAACCTCAACCAAGCATAAATCATACCATTTCAATACTAACAATACAAAACACATCAATACCATAATATGATATTCAATTTCACACCAAAACTCATAATCTCAAATCATCAATATGAGCACTTCCAATTTTGCATTATTTAACCTAATCTCACAAACATACCAAAATCAATTCTCAACCATTTAGTACCCCTAATTGCCAATTACCTACTAGCATCACATATTCATAATCAAGCACATAACAAGAGCCATTTTCACAATTATATACACAACCAAAATAAGCCAACTCTCATGGCTATATACAAAACCAAACTCTTAATTATCACAAGCCATATCAAATGACTAAATTCATTAATAACACAAATACCAACATCACCAAAGTCCCTATACATGCCATATACACAAAATACTTAAGTTCAAAAGTACCAAAGTGATAGTTGAATAGTGTGATGAAGTCTCTGACGATTACCAAATCCGAGCTAGCTTTGATTTCACTATAAAACACGAAAAATAAACAAAGTAAGCTATAAAGCTTAGTAAGTTCATATAGCATTAAAATTAACTTACCATATATACACAATTTAAGCAAATAAAACATAACATAACATAATTCATATTGAAGCATTAACCTACCACATATTCATTCACAAGGTTAGATATAACTTTCATAAATTCCTCATTTCAATACTTGTTCGTTCTTATACTGTAACGCCCTAATTTTCGAGACTTTTCGGGATTTCGGTGAGTCTTGGTGAATCTTGATTTTTGTATGATCTGATTGTATAAGTCATATTTAAGAATGTTAGTGGGCCTCTAGAAGGCCCAAGTCTAAGTTAAAACCTGTTAAATTTAATAAATTTTGATTTTAAAAGAGAAGGGGGTTCTGGTGTATTGGGCTTTTAAGATTAAATTGGTAGAATAGGCCACAAGAAGACCTGTGGTAAAGTGGCAGGGTGACGCCACTGAGCTGCTAAAAAGGTGGGGTGTGGAAGTCAAAGGGGAGCTAAGGTTCAAGTCACAAGGTAAGCAAATAAAGGTATTATTTTTTTTACGAGTAGGAATGGTATGTGATGGAACTCAGGTGAAACTCTTTCAAGAAGAGTTTGAGTTGTTCAGAAGATTGAGTAAAGGAGGGATAAGGGGAGGAAATCAAGGAGTTTGAGTAGGAAGCAAGAGTTGGCCGTATAGGGGACTCTGTAAGTGAAAATTTGGCTAGGTCTCTTAGTGTTTGCAATCTCAGTATTTAGATTAATGGTTGCCGAATTCTTTTTGTGCATTTTTGAGATTTGTTTGGTCATTCTCCTATTTTGCTGAAATAGGGTAGGGTACCTTCGGTTTTTCTCTTTTTCTTTCTTTTGCTAGAAGTCGAAACCTACACCCTACACTTGTGCCGACTTGTGTAAGATAAAACTATCATCCTTTCTCTTCTTCAAAACCGAATTCTCTCATCTCCTCCCCTCTTCTTTTCTCTTTTCTTATCGACCCTTATCTTCTTCACCTTTGTTTTCCCATAAAACCAAATACCTGCTACTGATTTCTCCTTAGCCAACCTATATCCTCTATATTTCTCTTCTTCTTTTCCTCATTAACCCTTATCAAAGCTAGTTTGCTAAATCTCCATTGAAGTCGAACCTCTCATCCTTTCTTTCAAACCGAAACTTTTCTACACTGAGGTACTTCAAAAGTCGAACCTTTGATTATACTTTTCTCTTCTTGTGCGGTGGTTGGATCTACAGTAAATCCAGAGTAGTGTCATAATGTTTTAGGTAAGTGCTCGAATCTTTCATTAGTTACTCATGTTTTAAGGTAAAAGTTGAAATCCCTATCAACTAAGGGTGGCTAACATTTGGACTAAGGGCATATTGGCCTCTTTCTTTTGGTTTTGTCTGCGCTAGTGTGGACAAGGGGGACATTCAGTAAAGGGCTTCGAAGGCTAACACTGTTGGACATCTAGATCTAGTCCAAATTTTGACAAAGGTAAGAAATTTAGGGCCTAAGGTGTTAATGGCTGAATATGGTAAGGAGTTTAATACATGATAGTTATCGACTTGTAGTCTAACATATGGGTAACCGATTGTAGGATATCGTAAGGGGATCCCATCGTCAATTCGTTGCAAAATAGGTGTGTAAACGACACCCACTTATAGACTAGATCGGCAAAAGCCGAAAAGCCGAAATGCAGAAGAGCTGGCATTTTGTGAACTTGCAAGCGTGTGAGCGCTCGTGAGATAGTTTGTTTGTTAATCCTAGTAATCTCAAGTGGTAAGATTGCAGAGTGCGCAATTTTGTGCACTTCGGTATATTTGGGCTTAATGGGTCAAAATCGGGTTAATGGGCCAACGGGCTCAATTCGGTAAAAATGCTTGGTAGGTGTTTCTGTTAATACGTTAATGGCTGTAATATGCATGAAAACCCTAAAATAGTAAATTTACTAAATACCCCTAAGTATGAAAATTACCATTATACCCCTAGGTGCAAAGTGACTGTTATACCCCTAGGGTTAATTTTGACTGAAATGCATGATATTTTGTTTCTGTATGTCATATGCCATGACATGTATATCTGTTGCATGGGATATGGGTTATATTGATGGAGGAAGCGTTCTGGTAGCTATGCCACAAATATCTGTTTCTGGTGGCTATGCCACAAATATCTGTTCTGGTGGCTCTGCCACAATATCTGTATCTGGTGACTCTGTCACAATATCTGTTTTGGCAGCCATGCTGCAATTTTTGTGGTGTGTAGTGGATGGGTGGGTCGAGTTGTCTCCCTACATGGTGTAAGGTTGGTACGGGGATGTATACGAATGGATATGGGTTGGGTTTTCTGCATACATGAAATATCTATTTTATATCTGTTATGGGCCTACGGGCTTCATTTTGAATTCTTTATAGGGCTAAGGCCTAACTTAAACTATTTCTATGGTTTGATCTGATTTGGACTATGGTTGGGTTATTTTACACACTGAGTTTTCCAAACTCACCTTGTAATTTCATCCATGCAGGAAATCCCTAACCATAGTGGAGTTGGAGTTATGAGGGATTCGGAGTGGCCACATGTTCTGCAAATTCAGTTTTCTTCATATGTTTTTATCAGCCTTTACTTGCTTTAATTGTTTTGGATTTTAAGTTGTAACAAGGGCGCTCATAAATTTATGGTTTTATTAATTTTTTTACTTATACTCGATTTAAACTGTTAGATTCATGCTGTGTGGTTTTTTGTTCAAAATTAATAAACAATTTCAAAACACAATGAGTGTAACAAATGGATAACCTAAAGACTTAATTAATCGGTGTTTTTTTTCTTAGTCAACAATTAACCATTGTTTTACAAAATCACCCTGAGTACCATAAACAAAGAACACAACCAACCGTAAGTTAATGTGACACGTCAGACTTGGCCATAACATCCAGGCTGGGTTTGGGGCATTAAATTTAGTGGTATTAGAGCCAGGTTGCTACAACTCGGCTGTGGAATGGGTCTAAAAAAAACAAACAAACAAACAAAAGTTTGTGGAAATTTTAAAAAATAAAACAAAGATTTTCGAAAATCACTTTGGGAATTCATTTTTTTTAAGATTTTCTTTCTACAATAAATGATTTCAAAGATTGCAAATCCGGTTTTCAAAAAATTTGGATTTTGAAAAGGTGGCACACGTATCTCCGGCCCATGTCTGTAAGTATCATTCTGAATTTTTCTAAATGCTTTTGAATTATCAGCTATATGCCTGTACTGAAACCCTATTATGATACTCTAGTTAGGGTGATACTGAAACTGTAGGAATTTTGATAAGTAGATTGAGACTGTAGCTAGGCTATGATTTCGCGAAAAACTAACTTTGAATTACTGTCTGTTCATAAAACATCTGTAATAAACACTAAAATATTTAATTGATGCATAAAATTTGTAATCTGATAATACGATATGAGTACGAGAGCAGCTCATGGAAGAGGCTGTGGACGTGGCCGAGGTAGTGCACGGGCTAGATCTTCATCTTCAGGACATATGCTGGCAGCAGATGCATCGGTACCACCGGCAACAGAAATGGAGTCTCATGATCGAGGTGCCAAGGATGACGCTCTATCTTAGGCAATGCTTCGTGTTCTGGAAAGGGTTATCGGGGAAAGTACGGGTAACAAAATTCGAGGATCTATTTCTGATCGACCCCGGGCTAATGGAGCAGATATCTTCAGGGGCTATCTGGTGTAGCCCCGAATGTGGCTGAATATTGGTTAGAGGCCACGGAACGAATTATGGATGATTTGGACTGTTCCGTAGAGCAGAAGCTGAAGAGAGCCATATCATTGCTACGAGATGAGGCTTATCAGTGGTGGCTCACTGTGAGAGATGAGACCCTAACTGATAGGGTGACTTGGGAGCTGTTTAAGATGGCCTTCAACTGAAAATATGTTGGGGCGAGTTATGTGGACGCCCGTAGGAAAGAATTTCTAAATCTGGTTCAAGGGGGTAAGACAGTTGCTGAGTACGAGGCTGAGTTTCTGAGGTTGAGCCGGTATGCCATTGGGATAGTCGCTACAGAGTATGAACGTAGTGTGCACTTCGAGGATAGTCTTAGAGATGAACTTAGGGTGCTGATTGCTCCGCAGAGGGAGCATGACTTTGCTGCTTTGGTGGAGAAAGCTAAGATAGCTGAAGAGGTGAAGCGTACTGAAATACAGAATAGTGAGAAAGATCGAAATCATTTTCAAAGGGATTTAGGACCTTCGGGTGGTACAAATAGGAATGTTAAAAGAGAAAGAGTGGAAGAGCCAGTTCAAGCAGTTCTGATGAATGTTGTTAGACCGCAAGTTTGTGGGGACTATGGTAAGGTACATCTGGACGAGTGTAAGAGACGTTCTGGTGCTTGTTTTCGGTGCAGATCTATGGAGCATAAAGTCAAGAACTGTCCTCAGAAAATAGATCAGGTTCAAGTTGTAGAACAGAAGGTTGCTCAACCAGTGAGAGGTGGACCACAACCACCTAGAGGACGTGGAAAAGGTAGGGGCAGAAACGAAAATGGTCGGGGTTAAGGAGCACCTGGCAGGAGTGCCGAAAATGCTGAGGCTCGTCAGCAAGCGTTGGTGTATGCAGCTCGTCGTCAAGAGGAGGGTGATGCACCCGACGTCATAACTTGTACGTTCTTGATTTCAAGCATGCCGTACACTACTTTGATAGATATTGGATCTACTCATTTGTATGTTGCATGTGCCATATCTGGGTCACTGGGTGTGCACTCTGAGGAGACTGTGAGTGGGGTTTCAGTACTAAGTCCTTTGGGCCACTCGGTTAGGGTAGACAAACTGTATAAAGACGTGCCTTTAGAAACTCAAGGTAAGATTTTCTCTGGAGACTTGATAGAGCTACAGTTCAGAGAATTTGACCTCATTCTGGGAATGGACTGGCTTGTTAAGCATAGGGCAACTCTGGATTATGCCACTAAGAAAATGGTGTTAAAGACCGCGAAGGGTGATGAGGTTATGGTGATAGGTGAGCGAATGGATTATTTGTCCAATGTGGTGTCAGGGTTGAGAGACGAGAAGTGGATTCGTAAGGGTTGTAAGGTTTATTTGGCATTTGTAAGTCAGTCGGAGACTGAGGGACTGACGGTGGATAAGGTTAAAACCGTTAAGGAATTCCAAGATATTTTTCCAAAGGAGCTTCCGGGATTGCCTCCGAATTGAGAAGTGAGTTTGGAATCGACTTGTTGCCTGGAACAGCACCAGTGTTCATCGCACCATACAGGATGGCACCGAAGGAGTTAGTGGAGCTGAAAGCACAGATTCAAGAGTTATTGGATAGAGGCTTTATTAGACCGAGTGTGTCTCTGTAGGGAGCACCAGTGTTGTTTGTGAAAAAAAGAGATGGGACGATGCGGATGCGCATCGATTGTTGGCAGTTGAACAAACTGACGATTAAGAATAAATACCCTCTGCCAAGAATCGACGATCTGTTTGACCAACTTAGAGGAGCTTCGGTATTCTCCAAGATCGATCTTCGATCTAGATATCATCAGTTAAGGGTTAAGGAGGTAGATATTCATAAGACGTCATTCAGGACTCGGTATGGTCATTACGAGTTTTTGGTTATGCCATTTGGACTGACAAACGCTCCTGCAACATTCATGGATCTGATGAATCGTGTATTCCAACCATTTTTGGATATATTCATAGTCGTTTTTATTGACGATATTCTGGTATATTCTGAAACTAAAGAGAAGCATATTGAGCATCTCTGCATTATGCTGCAAGTGTTGAGGGAGAAGGAACTTTATGCAAAATTCAGTAAGTGTGAATTCTGGTTGAGGTAGGTAACCTTCTTAGGTCATGTTGTCTCTGCTGAGGGGATCAAGGTGGACCCTCGAAAGATTGAAGCGATTCTGGAGTGGAAGCCACCTAGGTCGGTGTTAGAAATTCGGAGTTTCCTGGGTTTGGCAAGGTACTACAAAAGGTTTTTGGAAGGTTTTTCTGTGTTGGAAGCACCATTGACAAAGCTTAAAAGGAAAGGAACACCGTTTGTTTGGACCGAGAAGCAGTAGAAAGCTTTTGAGAAATTGAAGAAAGTTCTGACCGAGGCACCTGTATTAATTCTGCCGGAGTCTGGGAAGGATTTTACAGTGTACAGTGACGCATCACATGTGGGTTTGGGCTGTGTGTTGATGCAAGAGGGTAAGGTGGCTACTTATGCATCACGACAGCTTAAGCCTCACGAATTAAACTATCCTACTCACGATTTAGAATTGGTAGCAGTAATCTTTGCACTTAAGATTTGGAGACACTACTTGTACAGAGAAAGGTGTGTCATATACACGGATCATAAGAGTCTTAAGTACTTGCCGACTCAGAAGGAGCTGAACCTTAGGCAACAAAGATGGATAGAGTTACTTAAGGATTATGACTGTTTGATTGAGTATCACCAAGGCAAGGCTAATGTGGTAGCCGATGCCCTAAGCCGTAGAGCTGTATCTGATCTAAGAGCAATGTTTGCTAGTCTGAGTCTGTATGATGATGGTAGTTTGTTGGCTGAGTTACAAGTAATGCCAACCTAGGTGGATCAGATTAGGGAAAAACAGTTGAAGGATGATCTTTAGTTTCTCGATTCCAACAAGTTAAGAAAGGGGAAACTTCTGAGTTTGGATTGAATAGTAAAGGACTTCTGTGTTTCTGAGGAAGAGTTTGCATTCCGAAGGACTCTGACTTAAGGCAGTCAATACTGAAAGAAACTCATGGAGGACTTTGTGCTATGCATCCTGGAGGGAATAAGTTGTATCGCGACTTGCGAGAACTGTATTGGTGGCCTAGGCTTAAACGAGAAGAAACGGAGTTTGTGGGGAAATGTCTGACATGCCAGCAAGTGAAAGCTGAGCATCAACTACCTTCCGGACTTTTACAGCTAGTGAAGATACCACTTTGGAAGTGGGAGAGGGTAACCATGAACTTTGTGAGTGGGTAGCCCTTGACACCGATGAAGACGGACTCGGTTTGGGTGATTGTGGAAAGGTTGACCAAATCTGCTCATTTCATACCTGTCCGCACTGATTATTCACTTCAGAAGTTAGCTAAGTTGTATGTAGCGGAGGTCGTTCGACTTCATGGAGTCCTAGTCTCAATTATTTTTGACCGGGATCCTAGGTTCACATCTCGGTTCTGGCAAAAGTTGCATGAGGCATTGGGAATGTGATTAAAATTTAGCACGGCTTTTCATCCTCAGACTAATGGTCAGTCGGAAAGGGTTATTCAGATTTTGGAAGACATGTTGAAGAGATGCATTATTGACTTTCGAGGTAGTTGGGAAGATTACTTGCCGTTGGCAGAGTTTGCGTATAACAACAGTTATCAGGTGAGTATCCGAATGGCACCATATGAAGCACTGTATGGACATAGGTGTCGTACACCTAGTTGTTGGACTGAATTGGGAGAATGACAGGTTCTTGGACCTGAGTTGGTAGCAAATACTGAAGATAAGGTTAGAATATCAGAGATCGATTAAAAGAAGCATCTGATAGGAAAAAGTCGTATCCAGATTTGAAGCTTAAGGAGATTGAGTACTCAGTGGGTGATATGGTCTTATTGAAGGTTTCTCCTTGGAAGAAGATATTAAGGTTTGGTAAGAAGGGCAAGTTGAGTCCGAGATTCATCGGGCCTTATCGGGTTCTTAAGCGAGTAGGTCTAGTGGCTTACCAATTGGAATTACCTCTGGATTTAGACAGGATTCACGATGTTTTTCACGTCTCCATGTTAAGGCGATATCATTCTGACCCTACTCATGTCGTGCCAGTTGCAGAGATTGAAGTGCAGCCTGATTTGACTTTCGAGGAAGAGCCTGTGCATATATTGGATTGAGATGTTAAGATTCTAAGAAGGAAGTCAGTTTCATTAGTAAAGGTACTCTGGCGTAATCATGGCAGAGAGGAAGCTACTTGGGAACCAGAAGAGGCGATGCGTCAACAATACCCTCATCTGTTTGGATCAGATAAATTTTGAGGATGAAATTTCTTTAAGGAGGGTAGAGATGTAACGCCCTGATTTTCGAGACTCTTCGGAATTTCTGTGAGTTTTGGTGAATCTTGATTTTTGTATGATCTGATTGTATAAACCATGTTTAAGAATGTTACTGGGCCTCTAGAAAACCCAAGTCTAAGTTAAAACCTGGTAGATTTAATAAATTTTGATTTTAAAAGAGAAAGGGGTTCTGGTGTATTAGGCTTTTAAGATTAAATTGGTAGAATAGGCCACAAGAAGACCTATGGTAAAGTGGCAGGGTGAAGCCACTGAGGTGCTAAAAAGGTGGCATGTGAAAGTCAAGGGGGAGCTAAGGTTCAAGTCACAAGGTAAGCAAAAAAAGGTATTATTTTTTTTTATGAGCAGGAATGGTATGTGATGGAACTCAGGTGAAACTCTGTCAGAAAGAGTTTGAGTTGTTCAGGGGATTGAGTAAAGGAGGGATAAGGGGAGAAAATCAAGGAGTTTGAGTAGGAAGCAAGAGTTAGTCGTATAGGGGACTCTGTAAGTGTAAATTCGGCTAGGTCTCTTAGTGTTTGCAATCTCGGCATTTGGATTAGTGGTTGCCGAATTCTTTTTGTGCATTTTCGAGATTTGTTTGGTCATTCTCCTGTTTTGTCGAAATAGGGTAGGGTACCTTAGGTTTTTCTCTTTTTCTTTCTTTTTCTAGAAGCCAAAACCTACACCCTACACTTGTGCCGACTTGTGTAAGATAAAACTATCATCCTTTCTCTTCTTCAAAACTGAATTCTCTCATCTCCTCCCCTCTTCTTTTCTCTTTTCTTATCGACCCTCATCTTCTTCACCTTTGTTTTCCCTCAAAACCAAATACCTGCTGCCGATTTATCCTTAGCCAAACCTATATCCTCCATATTTCTCTTTTTCTTTTCCTCATTAACCCTTATCAAAGCTGATTAGCCAAATCTCCATTGAAGCCGAACTTCTCATCCTTTCTTTCAAACTGAAACTTTTCTACACTGAGGTACTTCAGAAGCCGAATCTTTGATTATACTTTTCTCTTCTTGTGTGGTGGTTGGATCTACAGTAGATCCGGAGTAGTGTCATAACGTTTTAGGTAAGTGCTCGAATCTTTCATTAGTTACTCATATTTTAAGGTAAAAGCCGAAATCCCTATCAACTAAGGGTGGCTAACATTTGGACTAAGAGCATATTGGCCTCTTTCTTTTCGTTTTGTATGCACTAGTGTGGACAAGAGGGACATTCAGCAAAGGGCTTCGAAGGTTAACACAGTTGGACATCTAGATCTAGTCCAAATTTCAGAAAAGGTAAGAACTTTAGGGCCTAAGGTGTTAATGGCCGAATATGGTAAGGTGTTTAATACATGATAGTTATCAACTTGTAGTCTAACATGTGGGTAACCGATTATAGGATATCGTAAGGGGATCCCATCGTTAATTCGTCGCAAAACAGGTGTGTAAACGACACCCACTTTAGACTAGGTTGGCAAAAGCTGAAAAGCCCAAAAGCCGAAATGCTGAAGAGCCGGCATTTTGTGAACTTGTGAGCGTGCGAGCACTCGTGAGATAGTTTGTTTGTTAATCTTGGTAATCTCAAGCGGTAAGATTGCAGAGTGAACAATTTCGTGCAGTTCGATATATTTGGGCTTAATGGGCCGAAATCGGGTTAATGGGCCAACAGGACCAATTCGGTAAAAACGCTCGGTAAGTGTTTCTATTAATACGTTAATGGCTATAATATGCATGAAAACCCTAAAATAGTAAATTTACTAAAATACCCCTAAGTATGAAAATTACCATTATACCCCTAGGTGCAAAGTGACCGTTATACCCCTAGGGTTAATTTTTACTGAAATGCATGATATTCTGATTCTGTATGTTGTATGCCATGACATGTATATCTGTTGCATGGGATATGGGTTATATTGATGGAGGAAGCGTTCTGGTGGCTATGCCACAAATATCTATTCTGGTGGCTCTGCCACAATATCTGTATTTGGTGACTCTGTCACAATATCTGTTCTGGCAGCCATGCTGCAATTTCTATGGTGTGTAGCGGATGGGTGGGTCGAGTTGTCTCCTGACATGGTGTAAGGTTGGTATGGAGGTGTATACGGATGGATATGGGTTGGGTTTTTTGCATACATGAAATATCTGTTTTGTATCTGTTATGGGCCTATGGGCTTCATTCTGAATTTTGTGTAGGGCTAAGGCCCAACTTAATCTGTTTCTGTGGTTTGATCTGATTTGGACTATGGTTGGGTTATTTTACACATTGAGTTTTCCAAACTCACCCCTTAATTTCATCCATGCAGGAAATCCCCAACCATAGTGGACCTGGAGTTGTGAGGAATTCGGAGTGGCCACAGGTTCTGCAAATTCAGTTTTCTTCATGTGTTTTGATCAACCTTTACTTACTTTAATTGTTTTGGATTTTATGTTGTAATAAGGCCGCTCATAAATTTTATGGTTTTATTAATTGTTTTACTTATACTCGATTTAAACTGTTAGATTTAGGCTGTGTGGGTTTTTGTTCAAAATTAATAAATGATTTGAAAACACAACGAGCATAACAAATGGAAAACCTAAAGACTTAATTAACCGGTGTTTTTTTTTTAGTCAATAATTAACCATTGTTTTACAAAATCACCCTGATTACCATAAACAAAGAACACAACCAGCCGTAAGTCAATGTGACACGTCAGACTTGGCCATAACGTCCAGGCTGGGATTGGGGCGTTACATGTACCACCTCATATCAACTTATACACAACCACATCTCTGATATGCCCGTTGAACCATTCGGAATACTATTGGATACCAGGGAATCTCGCACCCTAAGTGCCACATATATATAGCCGAAGCTATCTCAAATCTCGTATCATATATAATGCTCACTCTCGAGCTAACAACGGGTCTGCTCACACAAGTTGACGGTAATGAAGAAGCTACATGGTGCTGCTCACACAAGCTGACAATTATCCAAACACATGCCGGATAACTCAACTATCAGTAGTGTAACAGCTTGTTTTTAGTTAAATCAAAATGGTGGTTTTAAAACCACAAATCTAAAGTCAAAATAATTATTTTATTATTATTTTAATGTCTACAACATGAATATATGATTGTCTGAAATTTTAATTAAGAAATTTTATCATTTGATTAGTTAATTTGAGAAAGAGGGCTAAATCGTGTATAGTGAAAAATTAGAGTTCTATAAGCAAAAAGGGTTTAATAGCTATGAAATTAAATAGTGGAAGCCCTTATGTTGTAATTATACCCTCATTAAGGTTAGTGGACATAATTGTAAATGTTTTATATAAAATGTTAATGTTTTAATAAAGGTTAAATTAGTAAATTATAAAATAATAAAAACATGATATTATAATCTTCATTAAGCTCCCACCACCAAAATTTAGGGTTTGAAACACCATTAGAAAGATTGGAACATTCGGCCATGGTACCTTGAGCATGTAAGTCCATTTTTGTTCGATTTTGATGATTTTTATGTTTTTGAGATCGTTGCAGCTTAGTCTAGCTAGCCCAGGGACTACTTTGTGAAACTGTTAAAGATTTAGGATGTTTCCATTAATGAATATATGTTTGTTTTGATGTTTTATGATAGACTATAAATGTTTGTTATGAATTATACAAGTTTTATTAATTGATTTTTTAGTGAAAATACAAATTAGGGATTAAATTGTAAAATGTGGAAACTTTGTGGTTTAAATGTGAAATAAATGAAAAATGGGCTGTTAGGGACCAAATTGTAATTCAGCTAGCATGGGTTGTGGTTATATTGCTTGAATTTGTGCTTTTATGAAATAAGGACTAAATTGTAAAAATGTGAAACATTAGGGGAAAATGTGTAAAAGTGCCTTAATGTGAATTTTGGACTAAATTGAATTGAGAAGTAATTAAATAAGTTAATTTTGATTACATATAGATCAAGAAAAACGATGTCCAGATCTAGATTAAGGGAAAAACAAAGTGCTCAATTAATCGACCTGTTTCACTGTTTTAGCGTCTGAGGTAAGTTCATATGTAATAAGTTTCATTGTGAATATATTTTAAATGCTTTGATATTGGATAAACTATGACTAAGAGACTACAGCCATGTTCGACAATGATTCGACGACAATTCAGTATTGGAAATCCCAGCTGAATCTTAGGAATAGATTAAAATACAAATGACATGTCATTAGAGGTTGTTGTGATATTGTGAATCCGGTGCTGGTCCTGTACATCCTACCGGTGGCTGAGTATATCGGCATGTGTTATGGTTACTTGACAGCTTGTGTGAGCAGCACCATGTAGCTATGTCTTGACCCACAACTTGTGTGAGAAGGGTAGTTGATAGTTCAAGAGTGGGAATATATGTAATATGATATTGAGATAACTTCAGCTATAAATATGGCACTTAGGGTGCGAGTTTCATGAGTATCCGATAGTATTCTGAATGGTTCAACAGGTAAATGAAAGATGTGGTTGAGTATGAGATTGATATGTTATGGTACAGGTATGTACATGAACCATATAAACTTTAAATCGAAGAAGTTGTGAAGTTTGCATATAATCTTATGATTAAAGATGTGAAAGGTTTGTTAGTTATTATGAGTTACATGTTGATATACTCAATTTGTGAAATTATGTACTTTTGATTAAATCGAGTTATTTCATATGAGCTTACTAAGCTATAAGGCTTACTTTGTTTATTTTATCATGTTTTATAGTGATTTCAAAGCTAGCTCAGATTCGGGGATCATCGGAGACTTCGTCACACTATCCTACTATCACTTTGGTACTTTTGAATTTAAGTATTTTGAGCATATGGCATGTATAGGAATTTTTGTTAATTTGGTACATAAGTTGATGATAAGTATAGCCATTTGAATTGGCTTGTAAATCTCCTAAGTTTGGTTTTGTATATTGTCATATGAGTTGACTTATTTTGGTATGTTTGAATCATGTATATACTTGTGTGTATGGTTTGTGAGATGTGTTGCTTAATAGATATGTGATGATGGTTGAAAATAGGTATTATGGATAGTAAATGGTTAAGTTATGAATATTGGTATGCTAGTGAATCTAAATATTAATGCATATTTGAGATTGGTCATTGTTGATGAACTGCGAAAGTAAGTTTTGGTATGACTTTGAATGGCATAATTTGGTATTGCGTGTCTTGTATTGTTGGTTTTGAAATGGTATAAATAATGCTTGGTTGAGGTTGATTTAATGCATATATGTGCTATGTTTTGTGCCAATTGGATTAATGTAGGTATATGAAGATTTGGGTGGCAAAATGGCTTGGTAAATAGCCTATTTTTCTCCATACGGGCGTGTGTCTCAGCCGTGTGTGATACACGGTTATGTACACGACCGTATGTCCCCTAGTGTTGAAATAGAAACCAAGTCAGTATGCTCCACACGGCCTCACACACAGACGTGTGACTTGCCCGTCTGGCATAAGTCAGTATACCTTACAGGTTTGGCACGGCCTAGCATGTAATATCCTGATTTTGGGCCTAGTCGGAATAGTGGTTTCGTGACCACAAAATCCGAGATAGAAATAATTATTTTATGATTATTTTAAGGTCTATGATATGATTGCATGATTGTGTGAAAATTTCGTGAAGAAATTTTATGCATAAAGTGCTTAATTTGAAATTTGGAACTAAATTGAATAAATTGCAAAACTTGTGTTCTAGAAGTATTTTGCATAAAATTGAATTAGATTATTAATTAGAGGTCCTTAAAGAGTAATTTTACCAATTTCTAAGTCTATGGACAAAAATTAGGACATGGAAGGAATTTTTGGAAAGTTTAGTAGTAAGGGCATTTTGGTCATTTAGGGTAAAATGAATTAAAATACAAAATTAAAGCCAATTTTGCTCATCTTCAACCCCATGGCCGAATATAGCAAGGAGAAACCATGGCTAGGGTTTTTCAAGCTTCCAAGCTCGATTGTAAGTCCGTTCTAGCCTCGTTTTTAATGATTTTTACGTTTTAGAGTCCCGTAGCTCGATTTAGCTTATGCTAGCAATAATTTAACCTAGGGTTTATATTTGGAAAAATACCCATAGGTGAAATTTGTGTATTTTGGTGTTTTATGATAGAATGTGAGGTTTTAAATTATGTTAGACAACTTGTGCTACTCGGTTTTAAGTGAAAACGAGCAAAAGGGCTTAATCGGTAAAAATACCTAATAGTCATAAGTACATGTTAGAGTGAGAATTTGATGTTGCCATAGAAGGAAAAATGATCAGCATGTCATAAAACATAAGAAAATAGGCTGAATTTTAATTTACGAGCTTTGGGGCAAAAGTGTAAATATGCAAAAGTTTAGGGCAAAATTGTAATTTTTCTAAAATATGATTTTGGGTCAATTTGAATAATGTGAGTCCTAATTAGACTATATTTTAAATGATAGAGCAAGGAAAACTGAAATTCGGGCTAAAATGGGGAAAATACCAAGTTGTGGACGAAATGGTAAAAATAGCCATTTTCGCATACGAGGTAAGTTCATGTGTAAATGTAGTAACATAATTGTCATTTTAAGCAATTTAATGTTGTTTATATGATATGATGCTGATTATTATCATGAAATATTATGCTTTGTGGTTATTGTTGAGCAATATGTAATTATGTGAATTACTTGATGAGTATGAACTATCACCGAAGTATCAATTTTGATATTCCGTGGAAGATGGCAGAGATGTGTGATCGAGGAAAACGCCCATTTGAACCTTAGGAATAGATTAGGATACAAGTGACATGTCACTAGGATGGTTGAGCATCCGAACTCGTTGAGTTGAGTCCGAGTTCACTTATGGATGCGAGCGTCCGAACTCGTTGAGTTGAGTCCGAGTTCGTGAGATGTAACTAGGCATCCGAACTCGTTGAGTTGAGTCCGAGTTCACTTATGGATGCGAATGCCCGAGCTCGTTGAGTTGAGTCCGAGTTCACTTATGGGCGGGTTACATGGTAGCTTGGCTACATATGTGGCACTTATGTGCAAACTTTCCATGTATCCGAATTATATTCCGATGTGTTCAACGGGTAAAGTTCTACTCAAATGGAGGAATACTCAAGATGAAAGGGACGTATTGGTAAGTGTTGTGAAATGGATACTTTGAACAGGTATGTACTTAACCCTCGGGTTGAAAACTCGATATAACAACAATATGGTAAGATGATAAATGAAAAGGTGATATGAATGTCTTGGTGATGATTATGCAAATGATGTTTTATGTTTGCTTATATGGTTATGTTACTTGCTATTTGCATGTGAGCTTACTAAGCATTTATGCTTACTCCTCCTTTTCATTCCTTGTAGTGTTGACAAGCCAGCTCGAAATCGGAAACGGTCGGAGGCACGCTCACACTATCCGTATACCATCTTGGCATAATGGCTTGTATATTTTGAGTATGGCATGTATAGCATTATAATCATTTTATATGTATGGTCTTATGATATGGTTATTGAGTGGTATGGAAATAGAAATGCTTGGTAATGATTAGCCATTGGAATGGCTAATCATGATCATATTTGGTATTATGTATGTCAAATTGCTAGCTAATCCATGGAAACCATGAAATAGGTAAAATTTACCATAAAATAGATTCAGACAGCAGCAGTGACGTGAGTTTGAAAAATCACTAAAAATATTAGAAATGGAATTAAATAATGAATAAGTTATGGAATCGAAGCTTGATGAGTCTATTTTCATATGGAATAAGCGAAACAGGTATATGAGCTATATTTTATGAGATGTTTAAATTTTTGTGAAACAGGGCCAGAGCGATTTCTGGATCCCCTGTTATGACTTTGGAAATTCACCATAAATTTTAAAAAGATAATTATAAGTCATGCTTTATATTTACAGATTCCTTATTGAGTCTAGTTTTATTAGAGACAAACGGCATAGTCATTGAAGGTCTGTATAGGGAGATATCTGATTCGTAATACACAGAGGTCAGAGTAGTTGAACCCTGAAACAGGGGAGATTTTAACTAATAAACTGTACTAATTGGCCCAACCAAAAATTCTAGAAAAAAATTAGTAGATATATATATGAGTCTAGTTTCAGGAAAAATTTACGGAATTGGATTTCGAGTTTCGTAACTCGAGATATGATTTTTAAAGCGACTGTGATGCAGTTAGCCAGCTTGTCTGGAAATTTTAAAATGAATTGTATGAGCTGTTTAATTAATGAATTAAGTCCGTTAACACCTCGTGTTCGACTCCGGAAACGGTCTCGGGTACGGGGTGTTACATAGCACACGACCTGCCACATGGGCATGTATGGCCATTTTTAGGGCACATGGGCGTGTGTGCTGGCCGTGTGATCGAAGTCAAATAGTTACACGAAATGGGACACGGCCATGTGCTTCCATTTTGAATGTCCACATGGCCTGTAACAAGAGCGTGTCATTATCACACGGCTGGGCCACAGGGGCATGTGTCCCCTATTTTTGAGAAAACTTTTCTAAGTATTCTATGCGTTTCCAAAGTTGTGGGTTTAATCCTGAACCACTCCCATTGCATGTTTAGGGCCCAGTAGGCTCGTATTAAGGAAAATATAATTGGTTGTGATTTAATTGTATTTGAATTGATTAATTTGTATGTGAAATGTATGTTTAAATGTATGATAAGTTCGGTAATGCTTCATAACCCTATTCCGGTGTTGAATACAGGTGAGGGGTGTTACAGGTAGGACGTACAGACCAGCATCCGAATCACATAACCCCTAATAACATGTCATTTGTATCCTAATCTATTCCTAAGGTTCAATCAGGATTTCTCACTTGCCGAATCGTTGTTGAATATGTCCGCAGTGTTGTATTCTTAATTTATCCAATATCAAAGCATTTAAATCACAAATATAATAATGTTTAATACATAAGAACTTACCTCGAATGCAAAAACGACGTAATAAGTCGATTAGTTCGGAACCTTGTTCTTTCCCCTATCTAAATCCGTATTTCGCCTTTCTTTATCTAAATAATAACAAATTTAGCTTATTTAATTATCACTCTATTCAATTTAGTCCAAAATACACATTAAGGCAAATTTACACTTTTGCCCCTAACATTTCAACATTTTTACAATTTATTCCTTATTTCATAAAATCACAAATTCATGCAATTCAACCAAGACCCATGCTAGTTGAATTTCAATTATATCCCTAGCAGTCCATATTTTTCTTTTATTTTGCAATTTAACCACAAAATTTACACATTTTACAATTTAATCCCTATTGGACATTTTGCTAAAAATCACTTAACAAATGTTGTTTACCTAATAGCAAGCATGCATTTTCTATCATAAAACATCGAAACACAAAAATATTCATCAATGGAAAAACCCTAAGCCTTTAAAAGTTTTGCAAAATAGTCCCTGGGCTAGCAAAATTAAGCTGCAACGATCTTAAAAACATAGAAATTATTAGAAACAGGACAAAATTCACTCACCTATTGAGATAGAATTCTTGACTGATTGTAAAGCCCTAACAATGGCTTCTATTCTTGCTTAATTCGGCTAAGGAAGATGATAACATAACAAAAATATGGTTTTTGTTTTATTATTTAGTTTATTACAATAATTAATTAATTACCCTTTACTAATACATTAAAACTTATATAAGTAATGTCTATTTGAACAAATAATGGTCTATTTACCACCTAACTCCCTCATCTATTTAATTTAATAGCCAAATAGTACTTTTAGCTATTAGAACATCACTTTTTCACTTAACGTAATTTAGTCCTTTTTATCAAATTAAACATTCAAACAATAAGATTTTATTAACAAAATTTCACACAATCATAATATCATGCTGTAAACATTAAAATAATAATAAAATAATTATTTCAACTTTGAATTTGTGGTCTCAAACTAAAAATGGGCTGTTACAGCGATAGTTCAAGCCAAGAAGCATGACAATGAAAGTTGCTTGAGGATTAGAGGAATTTAATCCACTTGTACTTAATAGTGTTCCATTGACATCATCAGAAGGTGTGGTTAATGTGCATGTTTAATTCTTAGATTAAATATAGATGTTAAGTTTGGTAAGATATTCATTGCAATTTAATGCAGCGACAATCACCTATCCTTTTATACCTTGTGAGCACTTAGTATTCTGTTGAATATTCACGTTAGGGATCCTAATTTAACATTATCATATTTTATCTTATTATTTTCAAGTTATCCTTTGACAACTACTCTCACAATTTATCTCATTTCTATCTATTTATTGTGCTGACATTGATAGAGAAAAGACAACCATCCTCGTGGGGTTGATATCCGACAGACTCATATCTGCCTACTATACTTGCACCGATAGTGTACACTTGCACATTATTGTTGTGACGTTAAACAACTGACCAAGTTTTGGTGTTGTTGCTGGGGATGGCGTTTGTTTGATATTTAATTTTGTTTGTGCACTTTGTTTTTTAGTATATAATATTTAGTTGCCACTAACTTTTTTTCTTTTTGTTCCTATTTTCACATTTTATTTTAGGTGTTTGATGACCCGTAGCAATTCAGAGTTTATTGCCGATATTGATCAAGAAATTGAAAAAACCATTCAGAGGAGACTTCAAGAACAAAGGAATATGGCTTTACCAAGAAGCAATGAAGCCATACACCAAGTGCAACCCCAAAATGCTAATGACCCACCATTATCGCAAGATGTTCAAATACAAAACAAGACTATACGAGACTTTGTAGTACCTGTCTTGGATGACTTACAACTGGAGTTGTTAGGCCAGCAATCCAAGTTGGGAATTTTGAACTCAAGTGAGTAATGTTTGAAATGTTGAATTCTAATAGGCAATATGCTAGATTGCCACATGAAGATGTATGGGAACATCTTAAATCATTTTTATTGGTTTGTAGTCAACAAGGCATTCTTGATGATGCTTTGAAGATGCAATTATTTCCTTATTCCTTGTAGGGAAGAGCACGTACTTGGTTCCTTGGGCTACCTGCTAGATCAATTACTTCTTCGAATGCACTAGCAATATAATTTGTTTTGCACTTTAACCCACCGACAATGAATGTACGTCTTTGAAATGGTATTATAGCTTATCATCAGCTTGATGATGAGAATCTTCACACTACATGGGAACATTATAAATCTTTTCTTCGACGTTGCTGTAACGCCCATTACCCGTGTTCTACGCCGAAACAAGGTATGAGACATTACCGAAACATAACACATGCAATCGTACAAAACCATGACATAGATTTTTTTATTCAAGTTAAAACAATTCAATTTTCATACTTAATCATGCATCATCATACCTTATATCTTGAATAAAATTAATAACTATTAATGGTCATATACAAAATGAGCTATCAAATATTGAAGGCCAACATTTTAGGCCAAATTAATTATGACATAAAACAAAATAACCAAGTCCTCTATACATGCCATAATCCAAAATATTGTTTTCAAAATACCAAAAAGTATTGATAGTGTGGATGGATCTCCGATGATCTCCAAATCCCAAGCTGGCTTGGTGACACTATAAGACAAAGAAAAGAAAAGAGAGTAAGCATAAAGCTTATTAAGTAAGTACGTAAATAATAAACTATTTATCAACATATTTCTCAAGATAAAACAATCATACTAGTATATATACATATGTTCAGGTCAAGCTGTTTTCTTGAGTCACAGTTACTAAATTATTTATATCCGGAGCTATAGAAATCCAATCTAAGATCCGCTAATTTTCCCAGAAACTAGACTCACATATATTCTTACCATAAAATTTTCAGAATATTTAGTCTATCCAATTAGTATAGTTTATTCTTTAAAGTCACCCCTGTTTTGCTGTCTGACAATTTCGACCCCTCTGCACTAAAAATTAGTTATCTCTTTGTACCAGATTTGGATAATGTTTTCATTTGTTCCTTCCGAAAATAGACTTATTAAGGATTTTAAGAATATAAATTATAACCCATAAATTTTCCCATATCAGAATAGGGGATTCCGAAATCATTCTGACTCTATCTCACAGAAATTCAAATATCTTATAATATGAAATTCTTTTGCTTACACCATTTCCTTTATATGAAAATAGACTCAATAAGATTTTATTTCATATCTTATTCAACTTCTAATTTGATTTCCACCATTTTTGGTGATTTTTCAAAGTCACATAACTGCTACTGTTCAAAACTATTTTATTTCTAAATTTCACTCTTTCATGTTTTCTTTGTAGTAACTTTCATTGTAACACTTACTCCATATCAATCTTACCAAAGTTCGTTCACATATCGAGCACGTTGCTCATAAGTTTACACACACAAACCTGTACTTATTCATCACATAGTCATGCTCATATGTATTTTCACTTGGTAAATTTCTCATTGAACTCATTGTAATAATAACAGATACTTGGTGGCCTGTACATAATAACAGAAGTTCCCTGGTACGCATAGTAGCCTGCACTTAGTACTACACATGTGACCTAACATTTTTTGTTACATGTAGTAGCCTGCACTTAGTACTACACACGTGACCTAACCATCGGATACACGTAGTAGCCTGAACTTAGTACTACTCACGTGATCGAAGCTATCGGGTAGGCATAGTAGCCTGCACTTAGTACTACACACGTGACCTAAAACCATCTTAAACACATTGTAGCCTGCACATAGTACTACACATATGTTCTCACAATGGATCATTCGTATCATTTCTATTCCGAAGGTTCAACCGGGAAATTTCTCACTTTTCAACAATTAACAAATTCATTCATATTCTATTTCGATTCGTAATTTACAACAAATAATAATTCTATAGGTAGCCACATCTCATATAATAATGAAATATAATAACATAAAAAGAATCGATATATTATTTACATACAAACTTACTTCAGTGCAAAATATAGTAATTTTGCAATTTAGTCCAATATCTTTTCATTTCCCTGATCAAGGTCGATTCCACGTCTTTCTTGATATATAATAACACATTTGACTTATTAATGGCTCACATTATTCAAATTACCCCAAAAACATCCTATGGCAAAATTTACGATTTTACCCCTAAAGTTTCACAAAATTATGATTTTGCCCATAGGCTCGAAATATAATTTTTATTCAATATCCTTATATTTTAGGCCTAGCTGAACCATTTTCATGACTATGGCAGTCTCCAATTTGCACTCAATCACACACTTATACACATTTTACAACTTTTACTAACTAGTCCTTTTATGCAATTTCATCAAAAATCACTTAGTAAAAGTTGTTTATCACACTCCAAACATTCATATTCATCCATAAAACATCAAAATACATGCATGTCATCCACGGGTACATTTGAAATATAAACCCTAGCTTAAAATATTAGAAGAATTAAGTAAATCGAGCTACGAGGATCTCAAAAATGTAAAGAACATCAAAAACGGGGATAAAACGGACTTACAATCGAGCTTGGAAGCTTGAAAAACCCTAGCTATGTCTTCCGCATGTGAAATTTGGCAAAGGGGTTGAAGATGGACAAAAATTGGATTTTAATTTTGTTTTTAATTCATTTTAATAACTAAATGACCAAAATGCCCTTAATTAAAAACTATGGTGTTTTATCTTCCTTTAGGTATTTTTGTCCAAACTAGTATAATGGTCCAATTGCTATCCAAGGACCTCCACTTTAAAAACCCATTACTCACAAGTACTTAGTATCTTTGTGAACTAGAACACACATTTTACAACTTTTTTAATTTAGTCCTAAATATCAAATTAGAGTCCCTATTGATAAAATTTCTAAATGAAATTTTCACACAATCATGCAATCATGCCATAGACCTTAAAATGATAATAAAATAAATTTTTCTACTTCAGATTTATGATTTCAAAACTGTTATTCTATTTAGGCCTTAAATCGAGCTGTTACAACTCTCCCCCCTTAGGGATTTTTGTCCCCGAAAATCTTACCGGTAAAGAGGTTTGGGTATTGTTTCCTCATGGCTTCCTCCAGTTCCTACGTAGCCTTTTCTACTCCATGACTTTGCCACAATACTTTTACTAATGCTATACTTTTATTGCTCAACTATTTAACTTCTCGAGTGAAAATCTTAATCGGTTCTTCATCGTAGGTCATATCTGGTCGAATCTCAATCTCTATTAGAGAAATCACATGTGAAGGATCAGAATGATAACATCATAGCATCAACACATGAAACACATTATGGATCTTTTCCAACTCTGTTGGCAAAGCTAACTGATATGCCACTGGCCCTATTCTTTCAATAACCTTATACGGCCCAATAAAACGTGAACTCAACTTGCCTTTCTGACCAAATAGGAGAACATTCTTCCACGGAGATACTTTCAAAATTACTTTATCATCGACGTAAAACTCAATCTATTTTCTTTTCAAATCGGCATATGATTTTTGTTTATTAGAAGCTACTTTCAAACAATCTTGAACTACTCTTACTTTCTCTTCAGTTTCCTTAACCAAATCAACTCCGTGGATCTGTTTCTCACTAAGCTCAGTCCAATACAAAGGTGTTTGGCACTTGCAGCCATACAATGCCTCATAAGGTGCCATTTTTATATTTGACTAAAAATTGTTGTTGTAAGCAAATTCAACTAGTGGTAGGTATTTCTCCCAACTACCTTCAAATTCTAATACACAACATCGGAGCATATCTTCAAGTATCTGGATTACCCTTTTGGATTGACCGTCAGTTTATGGATGAAACGCAGTGCTAAAATTCAATTTCCTGCGACTTTTTCCAAAATCTCGAAGTAAATCTCGAATCTCTATCCGAAATAATAGACATAGGTACTCCGTGTAATCTCACAATTTTAGTAATATATAATTCAACCAACTTATCAAGTGAGTAGTCTGTACGTACTAGTATAAAGTGAGCCGATTTCGTCAATCTATCAACCACAACCCAAATGACATCTTTCTTTTTCAAAGTCAGAGGCAAACCTGTCACAAAATCCATCGTGATTCTGTCCCATTTCCCTTCGGGAACCATCACTGGCTGAAGTAAACCTAAAGGTACCTGGTGTTCAGCTTTCACTTGCTGACAAATCAAGCATCTCGATACAAACTCAAAGATATCTCTTTTCACATCATTCCACCAATATACTTTCTTCAAGTTGTTATACATTTTCATACTACCCAGATGAACTGATAAATAACCACTATGTGCCTCATGTAAAATCTTCTGACTCAACTCAGCATCTTTCGGTACACATATTCGGTCACAAAACATTAAGCAATCATCTAGTCCGATTTGAAAATCTAAGTTACAACCTGATTCACACTGAGCTCGCTTGGCTTGCAATTCACTGTCATTCTTCTGAGCTTCACAAATTTGCTGAAAAAATAATAGCCTAGCCCTCAACTCGGCCAAAATCGAACCATCATCAGACATAGCCAAATTTGTACTCTCAAAGCAACCAAGGATTTTCTACTCAAGGCATCTGCAACTACGTTCACTTTCCTTGGATGATAGTCAATCATTAACTCATAATCTTTCAATAATTCGATCTTTCTCTGTTGTCACAAATTCAAATCCTTTTGACTCATTAGACAGTTCAAACTTTTGTGATCAGTAAAGATTTGACATTTCTTACTATACAAATAATGCGCCAAATCTTTAAAGCAAAAATAATGGCAGCCAATTCCAAATCGTGCGTCGGGTAATTCTTCTCGTACGGTATCAATTGTCTCAAGGAATAAGCTACCACTTTACCTTCTTGCATCAACACACAACCAAGACCAGTTAATGACACATCACTATAGATCACAACCTCTTTTCCTGGCTCGGGTTGCATTAACATTGGTGCTTCTGTCAATCGCGCTTTCAACTTCTCAAAATTTTGCTGACACTTTTTAGTCCAATCGAACTTAGCACTCTTTGGCAGCAACTTAGTCATAGGAGAGGCAATCATTGAGAGTCCCTTGACAAAACATTGATAATATCTGGCTAAGCCCAAAAAGCTTCTAACCTCGGATACATTCTTTGGCAATTCCCAATCAACAATCGCCAAAACTTTTCTCGGATCAACTCGAATACCATCACTCGAAACTATATGTCCCAAAAATCTGACTTCATGAAGCCAAAATTCAATTTTACTGAATTTAGCAAACAATTTCTTTTCTCTTAAAAGCTGTAATACTGTTTTCAAGTGTTCAGCATGCTCGGACTCATCTCGAGAATAAATCAGAATATCATCTATGAACACAACCACAAACTTATCCAAATATGGCTGAAATATTCAGTTCATCAAATCCATAAAAATAGCCAGAGCATTAGTTAAATCGAAAGGCGTCACAAGAAATTCATAGTGTCCATACTTCGTTCTGAAAGCAGTTTTTGACACATCCGACTCTTTAACACTCAACTGATAGTAATCAGATCTCAAATCGATCTTTGAAAATATTGTTGCCCCTTTCAACTGGTCAAACAAATCATCAATCCTTGGTAATGGATACTTGTTCTTTATAGTCGCATAGTTGAACTGTTGATAGTCAATACAAAGTCTCACAGATTCGTCCTTTTTCTTTACAAACAATATGGGAGTACCCTAGGAAGAGAAACTCAGTCTCACAAACCCCTTATCTGTTAACTCTTGCAACTGAGCCTTTAATTCTTTCAATTCAATCAGAGCTATTCTATATGAAGCAATCAAGATCGATACAGTCCCAGGCAATAAATCAATGGCAAACTCTATTTCTCTGATCGGAGGCAACCTAGGCATATCTTCTAGAAATACATCCGGGAATTCACAGACTACCGGCACTTATTCAAGCTTCGACTCAGACATCCCAGTATTCAATACATATGTAAGATAAGCTTTACACCCTTTTCTCATGTATCTCTAAGCAGACATGTGCAAAATCACCATAGGCAATTTATTTAATTCATCTGTTTCAACCCAAAGAATCTCACCATTTTCACATTTCAACTCAAGGGTTTTCTGTTTACAATTTACCTTGGCATCATGTAATGTCAACCAATCCATACCCAGAATGACATCAAACTAATCAAATGGTAACAACATCAGATTTGTCGGAAAACAGTGACCTTGAATCATCAAAGGAGAATTCTTGCAAACCTTATCTACTAACACATATTTACCTAAAGGGTTTGACATTTTAATCACAAATTCAATAAGTTCTACAAGCAAACTCTTACTAGATACTAAATTCACACAAACATAGGAATGAGTAGATCCGGGATCAATCAATGCAATAACAGTAGTATCATAAAGGGAAAATGTACCAGTAATCACATCGGGGGATGACGCCTCCTCACGACCACTTATGGCATAAGCTCTAGCAAGTGTTCTAGCTTCTGGTCTCCTAGTTGAATACTTTATCACACTTTTACTGCTAGCTCCACTTCCATTATTCCTCAGGGGTTTACCTCTATTAACAGTGCTAGTCTGTCTGACACTCTGAAATTTTCTTCTTCAACCCTTTTTGGACAGTCCTTAATACAATGATCTCGAGAACCACACTAAAACAAGCTCGGCTAATCACCCAACACTCACCGTAATGTTGCTTACCACAATGCTGAAACTCGAGTCTATTAGACCTCACATTACGCACACTTGACATTGAAGTAACTTGAGCTTTAGAACCCGAATATGGTCTCCCATGGTCTCGGTGCGAATATCCAGCTGAAACAGTCAATCGAGGATTTATCTCTTGGACTTCTTTGACTGGGATTGGAACGACTTACTCATCGGCCTCTTTCTTGCATCTCTGGCTTCACTCACAATTTTCTCTTTTCTTTGTTCAGCTCTTCATCTTTACAAGCTCGATCGACCAATACTACAAACTCTTTCGACTCTAAGTGTAACATCCTAATTTTGGGCCTAGTCGAAACAGTGGTTTCGAGACCATAAATCCGATGAGTAAATTTCATTTTTATTATATTTTTATGGTCTATGATTTCACGAAATGTTTTCGTGAAAATTTTGTTCGAAAATTTCCACGTTTGGGCACTCAATTTGGTCAGAAGGACTAAATTGTAAAAAGTGAAAAAGTTGAGTTCTACATGTTAGAAGTGTCTAATTGTTATGAGTTTTTAAATTAAAGGTCCTTAAATGGTAATTAGACCATTTTGTAGTTTGTGGACAAAAATAGACATGGTATGATAGGTTTTTAAAAGTTTTTAATTAAGGGCATTTTAGTAAATTGATAATTAAATGGATTTAAAATGCCAAAATAAGCCAAATTTACTCATCTTCTTCCTCATGGATGAATTTTTCATGAAAAACACCATGGCTAGGGTTTTCAAGCTTTCCAAGCTCATTTATGAAGGAAATCGAGATTCGAGCTTAAATCGAGAAAATACAAGGTTATGGACTAAAATGGTAAATTGTCGTTTCTGGATCGAGATAAGTTCGTGTGTTAATAATAATGCAATACCATGCATGAACTATAATTCTCTATTAATATGACATAAATTGTATGAGTTAATATGTTTAAGAGAAGTTGATGGATGGTATGTATGATATGGAAAAATGTAATGTTTATTATGTCATGTGAAATTGAATGGCAAATGATTGTTACATGAATTGAGTGTTAAATTACTATTACCTGGGTTGTATGAATTGTTACACGGTTGTACCTGATGAGATTTCGACAAGTTTGTACGTAAATAATTTATCGATTCTTTTTATTTTATTATATTTTGTTATCATATGAAATGTGACTGCCTATAGAATAACTATTTGTTGTAAATTGCAAATTAAAAAAGGACTATGAATAAATTTGTAACATGTTGGAAAGTGAGGAATTTCCCGGTTGAGCCTTCGGAATAGAAACAATACGAATGATCTATTGTGAGGACACATGTGTAGTACTAAGTGCAGGCTACTACGTGTACCGGATAATTGGTCGCATGTGTAGTACTAAGTGCAGGCTACTATGCGTACCCGATAACTTCGATCACGTGTGTAGTACTAAGTGTAGGCTACTACGTGTATCAGATGGTTAGGTCACGTGTGTAGTACTAAGTGCAGGCTACTACGTGTACCGGATAATTGGTCGCATGTGTAGTACTAAGTGCAGGCTACTATGCATACTAGATAGCCTTGTCTACAAGTGTGAAAATATGTACAGGCAACTGAGTATCCGTTATTATTTCGAAGAGTTCAATGGGAAAATCGATTAAGTAAAAATACATGTGAACATGATTATATAATGAATAAGTGCAGGTATATGTGTAACACCCCAAACCCAGCCCAGACATTATGGCCGGATCCGACGTGTCATATTGAAGTTTTAAGAAAACCCATGCCTCTTTCAACGTCCTTCTTAGTGTTTTAAAAGATAGTCCTTGCTAAGTTAATAAAGTGAATGGAAGCTGTGCACCAGGTAGGTATCCGAAACAAAGGAGGTGAGCCTAGAAGGCTGCTTAAGTACCAAACTCTTGATTGGATCAAATCCTAGACATGCCCACAACCATTGCCACACTTTGGTGCTAGGTTAGGTTTTGAGAAAAACGAGTTGGAATTCATTTAAGTAGATATTTTTGATAAACCGATTAATTGTATCGTTGCGTTATTTTGAAAACAATTATCATTTTGGAAACGCGCCCTAGGTCTAAATCTTATTGTTATCAGAAAAATATAGGGTATAAGATAAAATAATCCCAGAAAAATAATTAAAATGGCCTTATTACAACCCAAAACCAAATAATAATATTAATAAGATAAAACTTATAAAGAAATAAATCGGCTAATTATTGCAATTAAAAGAAACAGAAATAGTAGTGTGGCCATCTCCGAGTCCCTCGTAGCTCCAAACCATCTAAGCTTAGGGATTACCTGCACAGTTAGAAACGGGGTGAGTTTACAAAAACTCAGTGTGTAACCCCAATAACAAACAAATAGTAAATATGTGACAGCCCTAATTTGACCCTAGTCGGAATGTGGTTTCGGGACCATAAAACCGAGTCATAAATTTTAGTTAAAATTTTAATTGCACATCTTATATGTGTGATAATACTTGTATAAAAATTTGATGTTTTAATTTTATCTTAGGAATGTGAATTTTGCTTGAAAGGATCTAGTTGAGAGACTTAGAAAATTATGATAGGTAAATAAGTAAAGACCAAATAGTAGTAAAATAGGAAAGTTTGGGTTTGCATGTCAAAGTGCCCAATTCATGTTAAGTGGCCGGCCAAGCATGGTTCCATTCCTCCAAGTTTATGTTGTTTATTATTTAATATTGGTAAGTAAATTAAAATAAATTAAAGAAAGGAATTAAAAGGAAAAGATGAATAAAATAAGGAGGGAAGAGGAGTGTTCATCTTTTTTTTTCTTTGGCTATTGCCGTGAGTGAGGAGAAGGAAGGGAGATTTGGTTATTTGATTTTGGCTTGGAAGATGGCTAGAATGAGGTATGTATTGAATGATTCTTGAAAATCTATGCATGTTTGAGATGGTTAGTTCAAATTCTACTTATCCTATAGATTAGACTTAGAATTTTGAGGTTGAAATTCGGCCAAGAAGCTTGAAACTCTTAGTAGATGTGTTAATGTCATTAAAATGGATAGTAATGTAGGATATGGTGAGTGGTTAATTGCTTTTAACTTGAAAGTTGAGGTTAAAATGGGTTAAGTGATTGCCGAATCTAATTTAGGGGTGGAGGATTGTGTTCATGTTATATTGGATAGGTAGAGGTTGTAATGAGGTTGAAATTGTTGAATTGTTAGTTGGGTAACAAATGAAGCAATCGGCCATATGGGGTAAAAATGGGATGTTCATTTTAGTTGTTGTTTCATTTTTGTGAGAAATGGGTCAAGTGTTCATGAGATGAAATTTTGTGATTAGATGAATTAAAAGTAATAGTATAGTTGATATATATATATATAGATATACATATTCGGCCATCACTTAGGAGCTTACGTGATGTTGAGTTTAAGCTTTGCATATTCGGCTATATATACAAATATATATGTAAGCCCATTCGTGATATTACCTTAGGACTATGTATATATAACCGACAAAAAAATGGGAAAAAACTAGCAAAGGTGATTGCTGAGTGTCCGAGTATACATATGCATGTGTGATTGGATTATTGAAAGCATGGTAATTGCATAAGGTTATTAGCCGAATAGCTAAGAACATAAGGTAGCAAGATAAAAATTTTACCATGCCGTTCCGTATGTCATAAAATCATTAAAATGTGAACACCAATATATGTAGCAAAGCGGTTGAATGAGTTAATTTATTTGTTTAAGCTCAAGATCCTAAAGGAGAGGCGTCCAACAAGGGGAAATCGAAGGTCATCGAGTAGCCGACTTGGAATTATTTTACCCAACACAAGGTAAGTCATTAAGCATATAGTTGGTATTGATTTAAATGATCGTAATACCTATGCAATTGTGTTTAATGAGATGAAATGTATACAAATGTATATGTATGTAGAGATGAAATTGTCGAATGTAAAAAGGAAGTGAAGCGTATAGAGTGGCTGGTTTTCGGCACTAGGTGTGCGGGCAATAAGTGTTCACGGTTGTGAGATTGGCACTAAGTGTGCAGGCTTGAAATGCATGGCACTAAGTGTGCAAGTTTAAAGTACATGGCACTAAGTGTGCGTGGTTGATTATTAAGCACTATGTGTGCGAACCCACTATATATATATATTTTCTATCAATTATTTATATTAAGGGTGCGACCTTACCGAGTCGATTTCGGACAGCGGAAAGGGTAAGTACCTTGAGTTCATGGCTAATAGGTGCTATGTTTATATTTGGAGTTGAGTGTGGTAAGTTTTGAACCTATGTGATGAGTATAATTGAAGTCACGTACATAAGGTTCATCGTGGAATAGGTGAAAGTTCGTTTAGTTGTATGATTGTAACGAAAATAAAATGATGTATGGAAATGCCTCAATTATTCTATTGAATAGCGTATGAAATGTCAATGTAGGACTTGGAATGAGATTGAATCGTAAGGTCTAAGAAACTATGGATGGAGTACTTAGCCTCATTTCTTTGTTTCCTCTTGTGAAAATTTTATTAATGGATGGTAGTGTAATGCTTATGACTTACTGAGTTATATACTCATTCGGTGTTTGCTTGTCACCTATTTTAGGTTTCTTGGACTCGACTTTTTGCGTATTCGGGACCGTCATCGAAGTCATCACACCGGCTAGCAACTTTTGGTATTTTCTTCTTAGTTGGTCTAGGAGAACATTTCGGCATGTATAGGCTATTATGTTTTGTTGAAATTTGGTATGTAAACTTTTAGCCATGCGAAAATGGCATAAATGTTCGGTTGGAATTGGTTCTATGATGTTTGGACACAAGTCTTGGTAATTCGGTTTTGGTTGAGTATTGGTAGAGGCCTACTCGATTATTATGCCATATGTCATGGCTGATTATTTTCGTGTTAAATTCATGATTTGGTAATAGTGTAGTGGGAGATGCTCGGTGATGATTAGCCTTTGGCATGGCTAGTCATGGTCATAAATTGTGACATGTATGATGAATTATTAGTTAGATCAAGGAAAAATCATGAAATAGGCATAGTTTGTTTTAGTAATGATCTTGACAGCAGCAGTGATGTGATATTGAAAAATCACTAAAAATAGTAGAAATGGAATTAAATAATGAATAAATTATGAAATCGAATCTTGATGAGTCTATTTTCATATGGAAGAAATGAAACGACCATATGAGCTGTATGTTAGGAGTTAATTAAATTCTTGTGAAATAGGGCTAGAGCGATTTCTGGATCCCCTGTTTTGATTTAGAAAATTCACCGTAAATTTTATCGAGATAATTAGAGGTCGTGCCTTATATGTACAAATTAATTATCAAGTCTAGTTTCATTAGAGACAAACGGCATAGGCATTGAAGCCCTGCACAGGGAGATATTTAAATCGTAAGGTACAGAGTTCAGTGTAGTCAAACCTTGAAACAGGGGAGACTTTAACAAATAAACTGTACTAATTGGCCCAACAAAAAAATTCTACAAAAATTCTCCCATATAGATATATGAGTCTAGTTTCGGGGAAAATTTACAGAATTGGATTTCGAGTTTTAGAAATCAAAATATTATTTTTGAAGCGACCACGATACAGTAGCCAGCTTGCCTGGAACAAAAAAATAGGGGGAAATAAATGTAGTAAGCCGGTAACACCACGTGTTCGATTTCCGGTAACGGCCATGAGTTTGGGGTGTTACAAAATAACACGGTATCAGTACAATATGGGCCAAAGCCCTATTTAGTCTTGACATATACTAGGCTGAAGCCTTTCCATAAATCATATCACTGGGCCGAAGCCTTTTCATAATCATATCACTGGGCCGAAGCCTTTTCATAAATCATATCACAGGGCCGAAGCCTTTACTGTAAACGATATGGCCCTTAGGCCCATTTCAATATCACATGTAAATATCACATGTAATGTCAATGAATGTATGCAAGCCCATTTGGGGAGACTACTCGACCCACCATCCGCTACTCTCCACCCGTACCAACCAAGCTCTCCATGTGGGGAATAACTCAACCCACCCAACCAAACTCTCCACTGGAAGCATAGCTGCTTTATCATATAACTGGAGGCCTAGACTCTTTTAATAACTAGGGCAAGGCCCTTTCTGATAAACTGGGGCAAAGCCCTTTTGATCAAGGCGAGCCCTTTTAGCACTTCCTCCATCAATATAACCCATATCCCATGCAATATGTCATGTATGCAGAATGTCATGCCCATATTTGAATCAAACAATCACAGTCAAGTCATTCATATCACCAACATATATTCACAATCAAATCCGTCAACCACACAGTCCAAGTTAGTCACTTGCCCACAAGGGCAAAATAGTCATGTTTCATATTATAAGAGTATTTTCGTAATTTTACCAAAAATCAGGTTTTTCCATTTTCATTACAATTGTCAATATTTCTGAGTGTTTAAACAATGATCTTTAACCCACTTATCAAATTCGGGCTTTTGGGCCCAAAACCCCTAATGGGCCTTACGAATGTTGATTTAGCCCACTAAGCCTGCTTAACCCAAATTTTACAACAATTCTAACCGTGTTAACATGCAGCTTTTCCAAATTCCATTTTCTATCAATTTTACCCAAATGGGCCCAAAAGCCCATTTGGCCCAATTCCTGCCCATTGAGGCCCAACTTACCATCGTGCACAAAATTGAGTTCTTACCCGTTCCATCGATCCAAACACCGATCTTATCATATTTATCGTATCTATACCCACACGCAACATTACAAGTTCCCGAAATGCCGGTATTTTAGCATTTCGGCTTCTCAGCAGATATTAATCTAAGCTACTACGAGGGTTAGTACACACCTGTTATGGGTTGAAGTTGAAATGTTTCCATAATCAATCAGCTACGATAACCACCACCTGTCACTCAAACTTAACTAATCCAATATCAATATATGTAAATCCTAAGCACATCAGTCATACGGAACATAAGGGCATATTCGTCATTTTACCATACAAGGGTATTACGATCACTTTACCCTATAGGGGCTTTACGGTCTTTTTACCTATTAGGGGTATTTTAGTCATTTCATTCTACAAGGGTGTTTTGGTAAATCTACAAACCAAGCGTATTTCAGTAATTTTGTAAACCAATGGTATTTCTATAATTTTTAGAAAGTCAAGGATATTTTTGTAATTTTGTTAAATCAAGGGTTATTTTGCTAATTTTACAAATTGAGGGTATTTCGGTAATTTCACAAACCAGTGGTATTTCGGTAATTTTACAAACTAGGGTATTTTGGTAATTCTATCCTACAGGGGTATTTCAGTAATTTCATAATTGAAGGTAAAACGGTAATTTTGTAAACTGAGGGTAAAATGGTAATTTTGTAAATCGAGGGTAAAATGGTAATTCTGTAAATCGAGGGTAAAATGGTAATTCTATAAATCGAGGCTAAAACGGTAATTTTGTAAATCGAGGGTGAAACGGTAATTCTATAAATCGAAGGTAAAATGGTAATTCTACAAATCGAGGGCATTTCAGTAGTTTGGTAAACTAAAGTATTCTAAACAGGGATAACAATACGAATGGGCCTAAAGCCTATTCTCAGCCCAAATGGGCCCATACGCTCGTGTGGCCCTTTTAGCCCAAATCTAGCCACAAATATGAAATTCACCTAGCCTAGTCCAATATTTACTACACAATCAAACAACTTATCCAATTGGGCCCGTAGGCCTATTAGGCCCACATAACCCCTTTCGGCCCATTGCGGCCTGAAGTAGCAATCCTACAGCTAGAGTAGTGAGAAAATACACACCTGATAGGAGATTGGAGTTAATCCACGCTCTGAGCACTCTTAGCCGACGCCCAACCCAAACAAGCACGCCATTCAACGAAAGGGATCAGCCAAGAAAATGTACCTTTACTCTCCTCATGGTTCCCTCTATTTAAAGCCAGCTTCGCAACCACTCTTATGTTAGCTTCCCGATGTGGGATCCCTCCAACATCAGAGTTTAAATTCAACACCAACTCTTGCCGCCCCCTTGTTAGTAAAATAAATGCTCCTTGCTTGCCTTGGGATTCGAACCCATGCCTCCCCTCAGATGCTCCACACGCTACTTGCCACTAAGCCACAAGGCTTTTTGTGTCATATTTTATCCCCAATTAATTATAAGGTCTAAAGGCCAAAGTCCAGGTTCCCTTAAAAAAACCAAAATAAATTGCAAGAGCCAAGGCTTGAACCCAGGCTCCCATACAACCTTAATGACGCCACAACCACTAGACTACAAGCTTCCTTGTGTCATTTATTTAACACAATAATTTAAAAACGCTCATCCAAGCATCCAGGTTTTTTTTTCACTTAATACCAAAATTTTTGCTAAAGCCCAAGTTTGAACCCAAGATTTCTCTATCACTTCTCAGGGCCATTAACCACCAAAGCAGACATTTAACTGTGTTATTTCATTGCACAATTAAATACCTATATACAACCTCCTTACGGACCCACACTCAAGGCCCAATACTTCTAGGCCCAAATTCGGGGTGTTACAATTCTACCCCCCTTAAAGAAATTTCGTCCTCAAAATTTTCCACTCTCAGACTACACCACCACACTTTCGCTGGGCACTCTGATACTAATAATACTAACATACACCCAAAACATTTGTCCATCGGAGCGGATAAATTTCACATGCAACCAATTTCTACATTTCCAGAACACACACCAAATAAATACTAAATCTAAATTCAAGCGTTACAGTTTACTCTAACTAGAAAGTTCCAGTATAGTGCTACTATCTATAGTGGTTTCTCAATATAGAATTTTAATCTATAACAATAAACAGAGTTAGTGAACTTACAGATTTGGTGCCGGAGACTCGGTGTGCCACACTTCCAATAACATCTTTCCAGAAACAAGTCAAGTTTTGTTGATAAATTTCAAAACAAAATTTTTAGAAAAACCCTTTTCAAACCCCAATTTCGAAAAAAAGAGAAAAAAAAACAGCAACAATAATTTTCTGCTACCCATACCCCAGCCGAGTTTTGTAACCTGGCTCTGATACCACTAAATGTAACACCCCAAACCCGGCCCAAATGTTATGGCCGGATCTGATGTGTCACATTGAAGTTTTTAAGAAAACCTATGCCTCTTTCAACATCCTTCTTAGTGTTTTAAAAGATAGTCCTTGCTAAGTTAATAAAGTGAATGGATGCTGTGCACCAGGTAGGTATCCGAAACAGAGGAGGTGAGCCTAGAAGGCTGCTTAAGTACCAAGCTCTTGATTGGATCCAATCCTAGACATGCCCACAACCATTGCCACACTTTGGTGCTAGGTTAGGTTTTGAGAAAAACGAGTTGGAATTCATTTAAGTAGATATTTTTGATAAACCGATTAATTGTATTGTTGCGTTATTTTGAAAACAATTATCATTATGGAAATGCACCCTAGGTCTAACTCATATTGTTATCAGAAAAATATAGGGTATAATATAAAATAATCCTAGAAAAATAATTAAAATGGCCTTATTACAACCCAAAACCAAATAATAATATTAATAAGATAAAACTTATAAAGAAATAAATCGGCTACTTATTGCAATTAAAAGAAACAGAAACAGTAGTGTGGCCATCTCCGAGTCCCTCACAGCTCCAAACCATCTAAACTTAGGGATTACCTGCACAGTTAGAAACGGGGTAAGTTTACGAAAACTCAATGTGTAACCCCAATAACAAACAAACAGTAAATAACACGGTATCAGTACAATTTGGGCCAAAGCCCTATTTAGTCTTGACATATACTGGGCCAAAGCCTTTCCATAAATCATATCATTGGGCCGAAGCCTTTTCATAAACCATATCACTAGGCCAAAGCCTTTACTGTAAACGATATGGCCCTTAGGCCCATTTCAATATCACATGTAATGTCAATGGATGTTTGCAAGCCTATTTCAATATCACATGTAATGTCAATGAATGTATGCAAGCCCATTTCAATATCACATGTAATGTCAATGAATGTATGCAAACCTATTTGGGGAGACTACTCGACCCACCATCTGCTACTCTCCACCCGTACCAACCAAGCTCTCCATGTGGGGAATAACTCAACCCACCCAACCAAACTCTCCACTGGCAGCATAGCTGCTTTACCATATAACTGGAGGCCTAGCCTCTTTTAATAACTGGGGCAAAGCCCTTTCTGATAAACCGGGGCAAAGCCCTTTTCGGTAAACTGGGGCAAAGCCCTTTTAGCACTTCCTCCATCAATATAACCCATATCCAATGGAATATGTCATGTATGCAGAATGCCATGCCCATATTTTGAATCAAACAATCACAGTCAAGTCATTCATATCACCAACATATATTCACAATCAAATCCGTCAACCACACAATCCAAGTCAGTCACTTGCCCACAAGGGCAAAACAGTCATTTTTCATATTATAAAGGTATTTTCGTAATTTTACCAAAAATCAGGGTTTTCCATGTTCATTACAATTGTCAATATTTCCGAGTGTTTAAACAATGATCTTTAACCCACTTATCAAATTCGGGCTTTTGGGCCCAAAACCCCTAATGGGCCCTACGAATGCTGATTTAGCCCACTAAGCCTGCTTAACCCAAATTTTACAACAATACTAACCGTGTTAACATGCAACTTTTCCAAATTCCATTTTCTATCAATTTTACCCAAATGGGCCCAAAAGCCCATTTGGCCCAATTCCTCCCCATTGAGGCCCAACTTACCATCGTGCACAAAATTGAGTTCTTACCCGTTCCATCGATCCAAACACCGATCTTATCGTATTTATCGCATCTATACACACACGCAACATTACAAGTTCCCGAAATGCCAGTATTTTAGCATTTCGGCTTCTCAGTAGATATTAATCTAAGCTACTACGAGGGTTAGTACACACCTGTTATGGGTTGAAGTTGAAACGTTTCCATAATCAATCACCTACAATAACCACCACCTGTCACTCAAACTTAACTAATCCAATATCAATATATGTAAATCCTAAGCACATCAGTCATATGGAACATAAGGGCATATTCATCATTTTACCATACAAGGGTATTACGATCACTTTACCCTACAAGGGCTTTACGGTCTTTTTACCTACTAGGGGTATTTTAGTCATTTCATCCTACAAGGGTGTTTTGGTAATGCTACAAACCAAGGGTATTTCAGTAATTTTGTAAACCAATGACATTTCTATAATTTTTAGAAAGTCAAGGGTATTTCTATAATTTTGTAAATCAGGGATATTTTGGTAATTTTACAAATTGAGGGTATTTCGGTAATTTCACAAACTAGTGGTATTTCGGTAATTTTACAAACTAGTGGTATTTTGGTAATTTTACAAACTAGTGGTATTTTGGTAATTCTATCCTACAGAAGTATTTCAGTAATTTCACAATTGAAGGTAAAACGATAATTTTGTAAACTGATGGTAAAATGGTAATTTTGTAAATCAGGGGTAAAACGGTAATTCTATAAATCGAGGGTAAAATGTTAATTCTATAAATCGAGGCTAAAACGGTAATTTTGTAAATCGAGGGTGAAACGATAATTCTATAAATCGAGGGTAAAATGGTAATTCTACAAATCGAGGACATTTTATTAATCTGGTAAACTAAAGTATTCTAAACAGGGATAACAATACGAATGGGCCTAAAGCCTATTCTCGGCCCAAATGGGCCCACATGCTTGTGTAGCCCATTTAGCCCAAATCTAGCCACAAATATGGGATTCACCTAGCCTAGTCCAATATTTACTACACAATCAAACAACTTATCCAATTGGGCCCGTAGGCCCATTAGGCCCACATGACCCCTTTCGGTCCATCGCGGCCCGAAGTAGCAATCCTACAGCTAGAGTAGTGAGAAAATACACACCTGATAGGAGACTGGAGTTAATCCACGCTCCGAGCACTCTTAGCCGATGCCCAACCCAAACGAGCACGCCATACAGCAAAAGGGATCAGCCAAGAAAAGGTACGTTTACTCTCCTCATGGTTCCCTCTATTTAAAGCCAGCTTCGCAACCACTCTTATGTTAGCTTCCCGATGTGGGATCCCTCCAACATCAGAGTTTAAATTCAACACCAACTCTTGCCGCCCCCCTATTAGCAAAATAAATGCTCCTTGCTTGCCATGGGATTCGAACCCATGCCTCCTCTCAAATGCTCCACACGCTACTTGCCACTAAGCCACAAGGCTTTTTGTGTCATATTTTATCCCCAATTAATTATAAGGTCTAAAGGCCAAAGTCCAGGTTTCCTTAAAAAAAAAACCAAAATAAATTGCAAGAGCCAAGGCATGAACCCAGGCTCCCATACAATCTTAGTGACGCCACAACCACTAGACTATAGGCTTCCTTGTGTCATTTATTTAACACAATAATTTAAAAACCCTCATCCAAGCATCCAGGTTTTTTTTTCACTTAATACCAAAATTTTTGCTAAAGCCCAAGTTTGAACCCAAGATTTCTCTAACACTTCTCAGGGCCATTAACCACCAAAGCAGACATTTAATTGTGTTATTTCATTGCACAATTAAATACCTATATACAACCTCCTTACGGACCCGCACTCAAGGCCCAATACTTCTAGGCCCAAATTCGGGGTGTTACAATATGTTTATGAAAATTATGAGCAATGTGCTCGATATTTGAGTGAACTTCAATAAGAAAAAATGGATTAAGTGAAATTATGTAAGACTGAATTTTAGTAGTAAAACAGTGTTGGACAGCATCAGTTGCTTGAATTTGAAAATTCACCAAAAATTGTGTAAGTTGAATTAAATTTCAAAAAAATTATGGAATTAAATATTAATGATCCTATTTTCATATAAAAGAGACAAGGGAAGCAAAAGAGTTCTATATTATGTGATATTATAATTTTTGTGAGAGAGTGTCAGAATGAATTCGAGATCCCCTGTTCTGAATTGGAAAAATTGTTAAAAATTGTAAAAAAATAATTATGAGTTATAATTTATATGAATAGAACATTCTGTGAGTCTAATTTCAGGAAAAATGGATGGGAACATTATCTGTGTCCCGAAATATGAGATAAATAATTTTTAGTGAAGAGAGGTCATAACTATTGGACAGCAAAACAGGGGAACTTTAATAAATAAACTGTACTAATTGGATAAACAAAAATTCTGTAAATTTTATGAGAGAAAGGTATATGAATCTAGTTTTAAGGAAAATTAACGAAACTAAATTTTGAGTTTTGTAGCTTCAGATATGAATGATTTAGTAACTGTAACTCAATAAAATAGCTTGACCTGAACATGTGTAATTGTACAATTATAGTGTTTTATCTTGAAAAGCATGTTAGTAATTGCTTATTAATTTCATATGGACTTACTAAGCATAAAGCTTACCCATCCTCTCCATTTCTTTAGTATTGGCAGGTCGGCTCGGGGTTGGAGATCGTTGGAGGCAAAATCACACTATCAAACTATCATTTTTGGGAGAATTAATTCAAATATTAGAAATATCAAGTGAGTGGCATGTATAGGAAGTTGGTTTGTGATATGTATTATTATTATGATTCTGACCATACGTATCAGTCTGCATTGAGTTATCATATATGATCATGAGATGTGGCCCTTATCCATTATGGTTTATAAGTTTAATTAATCATGCCATGTCCTATGTTTTGATGTGATGATATAGTTAGCTTTGTTTGTTATGCATGATTGGTAATACATCAGGTAAGTTAAATGCAGGCCAGTGGATCATGAATTAAATGGAAATGAGTAATGTTGCCTTGAATATGGATGTTTAATGGACAAATTGGTAACTACATTATGATGGTATAAAATGAGAATAAGATTTAGCATGTCTAGTTCTAGTTAATGTAAGAATGTATATTATATACAGGATGGTAAGCAAATATGTTTAAAGTGAAAGACATGTTATTGCATGATTATGGATGTGTAAGTGCTCATTTATGCCACGTTATATGTCTTCAAATATGAGTCTATGCATGTGTTCGAAAATTTTTGAATTAAATGAAATTTTATGGCCCAGTTTTCGTCTATGTGTATGGTTAAGTCTGGTAATGCCTCGTACTCTGTTCCGGCCTTGGATACGGGTAAGGGGTGTTACACTAAGATCCCAACTAACAGTCTAATGTCTTCATTTAACCCATCCTTGAACCTCTTGCAGATAATAGCTTCGATAGACACACATTTGTGGGCATACTTACTAAGTCTAACAAATTCACATTTATATTCTACCACAGACATTTACCTTGTTTCAGCTCGAGAAACTCTTTCTGTTTTTTATCAACGAATCGCTGGCTTATGTACTTCTTTCTAAACTCATTTTGGAAGAAATCCCATGTAACCCTTTTCTTTCGGGACCATGGATACCAATGTCTTCCACCAATGAGATGCTGAATCCCTCAGTAAAGATATAGCACATTTTAAACATTCTTCGGGAGTGCAAGAGAGCTCATCAAATACCCTGATAAAATTCTCAAGCCATACTTTCTCGGGATCATCATCTATATTAGCCCTGAATTCTTCAGCCCCTTGTTTTTGAATTTTATCAACTGGAGGCTTGCTCAATCTTACTATTTCGGTACCTTGAGGAACTACGAGAACCGGTTGAGGAATAGGAGGGGGTGGAGGAGGTTGAGCATTCGAATTTGCTTGAAGAAATTTTGTATACCAATTATTCATCATATGGAGAAAGGCTTCCTGAGCCCATCTTTCTGATCAAGTGTCTCGGGTCCACTCACAGCTGGCACAGTCCCTTGCGCGGGAGCCAGCGCATTACTTTCTACATTATCAGCTACAGCTCGATCGGGATCCATTTACTATATGAAAACACAATTTAAATTTATCAGGAGTCATCACACTATCACAGTATATTTATGGCATGTATAGATAGACTTCCACACACAGTACGTAAATTTGAGAACCGCCTAAACCATAGCTCTGAATACGGGTAAGAGGTGTTACACTTCAGGTCAATATTCCTTTAGTAGACACTCTTGTGCAAATTCTAAATTATTGGAAATTTATGAAAGACCTTTTGTCCAAGAATAAGAAGCTCAGTGAAATTCTGAATTATTGGAATTATTGGAAATTCTGAATTATTGCACTCACAAAAAGCTGTATTGCTGTTTTGACAAATAAGTTACCCCCAAAATGAAAGATCCTGGGAGCTTTACTATCCCATGTTCAATTGGAAACCATTATTTAAGCAAGGTTTTATGCGACTTGGGAACTAGCATTAACCTAATGCCATTATCTACTTTTGGAAATTCTAGATTATTGCACTCACAGAAGGCTATTGTGCTATTTTGACAAATAAGTTGCCCCCAAAATGAAAGATCCTGGGAGCTTTACTATCCCATGTTCAATTGGAAACCATTATTTGAGCAATGCTTTATGCGACTTGGGAAGTAGCATTAACCTAATGCCACTATCTACTTTTAGAAAGTTGGGGATTAATCATATGAAACCTACTATAGTGACATTGCAACTAGCAGATGGGTCTTTGGCTCAACCTGAAGGGCAAATCAAAGACATCTTAGTTTGTGTGGATAAATTCATTTTTCGATTGATTTTATCATACTTTCTTGCAAGGCAGACAAGGAGGTTCCCATAATCTTCGGACGACCATTTTTAGCCACTGGACGAACTCTTATTGATGTTTACAAAGATGAACTCACCATGCGACTTAATGATTAGCATGTTACCTTCAGTGTTTTTGAATCTATTCAATGCAAGGATAAAGAAGAATGCCATACTATCGATGTGCTAGATGATCTAATTGAGGAAGAATTCAATGACCAAAGCATAATAATTTCTGAGGAGTTTGCAGTGACATCTGATGATGAATTCTTAGATGATTGTGACAACATGGTTGTAGTTAATAATATTGAACTCAGGCATGAATGGCAGATTGAATCCTTAGACTTAGCCAACAGAACAACTCCAATTTTCAAGCCATCTATTGACGAAGCTCCTACTCTAGAATTGAAACAACTACCTACTCATCTTAAATATGTCTTTCTTGGTGCTAACAACACTTTCCCAGTTATTGTCTCTGCAATAGTGGACAAAACTTAAGAAGAGAAATTGGTCCATATTCTTAAGCAACATAAACAAACTATTGTTAGGAGTATTGTTGATATTTTAGGCACTAGTCCATCTTTTTGCATGCACAAAATCAAGTTGGAAGATGAAGGCAAGCAATCAATTAAGTAGCAAAGTAGATTAAACGAGAAGATGAAGGAAGTTGTTAAGAAAGAAATTATAAAATGGCTTGATGCTGGAATTATTTACCTTATTTCTGATAGTAATTGGGTAAGTCTAGTGCAATGCGTTCCTAAAAAGAGTGGCATCACTGTGGTTAGCAACGACAAAGACAAATTAATTCCTACACGCACTCCTTTGGGATGGTGAGTTTGTATTGATTATCGGAAACTTAATGCTGCAACAAGGAAGGATCATTTCCCACTTCATTTCATTGACCAAATGTTGGACAGGCTTATTGGAAGAGCCTATTACTGCTTTTTAGATGGCTATTCTGGGTACAATCAAATTGCTATTGCACCAGAGGATCAGGAGAAAACAACTTTCACTTGTCCCTTTGGTACTTTTGCTTTTTGCGGTATGCTTTTTGGTCTTTGTAACACAGTAGCCAAATTTCAAATGTGCATGATGGAAATATTCTCGAATATGATTGAATATTCTTTAGAGGTTTTTATGGATGATTTCTCAGTTTGTGGAAATTATTTTGATCATTACACTGACAATTTGGATAAAGTATTGAAGCGATGTAAAGACACACATCTTGTTCTAAATTGGAAAAAATGTCATTTCATGGCAACTGAAAGCATTGAGTTAGGCCACTGCATCTTTAGTCAAGGCATTGAAGTAGACAAAGCTAAAGTGGAAATCATTGAGAAATGATGCTATCATGCCTAAGATAGCTGCTGGCGAACCTCTTGAGCTTCCCTTAGGTCCGATCACTCGTGCATGAGCCAAGAAGTTCAAAGAAGTTATTTCATGCTACATTGATCAAATATAGGGAGAAGCAATTGTGGGGCTTATTGATCATTCATGGACCAGCTCTTCATGCGCCTCATGCAACTTGCTCAAAGCTAAACTTTAACTTTTATTTTTTTAGCTACAATCGGTTGCTGGAATAAAACATTAATTATGTTTAGTTATTTTTAGTTATTATGGTTTGAGTCTTTAATGTATGTCATAAATTAAGTATAGTTTAACTATGCATTAACCTGAACATCTTTAATGTGCCTTAGTTTATTAATTGAGTTTTATGTAGTACAACAATTTAATGTGTCTTAAGCCTCTTAAAAATGTTCTATTTAGTACAGCTTTTTAATGTGTCCTAGATTAAGGCATCTCAATTGTGTCTAAAGTTTAGAAAAATTAAATGATGTTTAGTTTGTGTCTTATCATTGAATTAAGCCGAATTTAATTATGTTTGTAGGGTTTTCACACCAGCTGATTAGCTAGATAAATACAATGGTCGGCATTAAAGGAAGGACATGAATGTGGACTTGCATTCAAGATGTTCTATCTTGCAACTAAGTTCACACCAAAGAGGCTACCCAAATTCACATGTTCACACCAAGGAGGCTGTTGGTGCACCACAACTACATTAAAATGGATGCTGCACATTCGACTTCCCAAGAGAAGACTTATTCATGTTCACAACTCCTTGACTTGCCAAAATTCAGCTTAGCCATTAAGTCCACATTAAATGGCCGATTGGGAAGAGCAACAAGCAAGGCTGTTGGCGTCACCTATGTCTAGGAATTTCCAAAAGTCTTGTTGATTATTTCAACAACCAAATCCAGCTTAATTAAGTGTAATTAAGCTAATTACATTTTGTCCATTTGGCTGGAGCTTGCTCAGCCTATAAATATTTGGCTTATTTCATTTTGTAAGGACTTTTGATCATTTTATGAACCTTATCACATTGATGAGTGTTCAACTCCCTTTGTTCTCTCTTGACTCTATTGACTTATCAAGACTTTCTTGTGGCGTCAATCCTGTCATACTTCGAACTTATCACTTTTCCAAAGTGTGGCATTCAACTTTATATCATTGGTTCCTATCTTTCATAGATAGTGGGTCACGATTAACTTTCATCTCCATTCTTGAGCTACTACAAGATTTTGGGTCAATATTTCATATAATATTGGTTCTATCTTTAGCCTAGAAACTGAAACCTATCTTTACATCTTATACACTTAAACCTTTTCTTGTTTCCAACCAACTTGTTCTTTTACATCCTAATTCAAAAACTTCAATTCAAACTTCTTAATTTTATGATCGGGCAAAAAAGCAACTGGAATCAAATCACGAGAACGAGTTCGTATCAAGAAATTACCTCCACCAACAAATGTGAAAGGTATTTTGTAGTTTTCTTAGGCATGCGGGGTTTCATCGAATATTTATTAAAGATTTCTCAAAAATTGTAAAACTCTTATGCTCATTGCTGGAACAGAATAAAAAATTCTTCTTTGACGATGCATGTTTGGATGTATTTATTCAATGAAAGAAGTAGCTAGTAAATGCACCCATTGTCATTGCACCAGATTGGTCTCAACCTTTTAAAGTTATGTTCAATGCAAGTGACTTTATTGTGGGTGCTGTTCTAGGACAACGCAAGGGAAAAATATTGCACGCCATCTATTATGCTAGCAAAACTCTTACAGAGGCTCAAATCAATTATACCACTACCGAGAAAGAATTATTGGTTGTAATCTTTGCTTTTGACAAGTTTTGTTCTTATCTTGTCAATGCAAAGGTTGTCGTATTTACTGATCACTTGGCATTGAGATATCTTTTTGCAAATAAGGATGCAAAACCAAGACTGCCATGCTGGATCTTACTGTTGCAAGAATTTGACATCCAGATACAAGACTGCAAAGGTTCAGAGAATCAAGTTGCAGACCATCTGTCTCGATTGGAAGTTGGCAGCGAAGATGGAAACATACTTCAAATTGTCAATGCAGTCCTAGATGAGAAGTTATTTTTTGTAGATACAACCCCTTGGTATACAGATTTGGTTAATTATCTAGGGTGTGAAAAACTCCCATTGGGTGTCACAGGCCATAAAAAAGAAAGATTCCTTCATGAAGCAGTGAAGTATCATTAGAACGAGCCGTATTTATTTAAGGTATGCAATGACAACATCATTCAGTGTTGTGTTCCAAAAGAGGAGATGCTTTCAATCTTAAAGCACTGTCATGATTCTCCTTATGAAGGTCATTTTGGTGGCATGCAAACTGCTGCTAAGATTCTCCAATCAAGATTCTACTGGTCTTCATTATTCAAAGATGCCCATAATTTTGTAAATCAATGTGATAGGTGTCAGTGCACTGATTCTAAATCCCGACACAATGAAATGTTATAGCAACCAATTATGGAGGTTGAATTGTTTGATGTTTGGGGTATGGATTTTATGGGACCATTTCTAAGTTCATTTGGAAATCTTTATATATTAGTAGTTCTTGACTACGTCTTGAAGTGGGTTGAAGTTGTTGCAATCCCAAAGGATGATGCAAAGGTATTAATTAGTGATCAGGGTACACACTTTCATTGCAACCAAGTGCAGTGGCATTGAAGAGATATGGAGTTAATCATAGAATGGCTACTACTTATCATCTGCAAACTAATGGACAAGTCGAAGTATCGAATAGACAAATTAAAAAATTTCTTAAAAAGGTTGTGAACCCTTCGAGGAAAGATTGGTCTTCTAGACTGGATGATGCTTTACGGGCATTGTGGACAGCATACAATACTCCATTAGGGATATTTCCATATCAATTGGTTTTCAGGAAAGCTTGTCACTTGCCAGTTGAAATGGAGCATAAAGAAATGTAGGCAATTAAGCAAGTGAACATGGACTATGAAGCTACTGGAAAAAAAAGGCTGTTGGATTTCACTAAATAGAGGAGATTAGGTAAAATGCCTATGACAATGCTACAATTTACAAGGAAAAGGCCAAACGATAGCATGACAGAATTATTTTGCAGCAACAATTTATCCCGGGTCAACTAGTTTTATTATTCAATTCAAGACTATAATTGCACCCGGGTAAATTGCGCTTACATTGGTCTAGACCTTTCGAAGTTGTCGAAGTATTTCCTCATAGTGCAGTTACAATTAAAGATTTACGTGATGGACACCAGTTCAAATTGAATGGACAGCGATTGAAACACTATTTTGGGAATATTAATCAAAAGCAGGCAGAGACCATTAAATTGGTTGAAAATTTTTAATTTTTATTGAATTTATCATTATGTGATTTTATTTTATTTTTTTGTTTTTGTTCAAGTTTGTTTTACTTTTTTTTTGTAGAATAATTTCGTACCATTGTCGACGGACTTGGGCTTTATTGTCAACGTAGTTCATACTATTGTATTGTCACTTATGACTCATCAAGAATGAGGGCATATCAGAAATTTTAGATCCCACTGTTTGATCAAAAGTGGCCTAGCCGTCTGATCTGTCTGAGCGGGTACAATTCTCATTGGACATATTTATTCCTGTCAGCTTTATATCCATTCACAAAAGTCACAGCTTTCCATCTTTTTCTTTCACTTGCTATAAACCCCCTCTTCATTGTGCTGACTGTAACACATATAAAGAAGCCATTTTTATTCACTTTCTCTTCCCCAAGCTCATACCTTTGCAACTATAAACTATCTTCACTCAAAAAAATATGGCAATAATGACAGGATCAGTCAAGAAAGCCACCAAGTCTGTTGAAGAACACTCATCCTTTGCAATTGGAGTTCGTGAATTGGAATACTCCATGCCAACAGAGAAAAAGGAGTCGGTGATCTTTTTAACGAAAGTGGCCAAGGATAGGTATCAAGACAACATTTTGAAGCGAAACTTCCACCCAGAATAGGGCATTCTTCTTTCGCAACAGCAAGACTTAGGCAAGCAAGTCTGGAAAACCATCTCTAAGCTGAAGTGGGAGACTTTCTGCACTCATCTTGGAAGATATTCTCCATTATTGGTACTTGAATTTTATGCTAACCTTTATAACCATGAGTTAGAGCTCATCTTTGTTCGAGAAAGCTTAATCCCATGGGATGCTAAAAAAATCAATGAGCTGCGCAACACTAAAGTGGAAGTAAATGAACACTCTGAGTTCATTGAGGATATCAAAGACGATAAAAGAGACCTATTGGTGAAGGATTTATGTGCCGAAGGAGCATTGTGGATGAGTTCACATCAAGGGAATTATATGATGCACTGACGCTTCCTAACACTCCAAAGTAAAATTTGGCTTCATTTTGTCAACTACTGGCTATAGCCCTCTACTCACAACACTATAGTCACCCTCGATAAAATGTTCCTTATACATTCAATTATCAAGGGCAAAAATATTGATGTCAGCGTAATACTCCACTAGGAAATTGCTAATTAGAAGGCAAACTGGGATTTTGGCTTTCCCATCGTTGGTGATGTTATTGTGCCAGCAGAAAAGGATCGTGCCCCATGATAATGAAGAAGTCCTAGATAATAAGGGGCCAATGAATGAAGCCTCTATTGAAAGAATGACTCATGAAAAAGATATGTCGATAATGAAAGAGGCAAAGACAAGCAATATGAGGAAAGGCAGAATCGAGGCAGAAAGCAAGGGAACAAACCTGACTGCAGAGACATCATTGTTTCACAAAATGAAGGATATCAAAAAGTTAGCAATTCTATCAGCAATAAGAAAATCAGGCTTGTCACTAAAATAGAGGATATAGACAAATCAAAAAATCTGCTCTATGCTTATATCAAGGCTTGGAACAACTCTATTGTAGCTGCATTAAGTTAGTTAAGCCTGATCCTGCTCCTAAAATTTCCATTGTTCCCACTAATCATCCCAGATTATGAACTCTCATATGAGGATGATGAATTAGGGGCTAAGATAGATCAGTGGCATCTCTGCCAATTGTCCATGTCTCTATTGATAAGAAAGAAGAGGAATCAAGGGACATTGAGAAGTGCATGCAAAGGATTAATAGCCTGGTTTAGGGTGCTTCATTACTAGTCAAAAGGAACCTACTGTTGAGGAGGAAGTTGTTGTTGGAGAGGTGGAAGTCCTTGTTACATATGTGAACGAGAAGGACGAGGAAGAATATGCTAATAAAAAATCTACTCAAGACATTACCATTGCACCCGAGTTTGTACGTGGGACTACTTATAATTTAGAGCGAGATGGAGCTAGACAGGTGGAAGCTGCAGAGGAAGCAACCATGATGCTAGGGTAGAGCCAAAACCTGAAGAGCAATCTGAGGACCATGCAAAGCCCAAAGAAAATAAGAGAAAGTGCTCTAAAGACAAAAACTGCAAGAAGAATGAGAAAAAGAGGAGGAAGAAGAAACATCGTGTAGCCACATCTGTAGCTGCGAAAAACTGAGTTAATTTATTTTCAATTTTTTTAGCTGTAGTGTTCATGCATTGCATGTAACTATAATTTTTATTTTGTTAGTGCACATTGTCATTGCGTTTCTATTACCATTGTATTTTAATTTTATTGCATTGAGGGAAATGCAAACTTTAAGTTTGGGGGAATGCATATGGGTTTTGGAAATACACCCACATTTCAAAAGAATATTTAGTTTAATGAAGCATGCAAGGTTTATTTGTGGTTAGTGCAAATGTGTTTGAAAATTTTTGTTACATTCGATGCTTAAGTCTGTAATCATGTGAATGATCAATAAATAAGTTGCATAAATTTGATTGAATGTTGTATCTTCAATTCTTTGATGAATGATTTAGGTTGCATTAGTAATGGATGACTAGTAGCATTCCTTAAATCTTGAATGAATCTACCTTTTACATCTGCTTATATATATAGTTATGAATAAGAGACACTTCAAAGTGGGTTTATTATGAAATGTTAAAGAGAGAACATTCCAATGCAAGCATTAGAAAAATGAATCTGGCCAAAGGCTGTTGTTGCATGAGAGTGTATTGGCGCAATTACGTACTCCCTAGGGGTTTGTTGCACTTCATCGTTACTTCTCAGGAACAAGGGTACAATAATGCAATGATATCCATTATTCAAATAAAAGAAAGAAACATATATTTATAATCTTCATAGATACTTAGTATTGTATAATAAATGACGTATTGGTAGATAGAATTTAGGATTTGAAGCATGATGCTGGTTTTGATGAAGTTGCAATCTTATTCATTCATACTTATGTATTGTTGATACAATATTTTGTCATCTGAATGTGACTGGTTCATTGGGATTTTAGGTGATTGAAGTTGCTAGAATGATCATTTGCCTTAGTGAATTCTTGTGTAGCCTTGCTAGTTTCTGTTTTACTTGAGAACAAGTAAAAACTCAAGTTTGGGGCTGTGTGATAGTACTAGAAAGAACATATGTTTTCTCCCTACATATTGGTTAATTTGCCCCTATTTAGTTATCTTTAGCACATATTTTAGCATTTTTAGTTCATTAATTTGCATTTTATATCTCAGTGGATCTTAGCCTGTTTATCCTTAATTTTGTCATGTTTTGGTACCGTTGTCGTTGCATGAGTGTTTCCAGATTGATCATAGAATTGTCACCACACCTAACAGTGATCCGGATAAGAACAGGAATGTGTGAGCCATCCAGTCTAGTATAACCAACTTGTACGTACAGAGGTAGCATGATTGTGATGAAAGGACACCTATGCTATTTGGAAGAATATAAATATCCAGGTGAAATGGAGAAAAAGGCAAGCTTTTTGGGGGTATTATCATCTTCAACCTATCATTTGACGCATTTTGGCTATGACGGTTTAAGTCTCCTACGGGTGAACCAATGTGAAAGGGACGCAGATTAGCTCCTGGTAAGGAGCCCTGAGTGTAACACAAGAGGGAAAAGAGAGATTCAGGTCGAGATTGTCTAGGAATAGTATTCTCCACTTGTTTATTTTATATTTCTTTTCTATACAATGGTGATTACTTTCTTTTTCATGTTTGTACAGAAGTACACATGATTTATGGGTTAAATGTTATTTTATTCAATCTTACTTCTACTATTTAATCTTTGGTTTTGAATGTTTTTAGCATGGAAATGTTATTGCGATCACTGACAATGGAAACTGCAGTGATAGTTCAAGCTAACAAGCATGACATCGAAAGTTGCTTGAGGATTAGAGGAATTTAATCCACTTGTAGTTAATAGTGGTCCATCATCAGAAGTTGTGGTTAATGTGCGTGTTTAAGTCTTAGATTAAATATAGAAGTTAGGCTTGGTAAGGTATTCATTGCAATTTAATGCATCGACAATCACCTATCCTTTTATACCTTGTGAGCACTTAGTATTTTGTTGAATATTCACGTTGGGGATCCCAGTTTATCATTGTCATATTTTATCTTATTATTTTCAAGTTATTGTTTTGAAAACTACTCTTACAATTTATCTCATTTCTATCTATTTATTGCACTGACATTGATAGACAAAAGACAACCATCCTCGTGGGATCGATATTCGACAAACTCATATCTGTCTACTATACCTGCATCAACAGTGTACGCTTGCACATTATTGTTGTGACATTAAATAGTCAGCCAATGTACATGTTGTACACATAATGAGAACATGGTTAGATTAATATATATGAATTTGATTTGTATAAAATTTAACTAAACATAATTTACCAAAATCCTTGTTATAATTATTGTAATTATAATTTACAATCGAATATTATTATAATTTTAATTTTTTACCAACCATTATGATAATTATGGTAATTATAATCGGTTAATTATTATAATGAATTTTGATTCATATTAAAATATCAACTATTCTTGAATTAGGAAATATACAGCTTTTTAAGAAAAACCTAATATATTGAAACATATAAAATGAGGTTTAGCAGCCATAAAATAGATTCTCTCTGAAAAAGCTTAAGAGAGTTCTTGTTGTTCATTCTCACACCAGGTGGATTACATAGAGGCCGAAACTTTTTGTAATGGCTTGTAATCGACATACAATTGTGTAATCAGTTTCACAACAGTTAACTTTTGTTTTCCAGATGATTAAAGGTAATCGTTCATACCCTTCTCACCCCGATTCATTTCTTGCACATGGATCCCTGGATGTAATCACCAGATTCATTTTTTCGCTGTGCCATGGGGTGTATCAGTGTCGTAATAATTTAGACATAGGGTGGTCATGATTTTTAACTATGAATCTTCTTAAGTTAACATTCATGCATTTGCCTAATAATCCATGGATAACTTACAATTCTTTCATGGAACTTCCTACTGTTGAGTTTTGAAGTAATCTTCTTACCATGTAAGAACTCTTGATTTGATTTCTTTACTTTTTGTTTCTTTTATTTCAAGTTACTGGTATTATCGTCACTAGATGTTCCAATACCCTTTTCACCCTAATTAACTAAGTTTAGTCAGTTGGGAGTTTGCGTTATGATATTTACTTTAGCCTCATTTGTTTGTTCACCATTGTTTTCCCTAAAATGAGATTCTAAGTTATTGGAACTTGAGTGTAACTGTCAAATAGCTATCAAGAATTATATTACTGTATCATGTCTTAATAAGTTAAACACAAGATTTAAAATGAATAAGCATTGGAGCAACATAAATAGGATTCACTTGCCATAGGTGGTAGATGATGATGATGATGATAATTAGAATAATTAGTTTAATAGTTTGTGTAACGCCCCATACCTATAACCCACGATGGAGCAGAGTACGAGGCATTACCTAACTCGATCTCATGCACCCAAATGTTCACAAGTCACCTAGGCTCGGTCCAATTTTAAACTTTTTCAATTCCTACTTTAAACCTCTTGTAATGGGCCTACGAGCCCCTAATCACCATTAGAAACTATTCGGGATCAACCCCGGCCCTTAAACCATCTATAGAAAATTTGACTTTGAAACAAGGCACACACCCGTGTGGCCATTTCAACATGGGCGTGTTGATGGCCCATGTGGCTCACACGGCCTAAGCAATATAAGGACACGCCCGTGTCCACTCGTGTGGAATAAATTTTAAGTGCACACCTACAAAAGTTTTCACACGGCTTGGCACACGCCCGTGTGTGTGGCCCGTGTGCAAAAACATGGACATTCTGTTTCTGACATCAGCATTCCCAAAATGCCACACGGCCAAAGCACACGCCTGTGTGCTAGGTTGTGTCTCTCACACGACTGAGACACATGGCCGTGTCTCTGCCCATGTATTTACTATCATGCATACTGACCTGAAATTTTTATGTGCAGGGGACACAAGGCCGGACCACACGCCCGTAGGGTAGACCGTGTGTCACACACGACCTAGACACACGCCTGTGTCTCTGTTGGTGTGGACAATATAAAGTTTCTTTCCAAGCCTCCTTTCCACCCTTACTTACACACCCTACACAATAACCACCAAATTCAATATAAGGCCATCTCAAGAAACCAAATCATCCACAATAAACAACATTCAATACAAATCAAAATGAACATTAGCCATCATTTGAGGGTTAATACAAAATAAGGGAGCCAACACATTTGGCCAAGTTAATATTAACACAAAACATAAGTCTAGTTCCCTATACATGCCATAATCAAAAATATAAATCCAACTATACCGAATGCTTTGATTGATAGTGTAATCGATATCTCTGACTTCCGTTGATCCTTGAGCTAGATAGGCGGCACTATAAGAAAAAGGAAAGGAGAGGGAGTAAGCATAAAGCTTAGTTAGTTGCATAGAAATAATTATACAATAATACTTTATCATTCATCAACAAGTATCATAATACACAAGTGGGCATAAGCAAAACTTACTCATCAATATTCAATACACATCATATAGCATATAATGTGGCTCATATTTTATACATACCAAATAGGTACATGTATCACTCACAACACAGTTATACTTTTCTAATTAACTACAAATCAAAACTTTCACCGTTGAACCATTCAGAATGCTATCAGATATTCCATAGCTTCAAACGTGGGGTAAGGTGCCGATGCCATGTCCCAGACATGGTCTTACACTTACTATCATCTCGTAGCCGATGCATGTCCCAGACATGTCTTACACTAGCTTACGTCTCGATGCCAATGCCATGTCCCAGACATGTCTTACACCAGCTCACAATAACCTCTATGTCATTGCATGAATATCCGATTTATTTTCTAGGTTCAAATTGGAACTCTGCTATCTCTATTGTCATCATGCTTTCTCAATTCCACAATCAAGAAATTCATGCTATATTAAATTCAAGTACAATTCAACACATACATTAACAATGTAGTTGTATTATTTACATACAACTTACCTCAGATTACAAAATATAACGACTAGTCGATTTAGTCGATTTGCTTGGCTTTCCCTCGGTCTAGGTTTGGATTCGGTATTTCTTGATCTATAATAGCAAAATACTCTTATTTAATCACTACATAAAATTAGGCAATCGAAAATTCACTTCTTTGGTAAAATGACCATTTTGCCCCTAGACTTTGACAAAATGACCATTTTACCCCTAGGCTCGAAAATCGATTTTATTGAATTTCTTTGAATCTTAAGCCTAGTAGAACCCATTTTTACTCTTATAGCAACTCCAAAATCCTACTATATCACACATTTTTAATCTATTTTACAACTTATGCAAAGTGGTCTCTTTAGGTGTTTTCATGCTAACACCTTTCACAAAAGTTGTTTACATCACACCCAAGACTCATATTCTTCCATAAAATTTCAGAAAACACCGTAGATGCTCATGGAAAAACCCTAAACTTTTAATCATTTTGCAAAATATTACCCTCATTTGAAAGCTCATGCTTCAAAGTGTCCAAAAATGTAAAAATCTTCAAGAAACTCATTAAAATCACTTACTTGTGAGTGCTTCAAGTTGCTGAAAATTTCAAGCTTTCAAACCCTTAATTTTGTTGAAAATTGGGTGGAGAAGAAGATGGTAAAAAAAGATGATATCTTTTCCCTTTATTATATTTTAATCTATTCAAAATTGGTCACCAACTCACCTAGTTTTGACAAATTTGTCTCCTCTTTGACTCTATGGCTGGCTATGCCTTCTTCCAAGGGTTTATTTTCCTTTTAAAGACCCCTAATTTTGGTTCTCTAACTATTTAACACCCTTAGCCATCAATACAAGACTTTTACACTTTATGCGATTCAGTCCTTTTTCACAATTGGGCTAATAAATGCTAAAATTAATCCATCAAAATTTTCATGCACTCTTATAAACATGCCATAACATCAATTTAATAATAAAATAGTTTATCAAACTCTAGATTTGTTGTCTCGAGACCACTATTTTGACTAGCCCCAAATTCAAGCTGTTACAATTCTCCCTCTTAGGGATTTTCGTCCTCGAAAATCTTACCAGTGAATAAGTTCGGGTACTGATCTCTCATAGTCTCCTCGGGTTCCCATGTGGCTTCCTCGAATCCAAGTCTATGCCACAAAAATTTCACGAGTGCAATACTTTTATTCCTCAACTGTTTAATTTCTTGAGCTAAAATCTTGACCGGCTCTTCGCCATAAGTCATGTCCAAATAAATCTCAACCTCTGTAGGCGCAATCACATGTGAAGGGTCTGATCTATACCGACGTAGCATGGATACATGAAACACGTCGTGAATCTTTTCCAATTTTGGTGGTAAAGCCAAATGATAGGCAACCGGTCCTACTCTTTCAATAACCCCATAAGGTCCTATGAAACGAGGACTGAACTTACCCCTTCTGCCAAATCTAAAAACTTTTCTCCACAGGGATACTTTCAAAAACACTCGATCACTGACTTGAAATTCGATCTCATTCCGTTTCAAATCCGTATAGGATTTCTTCCTATCCGAGGCATCCTTTAAATAGTTACAAATCACTCTAACTTTCTCTTCGGTCTCTTTGATTAAATCGACTCTGTGAACCTGGCTCTCTCTAAGTTCTATCCAATATAAGTGCGTTCAACACTTTCATCCATACAAAGCCTCATAAGGAGCCATCTTCAAACTTGTCTGATAACAGTTGTTGTAGGCGAATTCAACCAATGGAAAATACCTTTTCCAACTGCCTTGAAACTCAAGAACACAACACCGTAACATGTCTTCTAAAATCTGAATCACCCTTTCCGACTGACCGTCGGTCTACGGGTGAAAAGCTGTGCTAAAACTCAACCTTATTCCCAAAGCCTCTTGTATCTTTTTCCAAAACCTCGAGGTAAAACTCGGGTCCCAATCTAAAATAATCGATAATGACACTCCAGGATGCCTCACGATCTCAGATACGAACAAAACCTCGAGGTAAATCTCGCATTGGGTATTATAAATCACTAATAAATAAGTTTAGGAACAAATATTGTGATTTATTCGCAAAGCAGGTTAAACGGAGAAAGAAAGTTAATAACATATATGTATATTTATTTCTAAACAAGTCTTCCCTTGTGTTTTATAACTGTTGATTATTGCCTTCAGTAGTAAATTGTGTTAAAACTACACTGAAAAATTCTTGAGGTAGAAGTTCTACCCTCATTAACTCTTATATGCATAAATCAAAAGGTAATTTTCGACTATAGATGTGAACTATGTTAGAGATTAAAGAGTGCTTGAAGCAGCAGCTTGCAAACTATTACCATGCTAATGAAGCCTAAGTAGTTGGCTTTGTAAGTTGAAGATGAATCTTCCATTTATTCTGCATTATATGTACTATCAAGTCAATAACAACTTTAAAAATGTCAAGAATTAAGGCCGTCAAACAAATAGCAACATAATTTTCCAATAAACATTACCACTTTCCAATGTCCTTGTCTTAAATTGGGCAAAGCATTACCTTACCATTGAAATTCAATTTCTTTTTCGAACTCATTTTTTTTGGATAAATGATAAAATCCATTAGTCCAAGAAAGGAACTAAAATGCTACAAAAGAACAAGATCACTGTATAGTAACTATACTTTAAGTTAAACAAACAAAATAACCAATGATATCCCAAGAAGCACAGTCTGAAGCATTAACAGGGTCAGTCTATTGATTAGTTTTCCTCTTAAACGAGCCTACACAAGCTCTTTGATATGCACCATGGTAGCATCATCAGTTAAGAATGATGCTCCCAAATATCTCTTGTTCCTTTGTCTCCAAATCACACACAAATATGCATTCCAAGCAAGCTTAAGTATAGCAAAAAGCAAGGACCTTCCTTTAAGTTTCAATATCGTCCAATCTAACTCTTGCCTCCAAGTTCCCACAACCCTATGAATGGAGCAAAACAAAACCGAGTGCCACACCTTCCTTGAAAAACTGCACTCAAAGAAAATGTGATCATACATCTCTGCAACATCCATACAGAAAAAGAAACAAGTATTATGATTGAACCTCAGAAATTACATTAATGATGTGCCAAATTATTTGTTTATTTGAAAAATAGAGGGTTGAGTTTGAAAACGTAAAAAAAATATCTAAGATCAACAATTTTATTCTCTTCGAAAAATACTTAGTAAAATATATTTATTTTAAAAAGAAAAGCATCATTTATTTGTAATGTTCTTTGAAAATATTTAAAAACAAATGATCTTGTGACACCCCTAATTTGACCCTAGTCGAAAAGTGGTTTCGGGACCACAAGACCGAGTCATAAAAATAATTAGCTGTCATATTTGATGCTCATTATATGTACATATGCATGTGTGAAAATTTCATGTTTGAATTTTGTTAATTGTGAGTGAATTTTATTAAATAGGACTTATGTGAGAAAATTTAGAAATGTGCTAGGCAAATGTAAGTGGCCTATTTATGCATGTTGCAAAATAATTGTACTTGCATTTCAAATTCCCCACTCTAGAGGAAGTGGCGGCCATGATGGTATGGGATACAAAAAATATGCATTTTGTATTAATATTATAATGACTACATGGTTTTATAATAGGAAATAAGTATTAGAAAAAAAAAGAAAGGAAAGCCATACATTCTCACCTTGTTCTTGCCGAATGTTGGAGAAAGAAAGAAGAAATATGCTTTGAGGATTTCAGCAAGATAGCAAACTAAAAATCCAAGGTACGTGCATTGGGTCATACAGGAAATTGAATCAAAAATTGGTTGATCTTTGTCCTCCATTGCCGTAGCCTAAAGGGAGGGAGAGGAAAGTTTGGTTGCTTTGATTTTTGGCTTAGAAGATGGCTAGAGTAAGGTATGTGTTGAACGATTCTTGAAAATCTATGCATGTTTGAGATGATTAGTTCAAACTCTACTTGTCCCATAGATTAAACTTAGAATTTTGAGGTTTGAGGTTCAGTCAATAAGCTTGAAACTCATAGTAGTTTGTTTTGGTAAGCTTGGTATATGGATGTTATATGTTTTGGTATTAGATGGGAAATGGTTGATGTAATGATCATTATGTGTATACATTTTCATAGCATGTTTAATTGGTTCGGCTAAGGTTTTGTATAGGTAAAACATATATGAATTGGTTGTTGTGTTTAATACGGGTAGTAATATGTGAACTAGCGTTCAATGATATAATGTGACAGCCCAAAATTGACCCTAGTCGGAAGGTGGTCTCAGGACCACAAAACCGAGGCATAAAAATAATTAAAAATTTATTTTGATGCCTATAATATGTGTGTGCTCATGTATGACATTTTATGATGATTGATTTAGTGTTATAAGGGTGAATTCCACAAGAAAGGACTTAGTAATGAACTTTGAAAGTATGATAGGAAATGTGTGATGACTAATTAAAGCATGCATGCAAAATAATGGACTTGCATGTCAAATTCCCCCTTTTATAGGTGGTGGCCGGCCATGACAAGGAGGATGGGCTAAACATGTCATGAAACATGTTTTGTTGGTGCATTAGGGTGAAATAATAAACAAAGGTGTATGGGTGATAAAAATGAAAAAAAAATGTGTGTGAGTGTGGTAATCCCCCCATTGCCGTGAGTTGTAGAGAAGGAAAGAAAAAATTTTGTTCATCCTTTCTTTGAGCCAAAACTAAGGAAGAAGGAGGATTTTTGCTTCATGCTTGGTTTGGAAGAGATCTAGAAGGAGATTTGGCTAAGTTTGCATCAAGATTAAGGTATGTATGAGGTTGTGTTAGGAGTTTCATGCATGTTTTGGTTGCTAACTTGATGTGCATGTTAGCCATGGCTCAAATCTTTGTTAAGCCATGGAAATGGTATTTGGCCAAAGTTGTTATGGTGATAAAGCCATTGCATGCTAAGTGTGAAGCTTGATGATGATGCATGCAATGATGGATTGTCTACTCTTGAGTAAGATTTTGAGCTTTCTTTTGTTTTATCATGATTGAAGTTGAAAAGGAGCATGATTGTCATATTCGCCATGATGCATTCATGAGCATGGTTCATGCTTCTTGCATGTTAGTTAAAATTTGTGTTTTGGATGGCTATGGACACCTTGAAATTGCCATGCTCATATATGTATATATATGTTTGCACATGATGTTTTGGTTATGAAGGAAGTGATGAATAAGTTTGTTTAAAGAAGAAGATGTTGAAGAATAATTGTGAAATTGTAAGCACATTGGCCTAGCACACATATGAGTGCTTGATGCTATATTGTAAGTTTTGAGCTACAATATGCAAAGCATTAACTAGTAAAATGCATGCTGTTTTGTGTGGTATTAAGTGCATAATTGGCCTCAACATGGACAAGTATATTCGCCTTGGGTAGCCTATTGAAGGCCTTAGCTTTTCCTTGATGCTCGAATAAATTGTATTGAATTGCTTGATGTAGTATAAAATGTGCATGACCATTGTGTATTCAAGCTAAAGGGTGGCCATATGACCATTTAAATTCCTTGTCATATTCGCCATAAGCTAGCACAATGAGGTTTTGATAAATTGAATTTGTTTGAATTAGCTCAAGAGCTAAGAGGGCCACAATTGGACAAGGGGAAGGAAAAAGTAATCGAATAGCCGTAAAAGCCGTTCGACAACATCCGAGGTAAGTCCTCAAGAAGTGACCTTACTTGAATTATGTGGAATGAAATATGGATGTATTGATTATTGATTTATGTGTGTATGAGTATTGAATGATACCGGGCTAAGTCCCAAGGCGATTATGTTAGTGATTATAATTGTGTTTGAGCCTTAGTAACGAAAATAAATATGTATGTCCAATGATTATTGATGTATGTGTGCATGAGAAATTGATTGATATCCGGGCTAAGCCCCGAAGACAATTATGCTGGAAATTATAACCGGGTTAAGACCAAGGCAATTGTGCTAGTGGCTACATCCGGCTAAGACCGAAGGCATTCGTGCGAGTCATTCTATCCGGGCTAAGACCAAGGCATTTGTGCAAATCGTGATATCCGGGTTAAGTCCCGTGAGGCCTTGGTGCGGGTTACCATAACCGGGCTATGTCCCGGCGATTGATCGAGTAGCGACATCCGGTTAAACTCGAAGGTATGTGATTTGAAAATTATAAGCTTGCTGGAAAATTTCAGCTAATGCACTTGTGAAATTTCCCAATGACAAGGTAAGTGCGTGTGTGTGCTTTGCGCGCTAGGAGTAAGAGCGTGTGAATATCCGCTCCTATGATGGAACGAGTTATCGGCCTTAATGAAGCCGTTATTTGTGTATGAACATAAGAGTTGGGATGGTGAAGTAAGTATGATTATGGGAATGTGCATTAATGAAATGATGCATTTAACTATGTGAATGTATTGCTGTAATTAGAGTTGATTATATTCCTTGAGACTTACTAAGCATAAAATGCTTACTCTCCGCTTTGGCTCTCGGTTTTCTAGATTTCGCTCGATAGCAATCGGATTCGGGATCGTTGAAGTCGAAGTCATCCACACTATCAAGCCCCCATTTTGGTATAAATTCTTGGTTGAACTTGAAATGGCATGTATAGGACTACCCTTGTTGGTTTAAATATGTTATGATGTATATGTATGCGGCCATGCGAAAATGGCTCGTAATAGTGAAGTATCAACTTAAACTATTTGCGGTTTGTATATATATATATGGTGTCATGATGTGACTATGAATTGGAAATGGGAATGTTGGTCACATGATCAGCCATTGGCATGGTTAAAATGATCATATGTGGACCTATGTAAGGCAAGACTAGTTGGTTCATGGAGACTACAAAATAGGTAAGACCTACCTTAAAACAGATGCTGCCAGCTGCAGTAACGAGAATGTGAAAAATCACCAAAATTTGTAGGAATGGTATTAAATATTGAATCAGCTATGTAAATGAACATTGATGAGTCTATTTTCATATGGAAGAAACGAAATGGTCATAGGAGTTACATGTTAAGAGATATTAAAGCTATTGTGAGACAGGGCCAGAACGGTTTCTGGGTTCCCTGTCGCAACTTTAAAAATTTACTATAAATTATCCAGAAATAATTAGGAGACATACCTTATATTTACAGATTACATTTTGAGTCTAGTTTCATTAGAAACAAACGGTACCAGCATTAAAGCCCTGTACAGAGAGATATTCAAGTTATACCGCGCGAAGGTCAGAGCAGTCGATCCCTGTAACATGGGTGACTTTAACTAATAAACTGTACCAATTGGCCCTACCAAAAATTCTAGAAATAAATCCATGGATGGATATATGAGTCTAAATTCAGGGAAAATTTACAAAACCAGTTTCTGAGTTTTGAAACTCGAGATATGATTTTTAAGGCGACAGTGACGCAGTTTTTCCAGCCTGACTGGAAATGTCCAATGGATGGGCAAAACAAGTGAACTTGGCTTGCTAACCCTCGTGTCCGATAACGGCGATGGTCTCGGGTTCGGGTGTTACAATTTTATTGGTATCGAGCCACGGTTTAGTCGATTCTAGGACTACCGTGAGGTGTTTGGGGTCTAGCTATACATGCCATTAAATGATGAATCGATAGTGTGGTGATTTCGACAATTTGACTTTGAGTTTGTTTATAGCAATGGATCCCGATCCCAACCGAGCAATAGCTGATGATGTGGAGAGTGTGGCGCTGCTCCCGCACAAGGGACAGCACCGGCGGACTCTCAACCTATGGCCAACAATCCGAATGATGAGGCTAGGCAAGCCTTTTATAGTGTGATGAGCGAATGGTTTAATCAATACATTCGAACTAACACGGCTGTCCCACAACCTCCATTCCCGACAAATGCAACCCCGCACCTACAATACCTCCGTGGAATCGACCAAATAAGGTCAAGTAAGCCCCATTCGATAGGATTGAAAACATGGGGCCAATGAATTTAAAGCTACGGATGATGATGATGCCGAACGAGCTGAATTTTGGTTGGACAACACTATCCGGTGCTCGATGAGCTATCTTGTACACCGATGAGTGCTTAAAGTGTACCATCTCCTTGCTACGTGATTCCACCTACTATTGGTGGAGTACTCGACTTCGTGGTACCAAGAGAGCAAGTGACTTAGGAATTCTTTCAAACCAAGTTCTGAAAAAAAAAGTATATCATCGAGAGATTCATCGACCAAAAGCGAAGGAATTTCTTGATCTTAAGCAAGGTTCTATATCGGTTACCGACTATGAACGAAAATTTGTGAGGCTTAGCCGACTGGCGAGAATGCATTTCGTCCGAAGCTATTATGTGTAAACGCCGAGGATGGGCTGAATGATGATATAAGGATGTTCGTTGGCATTCTCGAAATACGAGATCGTAGTACTTGTTGAGCGAGCTTGTAAAGTCGAAGAGCTTAGAAAGGAGAAACAAAAAGCTGATGTGGGAACCGGAGAATTCGAAGAGGTCCTCGGAAAGTCTCTTCAACAGCAATCAAGAGATTTCGAGATGATGTGAACCGGTCTAGAGGCGCTTTGGGCTTTTCTCGACGAGGACGCGATCGACCCCTGTGACACACGAGTCACTTCGATCGCCGATGGTGGAAATGATCGCCGAGAGAGGGGAGTGTCAACATTGTGGCAAATGGCATTCGGGAGCTGTTGGTTTCGTGATCGCTCTGCTATAAGTGTGGATCGGCCGACCACTTTAGGAAGGATTGCCCGAGGATGCTTGAGCAGAATGTGAGTCGAGTGGAAACTCGGGTGCTACCATCGCCGAGGTAGGCCACCTAGAAATATGGGCAATGTCGATTGGCGGTCGAGAGGATCTAGAGATGCTACCATCGATCCGAGGCTCGTGCTCTGCGAGGACTTATGCCATACGCCGCACGCCGAGGATGCTGCCTCTCCAGATGTCATTACCGGTGCTTTCACTCTTTTCAATACTAATGTGATTGCTTTGATTGACCCTGGTTCTACTCAATCTTATATATGTGAAACCTTAGCATCCAGTAAGACTTTGCCTATTGAGTCTACTGAGTTTGTAATTCGGGTGTCAAACCCCTTGGGTCAATACGTGCTTGTCAACAAAGTGTGCAAGAAAAGTCCCCTAGTGTTCCGAGGTTCTTGTTTCCCGGCGGACTTGATGCTTTTGCCGTTCGATGAATTCGACGTTATTCTTGGTTTGGATGGGTTGACCATGCACGATGCGGTCGTAAATTGCAAAAGCAAGACTATCGATTTGAGGTGCGCGAATAACGAGATAATTCGGGTTAAGTCTACGGACTTAAAGGGTTGCCACCGTAATATCGCAATGTTGGCCTGAAAATATGTAAGAAAAGAGTGCGAAGCGTACCTTGCGACGCGTTTCGATGACAAGGAATTAGAAAAGAAACCCGAATCTGTGCCCGTGGTTTGTGAATACCGGATGTTTTCCACAAGAATTGCGGGTTTACCACTGTTCGGAAATAGAATTTGGCATCGAATTGGTACCGTACCATCCAATTTCGATAGCTCCGTATCGTATGGCACCAACGGAATTAAAGGAGTTGGAAGCTCGGTTGCAAGAATTGGTGGATAGAGGTTTTGCTCGCCTTGAGTTTTTCGCCTTTGGGTGCGCCGGTGTTGTTTGTGAAAAGAAGGATGGAACCATGCGGCTGTGCATCGATTATCGTCGACTTAATAAAGCGACAATAAAGAACAAATATCCGTTGCCACGTATCGATGACTTGTTCGATCAACTAAAGGGAGCCTCGGTGTTCTCGAAAATAGATTTGAGATCGGGCTATTATCAATTGCGAATCCGAGATTCGGACGCACCCAAGGCGCCTTGAGCGAGATATGGTCACTATGAGTTCCTAGTGATGCCGTTTGGGCTCACTAATGCCCTGCGGTATTTATGGATTTAATGAATCGGATCTTTAGACCATATTTGGATCGATTAAGTAGTCGTGTTCATTGATGACATCTTGGTCTATTCAAGAAATGAGACCGAACATCTGAACACTGCGGTTAGTCTTTGCAAATTTTACGGGATAAGCAATTATATGCTAAGTTCAGCAAGTGTGAGTTACGTTAAAAGAGGTTAGCTTCTTGGGTCATGTGGTATTCAGATCGGTATTCGAGTCGACCGAATAAAATTTCAGCCATACTTAATTGGAAGCCTCAGAAATATTACCGAGGTTCGAGCTTTTTGGGGGGCTTAGGTTATTACCGACGATTTGTAAAGGCTTCTCAACGATAGCCACGCCGATGACGGCTTCTCCAAAAGGATGTTAAGTTCGAATGGATTGGAGAAATGCCAAAAAGTTTCGATCAACTGAAAACTTATTTGATGAAGCCCCAATTCTAGTGCAACCCGAGTCCGCAAAGAGTTTGTCATCTATAGCGACGCCTCTCTACTTGGGTTAGGTTGCGTATTAATGCAAGAAGGTCGAGTTGTGGCCTATCGTCGAGGCAATTAAAGCCACATGAGAAAAATTATCCGACTCATGATCTCGAATTGGCCGCCATCGTATTCGCCTTAAAGATTTGGCGACATTACTTATTTGGTGAAAGGTGCCATGTATACTCGGATCACAAAAGTCTCAAATATTTGATGATCCAAAGAGACTTAAATCTGCGACAAAGACGTTGGCTCGAGTGTTAAAGGATTACGAGCTGGTCATTGACTATCACCCGGAAAGGCGGATGTGGTTGCGGATGCCTTGAGTCGTAAATCATTATTCGCTTTCTGAGCGATGAGCGTGCACTTGTCATTTGATCCGATAGTGTGTTAGTAGCTGAATTGAAAGCCAAACCACTATTGATACATCAAATTCGAGAAGCTCGAGAAAGTCGACGACGAGTTGGTCGCAAAACGGCTGAGTGTGTTCGAACAAGGATTTGAGTTTCAAATCGATGATGACGATTGTTTGAGGTTCAAAAGTCGTCTGTGTGTTCCAAAGAATTGAACTCATTTCGATAATTCTGAATGAAGCCCATTGTAGCCGAATGGCAATCCACCCGGAGTACGAAGATGTACAATGATTTGAAACGTCGGTTTGGTGGCATGGTATGAAGCGAGACATCTCCGACTTTGTTTCGAGATGTTTAATATGTCAACAAGTGAAAGCGGAACATCGGTGCCTTGAGATTACTTCACCAATCACGATACCCGAGTGGAAATGGGATCGAGTCACAATAGACTTTGTATCCGGACTGCCATTGTCAGCAAGTAAGAAGGATGCGGTTTGGGTCGTGGTAGATCGATTGACTAAGTTGGCCCACTTTGTCCCCATACGTACGGATTTTTCAATGGACAAATTAGCTGAATTGTACGTTTCTCAGATTGTGAGATTACACGGGGTGCCTATTTCCATCGTGTCGATAGAGATCCGAGATTTACCTCGCGATTTTGGAAAAAGTTGCAAGAAGCTTTGGGTACCAAGTTGCATTTCAGACCGCCTTTCACCCCCAAACCGATGGTCAATCCGGCGGATAATTCAGATACTTGAGGATATGTTAAGATGTTGCGTCCTCGAGTTTAGTGGTTCATGGGAGCGGTATTTGCCGTTGATTGAATTCGCTTACAACAACACTTTCAATCAAGTATTAAGATGGCACCCTACGAGGCCTTGTACGGTCGTAAATGCCGTACACCATTGTTTTGGTGAGCTCGGTGAAAGCAAGATTTTCGGGTGGATTTGATTAGGGATGCTGAGCGAAAGTGAAAGTAATCCGTGAAAGTCGAAGATAGCCTCCGATCGTCGAAGTCGACGCGAACTCGAAGCGCAAGGATATCGAGTATCGGTGGGTGATAAAGTGTTTCTCAAGGTATCGCCTTGGAAAAAGATACTCGATTCGTACCGTAAGGGCAAGTTGAGCCCGAGGTTCGTTGGGCCATATGAGATATCCGGCGAGTCGATCCGGTGGCATATCGTTTTATTTTGCCCCCTGAACTCGAAAAGGTTCACGATGTCTTTCACGTTTCGATGCTTCGACGCTATAGATCCGATCCATCGCACGTGATTAGTCCATCAGAAATTGAAATTCAAGCTAATATGAGTTATTCGTATCCTATCACGAGAAGTGAAAGAGTTGTGAAACAAGCGGGTTCTGTGACAACCCGAATTAGGGCCTAATCGGAATAGTGGTTTCGTGACCACAAATCCGAGATAGAAATAATTGTTTTATAAATATTTTGGGGTTTATGATATGATTGCATGATTGTGTGAAAATTTCGTGATGAAATTCTATGCCTAAAGTGTTTAAATTGAAAGTAGGGACTAAATCGAATAAGTTACAAAATTTGCATACTAGAAATTTTTAGTATCAAATTGTTTTGAAATATTTATTAGGAGGTCTTAAATAGAAATTCTACCAATTTTAAGTTCATGGACAAATTTAGGACATGGAAGGAATTTTTGGAAAGTTTAGTAGTAAGGGTATTTTAGTCATTTTGATATTAAATGAAATAAAATGGGAAAAATAACACAAAATAGTCATCTTCCCCATTTAGTTGCTGCGAAACTTCACTCTCTCCATAGCTAGGGATTCTTCAACTTTCAAGCTCCATAGTAAGTGATTCTAAGCCCGTTTTAATGTTCTTTACGTTTTGGAATCCGGAAGCTCGATTAAGCTTATGCTAGTAATAATTTAACCTAGGGTTCATATTTGGAAAAATACCCATAGGTGAAATTTGTGTATTTTGATGTTTTATGATAGAATATGAGGTTTTAAATTGTGTTAAATAATTTGTGCTACTCGGTTTTAAGTGAAAAGCGAGTAAAAGCAGCATAATCGGTAAAAATACCTAATGTTCATAACTATATGATAGAGTGGGAATTTGATGTTGTTGTAGAAGAGAAAATGTTCAGCATATCATAAAACATAAGAATAAGGGCTGAAATTAAATTCCCGAGCCTAGGGGCAAAATTGTAATTTTGTAAAAGTTAGGGGCAAAATGTAATTTTTCTACAATGTGATTTTTGGATTGAAATAAATAGTATGAGTATTAAATGAGCTAAATGTGTTATTATAGATCAAGAAAGGCGCTGAACCCGACCTCGAGCGGGGAAAGAAAAAGTTTTGGACTAAATTGCAAAATTTCCATATTTTGCACCAAGGTAAGTTGTATGTAAATATTACAATAATTTCATGTACATTCTTATATTTCAGCCTATTATATAAATATACTAGCTGATGTTAAAATATAAATTGACTATGGGAAGAATGGAAATAAATAGAGAGAGAGATCCGGTTGAACATTGAGAGATCGAATGAAATAGAGGGCGTAGCTAGGTCACATGTATGATCTTGAGTGCACATCATGTGTACAAGAAAGCTACGAGACACCCTGTAGTAGCTAGGTCACATGCGTGATACGAGATGTATCCCATGTAGACAAGAGAGCTACATGAAAGATAAATGTAGCTAGGTCGCATGCGTGATTCCAAGTGAAGGACACCATGTAGACAAGAGAGCTACGTGAAAGATAAATGTAGCTAGGTGCATGCGTGATTCCAAGTGAAGGACACCATGTAGACAAGAGAGCTACGAGACAAATCGGCTAGGTCGCATGAGTGGTACTAAGTGTTCCCCATGTGTACAAGAGAGCCGAACTAAATGAAGTATGATGGTGGGGCTGTGTGCTGAAACCATTAAATATCGAGGATTGATCCGAATTGTTCAACGGGATGGTTTTGTGGTGACATTGTGGTTTGGACCTACACTTATAGTGAATGAAATGTGGTGAAAATGAATTGTGGCATATACATATATACGATAAAATGAGGTTAGCATAAAGAATGTGTGAAAGAGTGAAATTAGTATTAAAACTGTTTTTAGATGGCAGCAGTGACGTGATTTTGAAAAATCACCAAAAATAGGAGGAATATAATTAGAGGTTGAATGAGATGTGAAATTAAAGCTTAATGAGTCTACTTTCGTATAAAAGAAGCAGGGCAAGCAAAGGAATTCTATATTTTGAGATATTTACAATTGTAACTGACTTGCTCAGGATGAATACGTGATCCCTTTTTCCACTTTGAAAAATCATTAAAAATTGTACAAAGCAAACTAAGAAATATAGTTTACATGCCTAAATTCCTTATTGAGACTAGTTTTAAATACAACAGACTTCAGGGTTGTTTGAGTTATGTACTGAGAGAAATTCAATTCGTAGTGGACAGAGGTCAGGCCAGTCGAGCTGTGTAACAGGGAAACTTTAACTAATAAACTGTACTAATCTGCTGAACCAAAATTATAAAAAAATTTAGCAAGAAGATTTATGAGTCTAGATTCAGGAAATTTTACGGATATGAATTTCGAGTTTTGTAACTCGAGTTATGATTTATTTAGTGAATATGACACAGCAGAGACAGCTTAATCGAAGTGGAATAAGTAGTGAAGTTAAAGTAGACATACTTGAATTGTTGTGTAAACATGTTAGATTCTTAAATTAGTATTTACATACTACTTACTAAGCTATAAGCTTACTTCGTTTTCTCTCTTTTGTCTTATAGTGTTCTCCACTTGCTCAGAGTCAAGGATCGTGAAGATCTACCCGCACTATCATACTTTGGGGTATTTGAACTAAATGTTTTGAATTATGGCATGTATAGTAGGCAAAAATTATTTTGTTATGTGTCATATTTGTCTAGGTTTAAAATATTAGTTCTGATACTCGACCGATTACTTTGTACAAGCCATAAAAGTTGGCTAATATTGTTCAAGATATATGTTATACGATGCATTATCAAATGGGATGACATATTTCTATCTTGGTATATGTTATGTTCGGTAATACCTTGTATCTGTTCCTACTGTGATAGCGGGTAAGGGTGTTACATTTAGTGGTATCGAGCTATGGTTTAGTCGGTTCTCGGACTAATAAAGTGTGTGTAAAAGTCTAGCTATACATGCCATAAAAATATTGTGATAGTGTGGTGACTCTGATTATTCTAAACTGTGTTTTATTTTAATATAGTAATGGATCTGAAGGGCTGCGGTGATGATCTTTGCTAGTAATGCGCTGGCTCCGCACAAGGGACCGCGCTTTGTGGAAAGTAGACCTGAGACATTGGGACAAGGAGATGAGGCTGGGACACCTTTCTCCAAATGATGAACAATTGGTATCTTGAATTTATTCGAGCAAATCCAAATGCTCAACCTCCTCCACCCCTCCTATACCTCGGGACGATTCTCTGAGCTGCTCAAGGTATAAATTTGGTAAGAATGAACAAGCCTCCGGTTGACAAGATTGAAAACAAGGGGCCAAGAGTTTAGAGCAAAGGTTGATGATGATCTGAGAAAGCGGAATTCGGCTTGAAAATTCTACCGTGTATTTGATGAGCTCTCATGTACACCGAGGAATGCTTAAAGTGTCTTGTATCACTTTTGAGAGATTGACCTACCACTGGTGGAAGACTTTGGTTGCAGTGGTGCCAAAAGAAAAAGTTACTTGGGATTTCTTCCGGGAAGAATTTAGAAAGAAATACATAAGTCGGCGATTTATTGATCAAAAGCGGAAGGAGTTCCTTGAATTGAAGCAAGGAAAATGTCATCGCAGAGTATGAATGCGAATTTGTAAGACTCGACAAGTATGCCCGAGAATGTGTGTCCACCGAGGCCATTATGTGTAGAAGATTTGAAGATGGGCTGAATGAGGACATTAAAGTGTTTGTAGGGATTTTGGAGTTGAAAGAATTTGTAGTATTGGTTGATCGAGCTCTTAAAGTCGAAGAATTGAACAAAGAAAGAAGAAAAGTCGCTATTGAGGCTCGAGATGTCGAAAAAGACAGATAAGTAAGCCATTTCAATCTCAACCAAAGAGGTCCAAAGAGACAAACCCTCGAATGACAGTTTCAATTGGGGATTTACAGAGATCGTGGTAGAGCATATTCGGGTCTAAAGCTCAAGCTACTTGGTGGCAAGTGTGGGTAATATCGACCTAGAAAGCCCGAGTGTCGACAATGTGGCGAGCAACATTATGGTGAGTGTTGGGGGACCGAGCGAGCTTGTTTCAGTCTTGTTCTCATGAGCATTTTATTAGAGACTGTCCGGAGAAGGTTAAAGAAGAAAGATTTGAGTGTTAGGCAGTACCACCGCTAGTAGAGGTAGACCACCGAGAAATCTGGAGGTGGGACTAGTAGTAGAACTGTGATGAAAGATTTAACGGCAAGATCAGAAGCTAGAGCACCTGCTAGAGCTTATGCTATACATGCTCGAGAAGATGCATCATCTCCCGATGTCATTACTGGTACATTTTCTCTTTATGATACTATTGTTATTGCATTGATTGATCCTGGGTCCACCCATTCCTATATTTGCATGAATTTAGTATCCAATAAAAAGTTGCCTGTTGAATTTACTGAGTTTACGATTAAAGTGTCGAACCCCTTAGGCCAATATGTGCTAGTTGACAAGGTTTGCAAGAATTGCCCATTAATGATTCAAGGTCTTTGTTTTCCGGCCAACTTGATGTTACCATTTGGTGAGTTTGACGTTATCTTGGGAATGGGTGGTTAACATTGTATGATGCTAAGGTAGATTGTAAACAAAAGACACTAGAGTTAAAATGTGAAAATGGAGAAATTCTGTGGGTTGAAACAGACGAATCAAATAAATTGCCTATGGTGATTTCGCACATGTCTGCACAGAAATACATGAGAAAAGGGTGTGAAGCTTATCTGGCTTATCTGGCTTATGGAAATAAATACAGAGAGAGAGATCCCGGTTGAACATTCGGAGAGATCGAATGAAATAGAGGGAGCGTAGCTAGGTCACATGTATGATGCTGAGTGCACATCATGTGTACAAGAAAGCTACGAGACACCCTGTAGTAGCTAGGTCACATGCGTGATACGAGATGTATCCCATGTAGACAAGAGAGCTACGTGAAAGATAAATGTAGCTAGGTCGCATGCGTGATTCCAAGTGAAGGACACCATGTAGACAAGAGAGCTACGTGAAAGATAAATGTAGCTAGGTGCATGCGTGATTCCAAGTGAAGGACACCATGTAGACAAGAGAGCTACGAGACAAATCGGCTAGGTCGCATGAGTGGTACTAAGTGTTCCCCATGTGTACAAGAGAGCCGAACTAAATGAAGTATGATGGTGGGGGTGTCTTTGAAACCATTAAATATCGAGGATTGATCCGAATTGTTCAACGGGATGGTTTTGTGGTGACATTGTGGTTTGGACCTACACTTATAGTGAATGAAATGTGGTGAAAATGAATTGTGGCATATACATATATACGATAAAATGAGGTTAGCATAAAGAATGTGTGAAAGAGTGAAATTAGTATTAAAACTGTTTTTAGATGGCAGCAGTGACGTGATTTTGAAAAATCACCAAAAATAGGAGGAATATAATTAGAGGTTGAATGAGATGTGAAATTAAAGCTTAATGAGTCTACTTTCGTATAAAAGAAGCAGGGCAAGCAAAGGAATTCTATATTTTGAGATATTTACAATTGTAACTGACTTGCTCAGGATGAATACGTGATCCCCTGTTTCCACTTTGAAAAATCATTAAAAATTGTACAAAGCAAACTAAGAAATATAGTTTACATGCCTAAATTCCTTATTGAGACTAGTTTTAAATACAACAGACTTCAGGGTTGTTTTAGTTATGTACTGAGAGAAATTCAATTCGTAGTGGACAGAGGTCAGGCCAGTCGAGCTGTGTAACAGGGGAAACTTTAACTAATAAACTGTACTAATCTGCTGAACCAAAATTATAAAAAAATTTAGCAAGAAGCTTTATGAGTCTAGATTCAGGAAATTTTACGGATATGAATTTCGAGTTTTGTAACTCGAGTTATGATTTATTTAGTGAATATGACACAGCAGAGACAGCTTAATCGAAGTGGAATAAGTAGTGAAGTTAAAGTAGACATACTTGAATTGTTGTGTAAACATGTTAGATTCTTAAATTAGTATTTACATACTACTTACTAAGCTATAAGCTTACTTCGTTTTCTCTCTTTTGTCTTATAGTGTTCTCCAGCTTGCTCAGAGTCAAGGATCGTGAAGATCTACCGCACTATCATACTTTGGGGTATTTGAACTAAATGTTTTGAATTATGGCATGTATAGTAGGCAAAAATTATTTTGTTATGTGTCATATTTGTCTAGGTTTAAAATATTAGTTCTGATTACTCGACCGATTACTTTGTACAAGCCATAAAAGTTGGCTAATATTGTTCAAGATATATGTTATCGATGCATTATCAAATGGGATGACATATTTCTATCTTGGTATATGTTATGTTACGGTAATACCTTGTATCTGTTAAGCGACAGTAACGGGTAAGGGTGTTACTGAGTTCCGCTAGTAAAAGTGTTATGGCTCAAGCACGGGATAGAAGAAGCTACTTGGGAGACCGAGAACTCTATGAAAGAGCGATATCCAAACCTATTTACGGTAAGATTTTGGGGACGAAAATTTCTTAAGTGGGGAGAGTTGTGACAGCCCAAAATTGACCCTAGTCGGAAGGTGGTCTCAGGACCACAAAACCGAGGCATAAAAATAATTAAAATTTATTTTGATGCCTATAATATGTGTGTGCTCATGTATGACATTTTATGATGATTGATTTAGTGTTATAAGGGTGAATTCCACAAAAAGGACTTAGTAATGAACTTTGAAAGTATGATAGGGAAATGTGTGATGACTAATTAAAGCATGCATGCAAAATAATGGACTTGCATGTCAAATTCCCCCTTTTATAGGTGGTGGCCGGCCATGACAAGGGAGGATGGGCTAAACATGTCATGAAACATGTTTTGTTGGTGCATTAGGGTGAAATAATAAACAAAGGTGTATGGGTGATAAAAAAATGAAAAAAAATGTGTGTGAGTGTGGTAATCCCCCCATTGCCGTGAGTTGTAGAGAAGGAAAGAAAAAAATTTTGTTCATCCTTTCTTTGAGCCAAAACTAAGGAAGAAGGAGGATTTTTGCTTCATGCTTGGTTTGGAAGAGATCTAAAAGGAGATTTGGCTAAGTTTGCATCAAGATTAAGGTATGTATGAGGTTGTGTTAGGAGTTTCATGCATGTTTTGGTTGCTAACTTGATGTGCATGTTAGCCATGGCTCAAATCTTTGTTAAGCCATGGAAATGGTATTTGGCCAAAGTTGTTATGGTGATAAAGCCATTGCATGCTAAGTGTGAAGCTTGATGATGATGCATGCAATGATGGATTGTCTACTCTTGAGTAAGATTTTGAGCTTTCTTTTGTTTTATCATGATTGAAGTTGAAAAGGAGCATGATTGTCATATTCGCCATGATGCATTCATGAGCATGGTTCATGCTTCTTGCATGTTAGTTAAAATTTGTGTTTTGGATGGCTATGGACACCTTGAAATTCGCCATGCTCATATATGTATATATATGTTTGCACATGATGTTTTGGTTATGAAGGAAGTGATGAATAAGTTTGTTTAAAGAAGAAGATGTTGAAGAATAATTGTGAAATTGTAAGCACATTATTGCCTAGCACACATATGAGTGCTTGATGCTATATTGTAAGTTTTGAGCTACAATATGCAAAGCATTAACTAGTAAAATGCATGCTGTTTTGTGTGGTATTAAGTGCATAATTGGCCTCAACATGGACAAGTATATTCGGCCTTGGGTAGCCTATTGAAGGCCTTAGCTTTTCCTTGATGCTCGAATAAATTGTATTGAATTGCTTGATGTAGTATAAAATGTGCATGACCATTGTGTATTCAAGCTAAAGGGTGGCCATATGACCATTTAAATTCCTTGTCATATTCGCCATAAGCTAGCACAATGAGGTTTTGATAAATTGAATTTGTTTGAATTAGCTCAAGAGCTAAGAGGGCCACAATTGGACAAGGGAAGGAAAAGTAATCGAATAGCCGTAAAAGCCGTTCGACAACATCCGAGGTAAGTCCTCAAGAAGTGACCTTACTTGAATTATGTGGAATGAAATATGGATGTATTGATTATTGATTTATGTGTGTATGAGTATTGAATGATACCGGGCTAAGTCCCGAAGGCGATTATGTTAGTGATTATAATTGTGTTTGAGCCTTAGTAACGAAAATAAATATGTATGTCCAATGATTATTGATGTATGTGTGCATGAGAAATTGATTGATATCCGGCTAAGCCTCAAGACAATTATGCTGGAAATTATAACCGGGTTAAGATCCGAAGGCAATTGTGCTAGTGGCTACATCCGGGCTAAGACCGAAGGCATTCGTATGCGAGTCATTCTATCCGGCTAAGACCAAGGCATTTGTGCAAATCGTGATATCCGGGTTAAGTCCCGTGAGGCCTTGGTGCGGGTTACCATAACGGGCTATGTCCAAGGCGATTGATCGAGTAGCGACATCCGGTTAAACTCCGAAGGTATGTGATTTGAAAATTATAAGCTTGCTGGAAAATTTCAGCTAATGCACTTGTGAAATTTCCCAATGACAAGGTAAGTGCGGTGTGTGCTTTTGCGCTAGGAGTAAGGCGTGTGAATATCCGCTCCTATGATGGAACGAGTTATCGGCCTTAATGAAGCCGTTATTTGTGTATGAACATAAGAGTTGGGATGGTGAAGTAAGTATGATTATGTGAATGTGCATTAATGAAATGATGCATTTAACTATGTGAATGTATTGCTGTAATTAGAGTTGATTATATTCCTTGAGACTTACTAAGCATAAAAATGCTTACTCCGCCGCTTTGGCTCTCGGTTTTCTAGATTTCGCTCGATAGCAATCGGATTCGGGATCGTTGAAGTCGAAGTCATCCACACTATCAAGCCCCCATTTTGGTATAAATTCTTGGTTGAACTTGAAATGGCATGTATAGGACTACCCTTGTTGGTTTAAATATGTTATGATGTATATGTATACGGCCATGCGAAAATGGCTCGTAATAGTGAAGTATCAACTTAAACTATTTGCGGTTTGTATATATATATATGGTGTCATGATGTGACTATGAATTGGAAATGGGAATGTTGGTCACATGATCAGCCATTGGCATGGTTAAAATGATCATATGTGGACCTATGTAAGGCAAGACTAGTTGGTTCATGGAGACTACAAAATAGGTAAGACCTACCTTAAAACAGATGCTGCCAGCTGCAGTAACGTGAATGTGAAAAATCACCAAAATTTGTAGGAATGGTATTAAATAGTGAATCAGCTATGTAAATGAACATTGATGAGTCTATTTTCATATGGAAGAAACGAAATGGTCATAGGAGTTACATGTTAAGAGATATTAAAGCTATTGTGAGACAGGGCCAGAACGGTTTCTGGGTTCCCTGTCGCAACTTTAAAAATTTATTATAAATTATCCAGAAATAATTAGGAGACATACCTTATATGTACAGATTCCATTTTGAGTCTAGTTTTATTAGAAACAAACGGCACCAGCATTAAATCCCTGTACAGAGAGATATTCAAGTTATACCGCGCGAAGGTCAGAGCAGTCGATCCCTGTAACATGGGTGACTTTAACTAATAAACTGTACCAATTGGCCCGACCAAAATTCTAGAAATAAATCCATGGATGGATATATGAGTCTAAATTCAGGAAAATTTACGAAACCAGTTTCCGAGTTTTGAAACTCGAGATATGATTTTAAGGCGACAGTGACGCAGTTTTTCCAGCCTGACTGGAAATGTCCAATGGATGGGCAAAACAAGTGAACTTGGCTTGCTAACCCCTCGTGTCCGACACCGGCGATGGTCTCGGGTTCGGGGTGTTACATATAAGGCTGTGTTCGAATGTGATTAAGTTAATGACATTCGGTTATGAGATGGATGACATGAATTATATTTATGAGCTACGTTGTGATTCGACACTTACGAATATATGCATATATTGAATTGGTTTGATGTATTAGTTGAATTATATGTTATAAGACAAAACGATTGGAATAAGGTAATTGAAAATTTGGTTGTAAGTATTCAGTTACCATGATAAGACACTCGTTTTGTAACACCCCAAACCCGTGACCGTCACCGGATTTGACCACGAGGTGTTACCGGGCTTACTTTACTTATTCCTCTCTTGGAAAATTTTTTTTTTGTTTTCCTTTTTCTGTTCCAGGCAGGCTAGTTAACTGCGTCACTGTCACCTTAAAAATTATATCTCGAGTTCCAGAACTTGAAAATGAGTTCTGTCAATTTTCCCTGAAACTAGACTCATATATCCATCCATGGATTTATTTCTAGAATTTTTGGTCAGGCCAATTGGTACATTTTATTAGTTAAAGTCACCCCTGTTTCAGGGTTCGACTACACTGACATTTATGCATTACGACCTGGATATCATCTCGTACAGAGCTCTAATGCTCATGCCGTTTATTTCTAATGAAACTAGACTCAAAGGGGAATCTATGCATATAAGGCATGAATTCTAATTGTTTCTGGATAATTTATGGTAAATTTTCCAAGTCGGAGCAGGGGATCCAGAAACCGTTCTGGCCCTGTTTCGCGAAAACCTGAATATCTCTTAAAATACAGCTCATACGGTCGTTTCGTTTCGTCCATATGAAAATAGATTCATCAAGGTTCAATTTCATAATTTATTCACTATTTAATTCTACTTCTACTATTTTTAGTGATTTTTCCATCTCACCTCACTGCTGCTGGCAGCATCTGGTACTAAAGCAAACAATGACTATTTCATAATTCTTCCATGGCCAACTATTTCATCATACATAATACAAACTATGGCCATCTTATCAAAATTAAGGTTTCTAAGGCTCGTGCCTATAGGTTTTAGATTCACACTCAACCGACCACATAGACCATCTTCGCATGGCTTAAAGTTTACAACCCGAGATTCAACAAAACAAAATAGCCTATACATGCCAAATGTTCTCCTAGTTCAACTACGAAGACAATACCAAAAGATTTCCAGCCGGTGTGATGACTTCAACGACGGTTCCGAGAACGCATAAACGATACGAGTCCAAGAGACCTAAAATGGGTGACAAGAAAACACCGAGTGAGTTTATAACTCAGTAAGTCATAAGCATTTCACAACCATCCGTTACTAAAATTATCATAAAATGAAATAATGAAACAAGGCCCAGCGTTCTAGCCATACCGAACTATACCATAGTTCCTTAGACCTTTCGGATCAATCTCATACCAAGTCATACATTTACATTTCATATACTATTCAATAGGATATTTGAAGCAATTTCCATACATCATTTCATTTCCGCAACAATCATGCAATTGAAATCATCACATAGATTTAAAACTTACCGACTCAACTCCGAGCATGAACATAGTATCTATTAGCCACGAACTCAAGGTACTTACTCTTTCTGCTGTCCATACTCAACTCGATGAAGACACACCCTCCATATAATTGTTCGATCGGAGATATATATATATATAGAAATACGCACACACAGTGCTTAATACTCGATTTCGCACACTTAGTGCCATGTGATTTAAGCCCGCACACATAGTGCCATACCCTTGAGCTCGCACACCCGTCAGTATATTTCCAGCATGCACACTTAGTGCCATATATTTCCAGCATGCACACTTAGTGCCATATATTTCCAGCATGCACACTTAGTGCCATATATTTCCAGCATGCACACTTAGTGCCAATCTCGTCACCGTACACACGTATTGCCCAAGACACTTAGTGCCGAAAGCAAACTTTCTACACATTTCACTATTTCTTTTACATTCAACAATGTCATCATTCCATACACATACATTTTCATTTACATATCATCTCATTAAACACAATTGCATAGATATTATGATCATTTAAAACAATGCCAAATATATGCTTAATGACTTACCTTGTGTTGGGTAAAATGGTTCCAACTCGGCTATTCGATGTTCTTTCCTTTGCTTTTGCTTGATTCTCCCCCTCTAGCTTCTTGAGCTAATCAATAAATTAACTAGTTTAACCGTCTTGCCAAATATTTATACATATATACATGACATCAACAATACTATCATCATTAATTCATCAATTCACAAAGTTTTATTTCACGAACATTTGACCCATTTTTACCCCATATGGCCGAATGCTACATTCATTACCCAACTAGCCATTCAACAATTTTCAGCCTCATTACCACCCTTTTTATGTCTAATCGTCTAAATGAGATCATAAACATGCCTAACTATAGCTGAATGTGCAACATTAATCTAGCATTTCCATTGCATTTAACACTTAACATTTACCCCATCTAGGCCAAATTTTGCTAGCACACAAGCCTTTGGCGAATGTCCTTGACCTCTAGTCACCCAAAATTTCTTTGTTCTTTAAAATTCATCCAAGACTACATTCGGCACTTCCAACTAATAATTTAGGTGCTCTCAAGCTCATTCACAAGTACTATTATATATCACATTAAGCATTAAATCATTTTGCAACATAAATTTTATAGCATGGCCGAATACTCATGCACATACACACATAACAACAAGAACTCAATGGCACAAAAATCTCCTTTTGTTAAACATTCGAACTCACTCATCTCCATGCTTTCATCACAACAACATCAAAACACTAATTAGGAAATACAACATTCTTGGCGAAATTTAACTCACCTAACAACTTAGTTTCGATCCAAGATTCAAGGAAAAATTTGAACCAATCCTCCAAACTATGCATGCATTTTCAAGAGTGGCATAAAACATACCTTCTTGTATCAAAACACCTTAGTCTAGTAAGCTCCATGGCTGATTTTCTCAAGCTTCCCCCTTTCTTCTTAGTACATTCGGCCATGCAAAGAAAAATGAGAGAATGGACACTTTTTTTCTTCTTCTCAAGTCATGGCAATTGTAACAAAATGAGAAAGGATGAACAACAAAATTTTTCTCCTTTCTTTTCCTCAACTCACGGCAACAAGGGGGGCATCCACACTCTTTTTTTTCATCATTTTCCTTTTTTTCATTTCTTTATTTTCCTTCCATAATGCACTAGGCCAACATGTCTAGGACATGTTTTCTTTGCCCATCATCATGTCATGGCCAGCCACTAACCTTAGGAAATGGGTTATTTGACATGCAACTCCACCCTTGTGTTAACATGCACTAATAAGCCATTTAAAATTAGCATATCATATTTCACCATGTTTCACATTGATCCCTATTTAATAATTTCTCATAAAATTGGTAAAATTAGAGAATGAAACTTCCACATATGCATGCACACACATAGTAAGCATAGAATATAACAATTAATTATTTTTATGACTCGGTTTAGTGGCCCCGAAACCACTTTCCGACTAGGGTCAATTTAGGGCTGTCACAACTCTCCCCCACTTAAGAAATTTTCGTCCCGAAAATCTTACTGGTAAATAGGCTCGGGTATCGCTCTCTCATAGAGTCCTTAAGTTCCCAAGTGGCTTCTTCAATTCCGTGTTTATGCCACAACACCTTCACTAATGGGATTTTCTTATTGCGCAACTCTTTTACTTCGCGCATCAGAATGCAAACCGGCTCTTCTTCATAACTCAAATTAGGCTGAACCTCGACCTCAGATGGAGTAATTACGTGTGTCGGGTCAGACCTATATCGTCGAAGCATCGAGACATGGAAAACGTTGTGAATCCTTTCAAGCTCAGGGAGTAACATTAATCGGTACGCTACTGGTCCAACTCGTTCGGATACTTCATACGGACCGATGAACCTCGGACTCAATTTTCCCTTACGGCCAAATCTAAGCACCTTTTTCCAGGGTGAGACTTTGAGAAATACCTTGTCTCCAACCTGATATTCAATGTCTTTCCTTTTCAAATCCGCATACGACTTTTGGCGATCCGAAGCAGCCTTCAAACTTTCACGAATTACTCGAACTTTCTGCTCGGCATCCTTAATCAAATCAACCCCGAAGATTTTACCTTCAGTAAGTTCAGTCCAGAATAATGGGGTACGACATTTACGACCGTATAAAGCCTCGTAAGGCGCCATCTTAATACTTGATTGAAAGCTATTGTTGTAAGCGAATTCAATCAAAGGCAAATATCTTTCCCATGAACCACTAAACTCAAGGATGCAACATCTCAACATATCCTCAAGGATTTGAATTATCCGTTCGGATTGACCATCGGTTTGGGGATGAAAAGCAGTGCTAAAATGCAGCTTGGTACCCAAAGCCTCTTGCAATTTCTTCCAAAATCGCGATGTAAATCTTGGGTTTCTATCCGATACGATAGAAACAGGTACCCCATGCAATCGAACAATTTGGGAGACGTATAATTCTGCCAATTTATCGAGCGAAAAATCCATGCGGACAGGGATAAAATGAGCAGACTTGGTCAGTCTATCAACAATGACCCAAATCGCATCTTTCTTACTTGCCGACACTGGTAATCCAGATATAAAATCCATTGTCACTCGATCCCATTTCCATTCAGGTATCATGATTGGCTGAAGTAATCCCGATGGCACTTGATGTTCCGCTTTCACTTGTTGACATATCAGACACCTTGAAACAAATTCAGAAATGTCTCGTTTCATACCGGGCCACCAAAATTGGCGTTTCAGGTCATTGTACATTTTAGTACTACCCGGATGGATTGACATTCGACTACTGTGAGCCTCGCTCAAAATCATCGAAACAAGTTCCGAATTCCTTGGAATACATAATCGACCCTTGAACATCAGCGGTCATTGTCGTCAATCTGAAATTCCGATTCTTCATCCGAAACACATTCGGCTCGCTTAGCGACCAATTCAGCGTCGACCTTCTGAGATTCAAGTATTTGATGAATCAATAACGGTTTGGCCTCTAATTCGACTACTAGCACCTCCTCGGGTGAAACGGATAAATGAGCATCCATCGCTCTCAAAGCAGACAGTGCCTTGCGACTTAAAGCATCGGCCACCACGTTGGCCTTTCCCGGTGATAATCAATGATGAGTTCATAGTCTTTCAACAACTCAAGCCAACTGTAACACCCTGAACCCGAGACCATCGCCGGTATCGGACACGAGGGGTTAACAAGCCAAGATCACATGTTTTGCCCACCAATTTGACATTTCCAGTCAGGCTGGAAGACTGCGTCACCTTCGCCTTAAAAATCATATCTCGAGTTTCAAAACTCGGAAACTGGTTTCGTAAATTTTCCATGAATTTAGACTCATATATCCATCCATGAATTTATTTCTAGAATTTTTGGTTGGGCCAATTGGTACAGTTTATTAGTTAAAGTCACCCATGTTACAGGGATCGACTGCTCTGACCTTCACGCGGTATAACTTGAATATCTCTCTGTACAGGGCTTTAATTCTGGTGCCGTTTGCTTCTAATGAAACTAGACTCAAAATGGAATCTGTACATATAAGGTATGTCTCCTAATTCTTTCTGGATAATTTATAGTAAATTTTTAAAGTTGCGACAGGGGACCCAGAAACCGTTCTGGCCCTGTTTCACAATAGCTTCAATATCTCTTAACATGTAACTCCTATGACCATTTCGTTTCTTCCATATGAAAATAGACTCATCAAGGTTCATTTACATAGCTTATTCACTATTTAATACCATTCCTACAATTTTGGTGATTTTTCACATTCACGTCACTGCAGCTGGCAGCATCTGTTTTAAGGTAGGTCTTACCTATTTGGTAGTCTCCATGAACCAACTAGTCTTGCCATACATAGGTTCATATATGATCATTTTAACCATGCCAATGGCTGATCATGTGACCAAAATTCCCATTTCCAATCCATAGCCACATCATGACACAAAATATATACATACAAACCACAAATAGTCTAAATTCATGCTTCCTTTTACGAGCCATTTTTGCATGGCCGTATACATATACATCACCACATTTTTAAACTAACAAGGGGTAGTCCTATACATGCCATTTCAAAGTTCAAACAAAATTTATACCAAAATAGAGGCGTTGATAGTGTGGATGACTTCGACTTTATTGATCCCGAATCCGATTGCTATCGGCGAAATCTATAAAACAGAGAGCCAAAGTAACGGGTAAGCATTTTATGCTTAGTAAGTCTCAAGGAATATAATCAACTCTAATTACAGCAATACATTCACATAGCCAAATGCATCATTTCATTAATACACATTCTTATTTCACACTTCATCATTATATACTTTCACAAAGTATCAATAAAGTCAATAACTGAAATTCATTAGTCAATTGAGCTTAATGTTGCTCAAAGCACGTGTCGACCTTTCAATGCACATATACACGTACATTATTCTTTGGGCTTTTCGGTGTACTAATTGAATTTATTACAGCAACCAACACTCACCTCCAGCCCAAGATTCTTGAATATAACCGGATATAACCATGTGCACAAATGCCTTGGTCTTAGCCCGGATAGAATGACTTCGCACGAATGCCTTCGGTCTTAGCCCGGATATAGCCACTTGCACAATTGCCTTGGTCTTAACCGGATATAATTTTCAGCATAATTGTCTTGGGCTTAGCCCGGATATCATTCAATTTCTCATGTACACATACATCAATAATCATTGGACATACATATTTCATTTTCGTTACTAAGGCTCAAACACAAATATAATCACAAGCATATTCGCCTTGGGACTTAGCCCGGGTAGAATTCAAATGCTCATACACACATAATCAATAATCAATACACATCCATACTTTATTTCACATAATTCAAGTAGGGTCACTTCTTGAGGACTTACCTCGGATGTTGTCGAACGGCTTTTTCGGCTATTCGATCACTTTCTCCTTCCCTTGTCCAATTGTGGACCTCTAAGCTCTTGAGCTAATTCAAACAAATTCAATTTATTAAAACCTCATTGTGCTAGCTTATGGCGAATATGACAAGGAGTTTAAATGGTCATATGGCCACCCTTTAGCTTGAATACACAATGGTCATGCACATTTTATACTACATCAAGCAATTCAATACAATTTATTTGAGCATCAAGGAAATGCTAAGGCCTTCAATAGGCTACCCAAGGCGAATATTCATGTACATGTTGAGGCCAATTATGCACTTAATACCTCACAAAAACAGCATGCATTTTACTAGTTAATGCTTTGCATATTGTGGCTCAAAACTTATAATATAGCATCAAGCACTTATATGTGTGCTAGGTCAATTGTGCTTGCAATTTCACAATTATTCTTCAACATCTTCTTCTTTAAACAAACTTATTCATCACTTCCTTCATAACCAAAACATCATGTGCAAACATATATATACATATATGAGCATGGCGAATTTCAAGGTGTCCATAGCCATCCAAAACACAAATTTTAACTAACATGCAAGAAGCATGAACCATGCTCATGAATGCATCATGGCGAATATGACAATCATGCTCCTTTTCAACTTCAATCATGATAAAACAAAAAGAAAACTCAAAATCTTACTCAAGAGTAGGCAATCCATCATTGCATGCATCATCATCAAGCTTCACACTTAGCATGCAATGGCTTTATCACCATAACAACTTTGGCCAAATACCATTTCCATGGCATAACAAAGATTTGAGCCATGGCTAACATGCACATCAAGTTAGCAACCAAAACATGCATGAAACTCCCAACACAACCTCATACATACCTTAATCTTGATGCAAATTTAGCCAAATCTCCTTCTAGATCTCTTCTAAACAAAGGAAATGAAGCAAAATCCCTTCTTCCTCTTAGTATTTTCGGCCAAAAGGAGAGAGCAAGCATGAACAATTTTTTTTGTTTTTCTTCTTGGTTGCACGGCAATGGGGGATGCTATCTCTCATTTTCTTTTTTTTTTCATTCTTTTCTCACCCATGCTTAGTTGTTTATTATTTCTAACATCATCCATTAGTAAAACATGTTGGGAACATGTTTTCCTTGCCCATAATTTGTCATGGCCGGCCATCCACCTTAGGGAATGGGATAATTGACATGCAACTCCATTTATTTCACTTCATGCATTATTAGGCCACTCAAAAATACACCTATCACATTTTCAAGTCCTACATGGGTCATTTCTTATAAATTTGCACCTAATTAATAAAAATCGAGACATCAAATATTTCATACAAATTCCACATACAATAAGCATCGGAATATAACACCTAATTATTTTTATGACTCGGTTTTCGTGGTCCCGAAACCACTCTCCGACTAGGGTCACATTTTGGGTGTCACAACTCTCCCCACTTAAGAGATTTTCGTCCCCGAAAATCTTACCGGCAAATAGGTTTGGATATCGCTCTTTCATAGAGTTCTCGGTCTCCCAAGTAGCTTCTTCTATCCCATGCTTGAGCCATAACACTTTCACTAGCGGAACCCGCTTGTTTCGCATAACTCTTTCACTTCTCGTGATAGGATACGAATCGGTTCTTCCTCATAACTCATATTAGCTTGAATTTCAATTTCTGATGGACTAATCACGTGCGATGGATCGGATCTATAGCGTCGAAGCATCGAAACGTGAAAGACATCGTGAACCTTTTTGAGTTCGGGGGCAAAATCAAACGATATGCCATTGGACCGACTCGCTTCGGATATCTCATATGGCCCAATGAACCTCGGGCTCAGCTTGCCCTTACGGCCGAATCTGAGTATCTTTTTCCAAGGATATACCTTGAGAAACACTTTATCACCCACCTGATAATCGATATCCTTATGCTTCAGATCCGCGTATGACTTGTGACGATCGGAGGCTATCTTCAGACTTTCACGGATTACTTTCACTTTCTGTTCAGCATCTCTAATCAAATCCACCCCGAAAATCTTGCTTTCACCGAGCTCAGTCTAAAACAATGGTGTACGGCATTTACGACCGTACAAGGCCTCGAGGGTGCCATCTTAATACTTGATTGAAAGCTATTGTTGTAAGCGAATTCAATCAACGGCAAATACCGTTCCCATGAACCACTAAACTCGAGGACGCAACATCTTAACATATCCTCAAGTATCTCGAATTATCCGCTCGGATTGACCATCGGTTTGGGGGTGAAAGGCGGTGCTGAAATGCAACTTGGTACCCAAAGCTTCTTGCAATTTTTTCCAAAATCGTGAGGTAAATCTTGGATCTCTATCCGACACGATGGAAATAGGCACCCATGTAATCTAATTTGGGAGACGTATAATTCGGCTAATTTGTCCATTGAAAAATCCGTGCGACGGGGACAAAGTGAGCCGACTTAGTCAATCTATCAACCACAACCCAAACCGCATCCTTCTTACTTGTTGACAATGGTAATCCGGATATAAAGTCCATTGTGACTCGATCCCATTTCCATTCGGGTATCGTGATTGGTCAAGTAATCCCGAAGGCACTTGATGTTCCGCTTTCACTTGTTGGCATATTAAACATCTTGAAACAAATTCGAGATGTCTCATTTCATACCATGCCACCAAAACCGGCGTTTCAAATCATTGTACATCTTAGTACTCCCGGGTGGATTGCCATTCGGCTACAATGGGCTTCATTCAAAATTATCGAAATGAGTTCAATTCTTTGGAATACATAATCGACCTTTTGAACCTCAAACGGTCATTGTCGTCGATTTGAAACTCCGAGTCCTTGTTCGAACACACTCGCCCGCTTTGCAACCAACTTCGTCGTCGAATTTCGAGATTCAAGTATTTGGTGTGTCAATAACGGTTTGGCTTTCAATTCGACTACTAACACACTATCGGATTGGACGGATAAGTGAGCATCATCGCTCTCAAAGCGAATAATGATTTGCGACTTAAGGCATCCGCAACCACATTCGCCTTTCCGGTGATAGTCAATGATGAGTTCATAATCCTTTAACAACTCGAGCCAACGTCTTTGTCGCAGATTTAAGTCTCTTTGGGTCATCAAATATTTGAGACTTTTGTGATCCGAGTAAACATGGCACCTTTCACCAATTAAGTAATGTCGCCATATCTTTAAAGCGAACACGATGGCGCCAATTCGAGATCATGAGTCGGATAATTTTTCTCATGTGGCTTTAATTGTCTCGACGCATAAGCCACAACTCGACCCTCTTGCATCAATACACAACCTAACCCAAGCAAGGATGCGCATTATAGATGACAAATTCTTTACCGGACTCGGGTTGCACTAGAATTGGGGCTTCACGATAAGTTTTTAGTTGATCAAAACTTTTTGACATTTCTCCACCATTCGAACTTAACATCCTTTTGGAGTAGTTTCGTCATCGCGTGGCTATCGTTGAGAATCCTTTTACAAATCGTCGATAGTATCCGCAAGCCCCAAAAGCTCCGAACCTCCGTAATATTTCTTGGAGGCTTCTAATTGAGTATGGCTGAAATTTTATTCGGGTCCACTCGAATACCGATGCGATACCACATGACCCAAAAAGCTAACCTCTTTCACCAAAACTCACACTTACCGAACTTAGCATATAATTGCTTATCCCGTAAAATTTGCAACACTAGCCTCGGTGTTCAAGATGTTCGGTCTCATTTCTTGAATAGACCAAGATGTCATCAATAAACACAACTACGAATCGATCCAAATATGGTCTGAAGATCCTATTCATTAAATCCATAAATACCGAGGGCATTAGTGAGCCCAAACGGCATCACTAGGAACTCATAGTGACCATATCTCGCTCTAAAGGCGGTTTGGGTACGTCCGAATCTCGGACCGCAATTGATAATACCCCGATCTCAAATCTATTTTTGAGAACACCGAGGCTCCCTTTAATTGATCAAACAAGTCATCAATACGTGGCAACAGATATTTGTTCTTTATCGTCACTTTATTGAGTTGACGATAGTCGATGCATAACCTCATGGTTCCATCCTTCTTCTTCACGAACAATACCGGGTGCGCCCATGGAGAAAAACTCGGGCGAGCAAAACCTCTATCCACCAATTCTTGCAATTGGACCTTCAACTCCTTTAATTCCGTTGGTGCCATACGATACGGAGCTATCGAAATTGGAGTGGTACCAGTACCGATTCGATGCCAAATTCTACTTCTCGAACAGTGGTAAACCCGCAATTCTTTGGGAAAACATCCGGTATTCACAAACCACGGGCACAGATTCGGGTTTCTTTTCTCGATTCCTTGTCATCAAGCATACGCAAGGTACGCGCCGCACCCTTTTCTTACATATTTCGGGCCAACATCGGCGATATTACGGTGGCAACTCCTTTAAGTCCGTAGACTCAACCCGAATTATCTTGTTATTCGCGCTCCTCAAATCGATAGTCTTGCTCTTGCAATTTACAACCGCATCGTGCATGGTCAACCAATCCAAACCAAGAATAACGTCTAACTCATCGAACGGCAAAAGCATCAAGTCCGCCGGAAAACAAGAACCTCGGAACACTAGGGGACTTTTCTTGCACACTTTGTTGACAAGCACGTAATGACCCAAGGGGTTTGACACCGAATTACAAACTCCAAGAGACTCGATAGGCAAAGTCTTACTGGATGCTAAGGTTTCACATATATACGAATGAGTAGAACCAGGGTCAATCAAAGCAATCACATTTGTATTGAAAAGAGTGAAAGTACCGGTAATGACATCTGGAGAGGCAGCATCCTCGCGTGCGCGTATGGCATAAGTCCTAGCAGGAGCACGAGCCTCAGATCTGATGGTAGCATCTCTAGGTCCTCTCTGTCCGCCACTGACATTGCCCATATTTCTAGGTGGCCTACCTCGAGCAGTGGTAGCACCCGGGTTTCCACTCTGACTCACATTCTGTTCAAGCATCCTCGGGCAATCCTTCATAAAGTGGTCGGCCGATCCACACTTATAGCAGGAGCGATCACGAAACCAACAGCTCCCCGAATGCCATTTGCCACAATGTGGACATTCCGCCCTCTCTCGGCGATCATTTCCACCACTGGCGATCGAAGTGACTCGTGTGGTCACAGGGGGTCGATCGCGTCCTCGTCTAGAAAAGCCCAAACGCTCTAGACCGGCTACATCATCTCGAAATCTCTTCGATGCTTGTTGAAGAGACTTTCCGAGGACCTCTTTCGAATTCTCCAGTTCCCACATCAACTTTTTGTTTCTCCTTTCTAAGCTCTTGACTTTACAAGCTCGCTCAACAAGTACTACGAACTCTCGATCTCGAGAATGCCAACAAACATCCTTATATCATCATTCAGCCCATCCTCAAGCGTTTATACATAATAGCTTCGGACGAAATGCATTCTCGCGTCTGGCTAAGCCTCACAAACTTTCGTTCGTAGTCGAACGGACATAGAACCTTTCTTAAGATCAAGAAATTCCTCCACTTTTGGTCGATGAATCTCGACTAATATACTTTTTGAACTCGGTTTGAAAGAATTCCCAAGTCACTTGCTCTCTAGGCACCACGAAGTCGAGTACTCCACCAATAGTAGGCGGACTCACGTAGCAAGGAGATGGTACACTTTAAGCACTCATCGGGTGTACAGGATAGCTCATCGAGCACCGGATAGTGTTATCCAACCAAAATTCAGCTCGCTTCGGCATCATCATCATCCGTAGCCTTAAATTCAGTGGCCCCATGTTTTGAATCCTATCGTCTAGGGGCTTACTTGACCTCATTTGGTCATCACGGAGGTATTGTAGGTGCGGGGTTGCATTTGTCGGGAATGGAGGTTGTGGAACAGCCGTGTTAGTTCGAATGTATTGATTAAACCATTCGTTCATCACACTATAAAAGGCTTGCCTAGCCTCATCATTCGGATTGCTGGCCATAGGTTGAGAGTCCACCGCGCTGTCCCTTCGCGGAGCAGCGCCACACTCTCCACATCATCAGCTATCACTTTCGGTTGGGATCGGGATCCATTGCTATAAACAAACACAAAGTCAAATTGTCGAAATCACCACACTATCGATTCATCATTTAATGGCATGTATAGCTAGACCCCAAACACATCACGGTAGTCCTAGAATCGACTAAACCGTGGCTCGATACCAATAAAATTGTAACACCCGAACCCGAGACCATCGCCGTATCGGACACGAGGGGTTAACAAGCCAAGATCACATGTTTTGCCCACCAATTTGACATTTCCAGTCAGGCTGGAAGACTGCGTCACCTTCGCCTTAAAAACCATATCTCGAGTTTCAAAACACAGAAACTGGTTTCGTAAATTTTCCTTGAATTTAGACTCATATATCCATCCATGTATTTATTTCTAGAATTTTTGGTTGGGCCAATTGGTACAGTTTATTAGTTAAAGTCACCCATGTTACAGGGATCAACTGCTCTGACCTTCGCGCGGTATAACTTGAATATCTCTCTGTACAGGGATTTAATGCTGGTGTCGTTTGCTTCTAATGAAAGTAGACTAAAAATGGAATCTGTACATATAAGGTATGTCTCCTAATTCTTTCTGGATAATTTATAGTAAATTTTTAAAGTTGCGACAGGGGACCCAGAAACCGTTCTGGCCCTGTTTCACAATAGCTTCAATATCTCTTAACATGTAACTCCTATGACCATTTCGTTTCTTCCATATGAAAATAGACTCATCAAGGTTCATTTACATAGCTTATTCACTATTTAATACCATTCCTACAATTTTGGTGATTTTTCACATTCACATCACTGCAGCTGGCAGCATCTGTTTTAAGGTAGGTCTTACCTATTTGGTAGTCTCCATGAACCAACTAGTCTTGCCATACATAGGTTCATATATGATCATTTTAACCATGCCAATGGCTGATCATGTGACCAACATTCCCATTTCCAATCCATAGCCACATCATGACACCAAATATATACATACAAACCACAAATAGTCTAAATTCATGCTTCCTTTTACGAGCCATTTTCGCATGGCCGTATACATATACATCACCACATTTTTAAACTAACAAGGGTAGTCCTATACATGCCATTTCAAAGTTCAAACAAAATTTATACCAAAATAGAGGCGTTGATAGTGTGGATGACTTCGACTTTATTGATCCCGAATCCGATTGCTATCGAGCGAAATCTATAAAACAGAGAGCCAAAGTAACGGGTAAGCATTTTATGCTTAGTAAGTCTCAAGGAATATAATCAACTCTAATTACAGCAATACATTCACATAGCCAAATGCATCATTTCATTAATACACATTCTTATTTCACACTTCATCATTATATACTTTCACAAAGTATCAATCAAGTCAATAACTGAAATTCATTAGTCGATTGAGCTTAATGTTGCTCAAAGCGTGTCGACTTACCAATGCATTGGGAAATTTCACACCTTATTCTTTGGGCTTTCCAGCAAGCTTGTACTAATTGAATTTATTACAGCAACCAACACTCACCTCCAGCCCAAGATTCTTAACCCGAATATAACCGGATATAACCATGTGCACAAATGCCTTGGTCTTAGCCGGATAGAATGACAACTTGCACGAATGCCTTGGTCTTAGCCCGGATATAGCCACTTGCACAATTGCCTTTGGGTCTTAACCCGGATATAATTTCCAGCATAATTGTCTTCGGGCTTAGCCCGGATATCATTCAATTTCTCATGTACACATACATCAATAATCATTGGACATACATATTTCATTTTCGTTACTAAGGCTCAAACACAAATATAATCACAAGCATATTCGCCTTCGGGACTTAGCCGGGTAGAATTCAAATGCTCATACACACATAATCAATAATCAATACACATCCATACTTTATTTCACATAATTCAAGTAGGGTCACTTCTTGAGGACTTACCTCGGATGTTGTCGAACGGCTTTTTCGGCTATTCGATCACTTTCTCCTTCCCTTGTCCAATTGTGGACCTCTAAGCTCTTGAGCTAATTCAAACAAATTCAATTTATTAAAACCTCATTGTGCTAGCTTATGGCGAATATGACAAGGAGTTTAAATGGTCATATGGCCACCCTTTAGCTTGAATACACAATGGTCATGCACATTTTATACTACATCAAGCAATTCAATACAATTTATTCGAGCATCAAGGAAATGCTAAGGCCTTCAATAGGCTACCCAAGGCCGAATATTCATGTACATGTTGAGGCCAATTATGCACTTAATACCTCACAAAAACAGCATGCATTTTACTAGTTAATGCTTTGCATATTGTGGCTCAAAACTTATAATATAGCATCAAGCACTTATATGTGTGCTAGGCCGAATTGTGCTTGCAATTTCACAATTATTCTTCAACATCTTCTTCTTTAAACAAACTTATTCATCACTTCCTTCATAACCAAAACATCATGTGCAAACATATATATACATATATGAGCATGGCCAAATTTCAAGGTGTCCATAGCCATCCAAAACACAAATTTTAACTAACATGCAAGAAGCATGAACCATGCTCATGAATGCATCATGGCGAATATGACAATCATGCTCCTTTTCAACTTCAATCATGATAAAACAACAAGAAAACTCAAAATCTTACTCAAGAGTAGGCAATCCATCATTGCATGCATCATCATCAAGCTTCACACTTAGCATGCAATGGCTTTATCACCATAACAACTTTGGCCAAATACCATTTCCATGGCATAACAAAGATTTGAGCCATGGCTAACATGCACATCAAGTTAGCAACCAAAACATGCAAGAAACTCCCAACACAACCTCATACATACCTTAATCTTGATGCAAATTTAGCCAAATCTCCTTCTAGATCTCTTCTAAACAAAGGAAATGAAGCAAAAATCCTTCTTCCTCTTAGTATTTTCGGCCAAAAGGTAGAGAACAAGCATGAACAATTTTTTTTGTTTTTCTTCTTGGTTGCACGGCAATGGGGGGGATGCTATTCTCTTGATTTTTTTTCATTCTTTTCTCACCCATGCTTAGTTGTTTATTATTTCTAACATCATCCATTAGTAAAACATGTTGGGAACATGTTTTCTTTGCCCATAATTTGTCATGGCCGGCCATCCACCTTAGGGAATGGGATAATTGACATGCAACTCCATTTATTTCACTTCATGCATTATTAGGCCACTCAAAAATACACCTATCACATTTTCAAGTCCTAGCACATGGGTCCTTTCTTATAAATTTGCACCTAATTAACAAAAATCGAGACATCAAATATTTACGCATACAAATTCCACATACAATAAGCACGAATATAACACCTAATTATTCTTGTGACTCGGTTTCGTGGTCCCGAAACCACTCTCCGACTAGGGTCACATTAGGGGTGTCACACCAACGTCTTTGTCGCAGGTTTAAATCTCTCTGAGTCATCAAATATTTTAGACTCTTGTGGTCCGAATAAATAAGACACCTTTCTCCAAACAAGTAATGCCGCCATATCTTCAAGGCGAACACTATGGCTGCTAGTTCAAGGTCATGGGTCGGATAGTTTCTCTCATGCGGCTTTAGTTGTCTCGACGCGTAAGCCACAACTCGACCTTCTTGCATCAACACACAACCTAACCCAAGCAAGGATGCGTCACTGTATATGACAAACTCTTTACCAGACTCCAGCTGTACTAGCACTGGGGCCTCGGTTAAACAAGTTTTTAGTCGATCGAAACTTTCTTGACAGCGTTCCGAACACTCGAACTTAACATCTTTTTGGAGTAGTTTCGTCATCGGTATAGCTATCATCGAAAAACCTTTCACAAATCGTCGATAGTATCCAAGCAAGCCCCAAAAGCTCCTAACTTGGTAACATTCCTTGGAGGTTTCCAATCGACTATGGTCAAATTTTGTTCGGGTCCACCACGACACCGATGCAGACACCACGTGCCCCAAAAGCTAACCTCTCTCAACCAAAATTCACATTTCTTGAACTTTATGATAATCGCTTATCTCGTAAAATTTGCAACACTAGCCTCGGTGTTCAAGATGTTCGGTTTCATCTCTCGAATAGACCAAAATGTCATCGATAAATACAACTACGAACCGATCCAAGTATGGCCTGAAAATTCTATTCATTAAATCCATAAATACCGTAGGGCATTAGTGAGCCCAAACGGCATCACCAAGAATTCAGAGTGACCGTACCTCGTTCTAAAAGCGGTTTTGGGTATGTCCGATTCTCGGACCCTCAACTGATAGTACCCTGACCTCAAATCTATCTTTGAAAACACTGAGGCTCCCTTTAATTGATCAAACAAATCGTCAATTCGTGGCAACGGATATTTATTCTTTATCGTCACTTTATTCAACTGACGATAGTCGATGCACAATCTCATAGTTCCATCCTTCTTCTTCACAAACAATACTGGTGCGCCCCATGGAGAAAAACTCAGTCAAGGGAAACCTCTATCCGTCAATTCTTGCAATTGAACCTTCAATTCCTTTAATTCCGTTAATGCCATACGATACGAGGCTATTGAAATCGGTGTAGTACCAGGTACAACTTCGATGCCGAATTCCACTTCTCGAACCAGTGGCAATCCCGGTAACTCCTCAGGAAAAACATCTGAATACTCACAAACCACTGGTACCGATTCGAGTTTCCTTTCCGTCTCTTTACTTTCAAACAAATACGCAAGGTATGTTTCACACCCCTTTTTCACATACCTCCGAGCGGTCATAGAAGATATTATCACTTGCACTCCTTTTGAATCAGTAGACTCGACTCGGACTACCTCGTTATTTACACTCCTCAAATCAATGGTTTTCCTTTTGCAATCCACCACTGCATCATGTACGGTCACCAATCCATACCAAGAATAACATCGAATTCATCAAATGGTAGAAGCATCGATCGGTAGGAAACAGATTCTCGAATTATTAGGGGGCATCTCTTGCACACTTTATCAACGAGTACGTATTGACCCAAAGGGTTTGACACCCGAATTACGAACTCAGTAGACTCAACAGGTAGAGTCTTACTGGATGCTAAGGTTTCACATACATACGAATGAGTAGAGCCGGGGTCAATCAATGCAATCACACTAGTATCAAAGAGAGTAAAAGTACCAGTGATAACGTTAGGGGAGGATGCCTCCTCTCGTGCGCGGATGGCATATGCTCTAGCAGGAGCACGGGTCTCGGATCGGACAGCCGTATTAGAGGTTCCTCTCTGATTACCACCCCTACCTCCAGAAATTCTCGGGGGCCTACCTCCAGCCGTCGTTCCACTAGGTCTTGCACCTTGCGTCTTATTCCTCTCATCTAGCTCGTGCAATCTCTAATGAAGTGGTCCTCGAACCGCATCCATAATGAGCCCTATTAACAGACTTACCCCAACATTCACCTAGGTGTCATCTTCCACATTGGGGGCATTCGGGTTTCTCTTGACGATTATTGCCCACACTAGCTACCAAGTAGCTAGGAGTCCGTCGATGGTTGGGCTCGATGGAAATTCCCGCGATCGCCTCGACTTACTAGTGTCCTCCCCGAATTTCTTTACGATCGAGAACGGAGCTTTACTCGCCGATCTTTTACGATAATCTCTTGCTTCAAATTCAGCCTTCTTCTTCTCCTTTCCAAGTTCTTCCGCCTTGCGTGCTCGTTCGACTAGTGTTACGAACTCCTTTATCTCCAAAATACCCACTAGCAGACTTTAAATCTTCATTCAATCCTTCTTCAAATCTTTTGCACATAGCAACCTCATCAGCCACACACTCCGAGCATACCGACTAAGTCTTACGAACTCATGTTCGATTGAGATCTTGTCATACGGCCTTGCTTGAGCTCCAAAAATTCCTTACGCTCGATCGATGAACCGTTGACTAATATATTTCTTCCGAAATTCGTTTGAAAGAAATCCCAAGTAACTTGTTCCTTTGGGACTATGGAAATCAAGGTCCTCCACCAATAGTAGGTGAGTCTCTTAACAAAGATATAGCACACTTAAGACATTCATCGGTGTGCATGACAGTTCATCAAACACTCTAATGGTGTTATCAAGCGTAACTCGGCCCTTTCGGCATTATCGGTAACTATGGCCTTAAACTCCTCGCCCCACGCTTCCTAATCAAGTCCACGGTGGTTTACTCAGCCTCACAGGATTAGAATCGATGGCATTACGGGCTCTTGGGGTGGATTATTTAAATTCGGAATGGTTGGATAGTCGGATTGGTTCGGGCATATTCGCGACCCACTCATTCATCATGGTGAAGAAGGCTTGTTTCGCCCTTCATTTTGATTATTCGTGGATGATCGAGGCTCAACAGGCGGTGTCTCTTGCGCAGAGCAGCCGCTACACTTTCAACGTCATCCGCCAAGGGTCTCTCTACCCGGGTTCCATTGCTAATCAAAACAAAATTTCAACCGTCGAAGTCATCACATTATTAAGCACTAACAATTTGGCATGTATAGCTAGACTCACACGCACTATGGTAGCCCTAGAACCGACTAAACCATAGCTCGATACCAATTAAATGTAACACCCCAAACCCGTGACCGTCACCGGATTTGACCATGAGGTGTTACCGGGCCATTTTACTTATTCCTCTCTTGGAAAATTTTTTTTGTTTTCCTTTTTCTGTTCCAGGCAGGCTAGTTAACTGCGTCACTGTCACCTTAAAAATCATATCTCGAGTTCCAGAACTCAAAAATGAGTTCCGTCAATTTTCCCTGAAACTATACTCATATATCCATTCATGGATTTATTTCTAGAATTTTTGGTCGGGCCAATTGGTACAGTTTATTAGTTAAAGTCACCCCTGTTTCAGGGTTCGACTACACTGACCTTTACGCATTACGACCTGGATATCATCTCGTACAGAGCTCTAATGCTCATGCCGTTTGTTTCTAATGAAACTAGACTCAAATGGGAATCTATGCATATAAGGCATGACTTCTAATTGTTTCTGGATAATTTATGGTAAATTTTCCAAGTCGGAGCAGGGGATCCAGAAACCGTTCTGGCCCTGTTTCGCGAAAACCTGAATATCTCTTAAAATACAGCTCATACGGTCGTTTCGTTTCGTCCATATGAAAATAGATTCATCAAGGTTCAATTTCATAATTTATTCACTATTTAATTCTACTTCTACTATTTTTAGTGATTTTTCCATCTCACCTCACTGCTGCTGGCAGCATCTGGTACTAAAGCAAACAATGACTATTTCATAATTCTTCCATGGCCAACTATTTCATCATACATAATACAAACTATGGCCACCTCATCAAAATTAAGGTTTCTAAGGCTCGCGCCTATAGGTTTTAGATTCACACTCAACCGACCACATAGGCCATCTTCGCATGGCTTAAAGTTTACAACCCGAGATTCAACAAAACAAAATAGCCTATACATGCCAAATGTTCTCCTAGTTCAACTACGAAGACAATACCAAAAGATTTCCAGCCGGTGTGATGACTTCAACGACGGTTCCGAGCACGCAAACGATACGAGTCCAAGAGACCTAAAATGGGTGACAAGAAAACACCGAGTGAGTTTATAACTCAGTAAGTCATAAGCATTTCACAACCATCCGTTACTAAAATTATCATAAAATGAAATAATGAAACAAGGCCCAGCGTTCTAGCCATACCGAACTATACCATAGTTCCTTAGACCTTTCGGATCAATCTCATACCAAGTCATACATTTACATTTCATATACTATTCAATAGGATATTTGAAGCAATTTCCATACATCATTTCATTTCCGCAACAATCATGCAATTGAAATCATCACATAGATTTAAAACTTACCGACTCAACTCCGAGCATGAACATAGTATCTATTAGCCACGAACTCAAGGTACTTACTCTTTCCGCTGTCCATACTCAACTCGATGAAGACACACCCTCCATATAATTGTTCGATCGGAGATATATATATATAGAGTACGCACACACAGTGCTTAATGATTTCGCACACTTAGTGCCATGTGATTTAAGCCCGCACACATAGTGCCATACCCTTCGAGCTCGCACACCCAGTGCCGTATATTTCCAGCATGCACACTTAGTGCCATATATTTCCAGCATGCACACTTAGTGCCATATATTTCCAGCATGCACACTTAGTGCCATATATTTCCAGCATGCACACTTAGTGCCAATCTCGTCACCGTACACACGTATTGCCCAGACACTTAGTGCCGAAAGCAAACTTTCTACACATTTCACTATTTCTTTTACATTCAACAATGTCATCATTCCATACACATACATTTTCATTTACATATCATCTCATTAAACACAATTGCATAGATATTATGATCATTTAAAACAATGCCAAATATATGCTTAATGACTTACCTTGTGTTGGGTAAAATGGTTCCAACTCGGCTATTCGATGTTCTTTCCTTTGCTTTTGTTTGATTCTCCCCCTCTAGCTTCTTGAGCTAATCAACAAATTAACTAGTTTAACCGTCTTGCCAAATATTTATACATATATACATGACATCAACAATACTATCATCATTAATTCATCAATTCACAAAGTTTTATTTCACGAACATTTGACCCATTTTTACCCCATATGGCGAATGCTACATTCATTACCCAACTAGCCATTCAACAATTTTCAGCCTCATTACCACCTTTTTATGTCTAATCGTCTAAATGAGATCATAAACATGCCTAACTATAGCTGAATGTGCAACATTAATCTAGCATTTCCATTGCATTTAACACTTAACATTTACCCCATCTAGGCCAAATTTTGCTAGCACACAAGCCTTTGGCGAATGTCCTTGACCTCTAGTCACCCAAAATTTCTTTGTTCTTTAAAATTCATCCAAGACTACATTCGGCACTTCCAACTAATAATTTAGGTGCTCTCAAGCTCATTCACAAGTACTATTATATATCACATTAAGCATTAAATCATTTTGCAACATAAATTTTATAGCATGGCCGAATACTCATGCACATACACACATAACAACAAGAACTCAATGGCACAAAAATCTCCTTTTGTTAAACATTCGAACTCACTCATCTCCATGCTTTCATCACAACAACATCAAAACACTAATTAGGAAATACAACATTCTTGGCGAAATTTAACTCACCTAACAACTTAGTTTCGATCCAAGATTCAAGGAAAAATTTGAACCAATCCTCCAAACTATGCATGCATTTTCAAGAGTGGCATAAAACATACCTTCTTGTATCAAAACACCTTAGTCTAGTAAGCTCCCATGGCTGATTTTCTCAAGCTTCCCCCTTTCTTCTTAGTACATTCGGCCATGCAAAGAAAAATGAGAGAATGGACACTTTTTTTCTTCTTCTCAAGTCATGGCAATTGTAACAAAATAAGAAAGGATGAACAACAAAATTTTTCTCCTTTCTTTTCCTCAACTCACGGCAACAAGGGGGTGCATCCACACTCTTTTTTTTCATCATTTTCCTTTTTTTCATTTCTTTATTTTCCTTCCATAATGCACTAGGCCAACATGTCTAGGACATGTTTTCTTTGCCCATCATCATGTCATGGCCACCACTAACCTTAGGAAATGGGTTATTTGACATGCAACTCCACCCTTGTGTTAACATGCACTAATAAGCCATTTAAAATTAGCATATCATATTTCACCATGTTTCACATTGATCCCTATTTAATAATTTCTCATAAAATTGGTAAAATTAGAGAATGAAACTTCCACATATGCATGCACACACATAGTAAGCATAGAATATAACAATTAATTATTTTTATGACTCGGTTTAGTGGTCCCGAAACCACTTTCCGACTAGGGTCAATTTAGGGCTGTCACACGTTTATGTCATAAAAGTTAGTTTCATAAGCAAACTATTACATGGTATTAGCATACATAAGTGTTTGGCATTATTGTGTGACTTATGTAGTTGTCTTGAATTTGATATCCGGTGTTGATTTGATTAATCACTTTGTAAATATTTATACAAATATTAGTTTGAATAAAGTATCGATATGTGATTGCCAAATGTGATTGTTAAGTGAATAATATTGGTTAAGTACTTAAGCAAATCTATCGTTTTAATTAAGCTTAAGAGCAAAGAGGATCAAAGTCGGATAGGGGAAAAGAGGAAGTAAACGAATATACGTGGATATCTAGTCGTCGACCACTTTCGAGGTAAGTTTTAAGTGATTAAACGTTGAGTAAATTCAATCATAATAGGACATAATGAGTTGATTTAATAAGATATGATGTGGCCATGATATGTCTTAAACCCAAATGGTAAGTTCATAAGTGTTTGGACTTGGAAATTTAAGAGCAAATTGTAATAATTTGCTTGGACAGTAGCAGTAATGTGATTTTAGAAAATCACTATAAATTGTTGGTGTGGAATTATAGGCTGAATAAAATATGTAATCAAAGCTTAGTTGGTCTAGTTTCTTATAAAAGAGACCGTGGAAGCAAAGAAATTTCCTATGAAGAGATATTTAAAGTTGTGCGGGACAGTGTCGGAATGACTGAAATCCCTGTTCTGTTTTTGGAAAATCATTATAATTTGTACAAAAATGGTTATAAGATAAGATTTATATGCTTAGACTCCTTAATGAGTCTAGTTTCAAATGGAATCAAATAGAACACATTATGAATTCTGTACAATGAAAAATTTGATTCGTAGCGAAGAGTGGTCAGATTAGTCAAACAGTGAAACAGGGGAAACTTTAAGAAAAATCTGGTATTGATTGGCCAAACCAAAAATTCTGAAAATTTCATGGATGGAAGATATATGAGTCTATATTCTGAGAAAATTAACGGCAAGTGATTTGGAGTCTTGTAGCTCCAGGTATAAATAATTTAGTGACCATTGCTCAGGAAAACAGCTCATAGCGAATATGTGATTTTGTTGTAAACATGGATAAAAACTTGTTTTAGTTCCTCATAAGCTATTGATTGATCCCATACTTGAATTCTAAATTGTGATATTGTAAAATGATACATGAGTGTTAGATGGATCTTTGATATCAAAATTTGTGAAATTGTAAGTTTATGAGTATTCGAATATGAAATGATAGTATGGCGTGAAATTGAATTATTCGTTGGAAAATGATTGATGTAGATTCGGCCAAGACCAAGTCTGTACATAATAATATATGTGATAAGGCCTAATTGCCGATGTGATGAATATGAAAATGTATATATATGTGATAAGGCCTAATGGCCGACGTGATGAATGTGAAAATGTATATATATGTGATAAGGCCTAATGGCCGACGTGATGAATGTGAAAGTGTATATATATGTGATAAGGCCTAATGGCCGAGGTGATGAATGTGAAAGTGTATATATATGTGATAAGGCCTAATGGCCGATGTGATGAATGTGAAAGTGTATACATATGTGATAAGGCCTAATGGCCGATGTGATGAATGTGAAAGTGTATACATATGTGATAAGGCCTAATGGCCGATGTGATGAATGTGAAAGTGTATAGATATGTGATAAGGCCTAATGGCCGATGTGATGAATGTGAAAGTGTATATATATGTGATAAGGCCTAATGGCAGATGTGATGAATGTGAAAATGTATATATATGTGATAAGGCCTAATGGCCGACGTGATGAATGTGAAAGTGCATATATACATGTGGTAAAGCCGAATGGCTAATGTGAATGTTGTAACATGTGATTAAGTGTACATGAAACTTAGAAATATGTTCCGGGTGAGACCCGATGACTACGTGTGGAGATTATGTCCGGGTATGACCCGATGACTACGAGTGGAGATTATGTCCGGGTAAGACTTCGTAATAAGAATTGCTTATAAATATAAGCAATGCGAAAGGTTAAACAGGTATGTACTCCAAGTTTATATATGATGCATACGAGAGCAATCTATGGGACTATTCCTATGATTATGTGACATCGGATTAGTGTGAGAGGTTATGTGAAATCATACGATATATCTATGTCACATGAGCTCACTTTTATGTGAGAGTTTATCCGCCTATTGTATATGATGAGATGTGCATATTCGTAAAGGGATGGTATGCCCGAAGGAAGAGTGAAATAAAAATATGAACAACTATGTTATAATTTGATTGTTATCTGTTGACATTGCTTAAAACTTACTAAGCATTGTAATGCTTACTCCGCTTACTCTGCTTCTCCGCTTTATAGGTTTCATTGCTAAGCTACTGTGCTCGGGGATTGTCAAGAACTAGTCACACTATCACTATCCACTGTTTGGTACTGCTATATTTTGGAATATCTTATGGCATGTATAGAATAGACTAGTAGTGAGAGGATATTTTGGTTAATGTATAGGACTACTCTTTCGTTTGTTGGTCATAGACCCTTTGATTTTGTATAAATTTGGATAGCCATGCGAAAATGGCTTGTATACACTTTGGCATGGTATCATAATCATTTTGTATGTTGTTCATTAAGAGATGTGGAAATGTTTGGAATCGATTAGCCCTTGGAATGGTTAATCGTGATCATCTTTTGTGCCATGTATGCTAAAAGGGCTAGTTGAATCAAGGAAATTATGAAGTAGGTAAAATCTACCTTAAGGACAGAGGTTGACAGCTGCAGTGATGTGGATGTGAAAAATCACTAAAAATAGTAGGAATGGAATTAAATAGTGAATAAATTATGTAAATTAACCTTGATGAATCTACTTTCATATGGAAAAACGAAACGGTCATATAAGTTGTATGTTAAGAGATATTTAGGTTTTCGTGAAACAGGGCCAGAACGGTTTCTGGATTCCCTGTTCTGACTTTGGAAATTCATTGTAAATTAACCAGAGATAATTAGGAGTCATGCCATATACATATAGATTCCTCTTTGAGTCTAGTTTCTATAGAAACAAACGGCATCAGTATTGAAGCCCTGTACAGGGAAATATCCAGGTCGTAATGCATGAAGGTCAGTGTAGTCGCACCCTGTAACAGTGGAGACTTTAACTAATAAACTGTACTAATTGGCCTGACCAAAAATTCTAGAAAAAAAATTGTAGATGCATATATGAGTTTAGTTTCAGGGAAAAATTACGAAACTAGTTTTCAAGTTTTGGAACTCAAGATATGATCTTTAAAGTGACAGTGACACAGTTAGCCAACTGCCTGGAAAATTTTTAAAATGGACTGCGAAAGTGAATGGTTTAAGCCGTTAACCCCTCGTGTCCGACTCCGGCAGCGGACTCGGGTACGGGGTGTTACAGATCTTATATTATAATTATAAAAATGATTTTTATAAAGAAGCTTCCAGCGGATTTTCATAAAACTATTTAGAAAATTTATGAAATGTTATTTCGTTTAAAATTTAACAAAACATAGTTAATTTAGAAAAATGACATTATAAAAAATACTTAAAATCCCATAATTTTGCATGCATGCATGATAGCTTTAATGTCATAAAAATATAAATAACTAACCAAAAATAAAGGTAAAGTCCAAAGTCCAAAAGTCCACAAAATAACAACCCAAAATCGAATAATTATCCATGTTGTAAAATTTTCTGAGAGGCTCCATTGAGTGCTGAATCCAAGTCTTATGTTTGAGTGTTACCTGAGAGATTGAAACACTAATGGGGTAAACTTTTTGAGCGTAGTGTGAGATTAACACAAAATAATTCACAATATAAAACATATATGATACAAAGTCATAAAATCCCATATCTCAATATTTCATAAGCATATTATGCATGATCATGTCAATGCATAATTTGTAAAACGATGCAGATTTTAGGAAAACGATCCTACTCATCTCCGCTACACGTCAAAATCAAGTTTTCCCAGAAATTGTCCAACCAACACACCAAATTGTGAACAGGGTCATAGTAATGTAGATAAACTGCCATGTAACACCCTCTAGCCCATATCCGTCGCCGGATTAAGGCTACAGAGTATTACCGGAGCACAATACCATATATTGAACATTTTACTTCCATATAAAATTCACAAAGTAAAACATAGCAATACCAACCAAAAACATACATATGGTTCCTTTTACGAGCTCTCAAATCCCTAAAAAGACATTAGAAACAATTCGGGACAAAATCGAAATCATAAGAAATTTTTTAGAAGAAGGCAAATTTTCAAATTGCAGGTGTCACACGACCATATGGCTAGGCCATGTGGGCATTTGAAAAAGGGACACAGAGTCGTGTCCCAACATGTGTCCATACTAGTGTAACTCACTGACTTGGATTACAGGGCCAAGCCACACGCCCATGTTCTAGGTCATGTACCCTTTGAAATAATCCCACACACCCGTGTGCCAAGCTTTGTGCTAGGCCATGTAACAACCTAACTTGCAACCTTGGAAAGCTACAGGGAACACACGACCTTGTCGCGTGGCCGTGTGTCACACACGTTGAGACACACACCCGTGTCTCTGCCTATGTGGATGAAAATAGTCCACTTTCAAGACATTTTTCTCACCCAATCTCCCATCTCATACACAAGCCAATTACACCTAAAATCAAGCATCCAAAACACACTTAACATATGCAAAATCAAGCTTAAACAACCTAGGAACTAACCATTCAACCAATATGCCAAAATGGCACCTCAATTTTAACAAATCAATTTTACTTAAACACTTAACCATTTCATTCCACATCTAAACTACTAATTGGATCATCCCAATGTTATATTTGCCATAATGTTAATAAAGCAAATATGCATACATAATCAATACAAAATAGCCATATTCAAAACTAACCTATACCATACTAAATTGACCAAAAGATGATCACTTTCAAACTACCAAATCAAGCCATTAGCAACATTATGGACTATCCCCTTTTACACTGCAACACCCGTTACCTGTATTCACGGTCAGAATAGGGTTACGAGGTATTACAGATCAAAACATATCATTTATCATACATAACTCATACATTTAAGCATCCATATTCAAAAACAATTTAACACAATCACATTGTCCCTTATAAGGGCCTACGAGGCCCAAAACATGCTTTAGAATTGGTTCGGGACTAAACCAATAACATATGAAAATTTTGGAAACTTAGAAAAATTTCAAACATACAAGGGTCACACGCCTGTGTGCCTTACATGACTTCAGACACGCCCATGTCACAAGCTATGTGAAAATAGGGCATACATACTGACTTGGGTCACACGGCCGACCACACGCCTGTGTGCCCTTTGAAGTGGCCACACACGCCCATGTGCCAGGCCGTGTACTAGGCTGTGCCAATCCTATAGGGTATATTGACTTATGCAACACGGCCAAGTCACATGCCTATGTACTAGGCCATATGCCATTTAGGGGTATACTGACTTGTGCCGCACAGCCAGTCACACGCCTGTGTGTGAGGCCGTGTAGAGCATACTGACTTCAATTCAATTTCATCACTAGGGGACATACGGCAATGTAGCATGACCGTGTGTCGCACATGGCTGAGGCACATGCCCGTGTCCCGTAGCCAAATCAAGGTAACTCCTCTCTGAAATACCTATACCATGGCCCGTAGCCAAATCAAGGTATCATTCGCACCCGAAGTGCTGATATCATGGCCTGAAGCCAACACAATAACCTAATGACATGTCACTAGCATCCTAAACTATTCCTAAGGTTCAATTGGGAAGTTTTACTTGTCGATTTCATCGTCGAACACATCCGTAGAGTCCTATTTACAGTTCAATCATTATCTGTAATCTCATAATCACAGTTTATGCAATATCAAAGCATATAACATACATTTATAATGAAATTACACATATGAACTTACCTCGTAATCGGAACTAACAGATCGGATCGACTGTTCGATAACCTTGCTTTTCCCCGATCTAAATCTGAATTCTTTCTTTCTTGATCTATATGAATTCAAAATTAACTCATTTATTCATTGATTCATTCAATTCAATTCACAAGCACATATTTAGGCATTTTTACAATTTAGCCCCTAAAGTTCCCAATTTTATAATTTAGTCCTTATCACATAAAAACACAAATTACACAATTTCTTTTTAAATTCATGATTGTCGAATTTCCATAGGGTCCTTAACAGCCCTAGACTTTCATTTATTTCACATTTCAACCCCTCAATTTACACTTTTCACAATTAAATCCCTAAAATGGATTTTTACCTAAATCACTTTACAAAACATTTAAATCTATCAAAAAATAGCCATTTTCCATTATCAAACATTCAAAAGCTCAAATATTCACCAATGGCACTTCACGAAATCATGAACAAATTTGAAAATTAAGGCACGGGCTAGCTAGAATACAAAGCAACGATCTCAAAAATATAAAAATCATTAAAAACCAAGTTAAAACCGTACCTTAATCAAGCTAGGAATGTGCCAAAAATTAAAAAGCTTCAAACCCTTTCTTTTTCCTTTAATAATCTATTGCAAGATTATAAAATTAGCAAAATTTTCCTTTTGTTTTATTAATAATAACCTTATTAACCAAATTACTAAACTAACCTTATTATAAAACATTTAATATCATCCATTCAAAGGTACATATAAGTACACTAATAATTAAAATAGTCTAATTACCATTTAACGCCATCATATTTAAAAGCCAAAGCTATTTGACACTTTTAACAAATAGAATGCAACTTTTGCATTTTATGCGATTAAGTCATTTTTCTCAAATTGATCAATTAAATGAAAAAATTATTTCACGAAAATTTCACACATCCATACTTTCATTCTGTAAATATCAAAAATAATATTAAAATAATTTTTTGACCTCGAAATTGTGGTTCTGAAACCACTATTTTGATTTAACGAAAAAGCTGTTACAACTCTCCCCCTTAGGGATTTTCGTCTCTGAAAATCTTACCAGTGAATAGGTTAGGGTATTGTTTTCTCATAGCATCCTCAGGTTCCCACGTAGCTTCTTCAACCCCGTGTCGATGCCATAATACTTTCACTAATGTAATTTTCTTATTTCTCATCTCTTTGATCTCACAAGATAAAATTCAAATCGGTTCTTTAGCATATGACATATTAAACTGAATTTCAATCTCAGTCGGAGAAATGACATGTGAAAGATCGGATCGGTATCGTTGAAGCATCGATACATGAAACACATTATGTATTTTCTCTAACTCAGACGATAAAGATAGTCGATATGCCACTGGCCCAACTCACTTGGTAATCTTATACGGTCTGATGAATCGTGGACTCAATATTCTTTTCCGACCAAACCGCAATATCTATTTCCACAGTGCCACTTTCAAAAACACTCTATCCTCGATCTGAAACTAAATATCATTTCATTTCAAGTCTAAATATGATTTTGTCGATCCGAAGCTGCTTTCAGACTATCGTAAATTACTTTTACTTTTTCTTCAGTCTCTCTGATCAGATCAACTCCATGAATCTTATTTTTGCTGAGTTCACTCCTATATAACTGTGTTTGACATTTACGACCGTATAGAGCTTTGTACAGTGCCATCTTTATACTCTATTGAAAGCTATTATTGTAAGCAAATTCAATTAGCGGTAGATATTTCTCCCAGCTACCTTCAAACTCAAGAATGCAACAATACAACATATCTTCAAGTATCTGAATAACTCGCTCAGATTAACCATCCATTTGTGGGTGAAACGTAATGCTAAAATGTAGCTTTGTACCTAAAGCTTCTTGCAGTTTCTTCCCAAATCGCAGACTAAACCTTGGATCTCTATTCGAAACAATAAATAGTGGCACTCTGTGCAATCGAACAATCTCTGAGATATACAACTCAGCCAATTTATCAAGTGAATAATCCGTACGTTCAGGAATGAAATGAGTCAATTTTGTCAATCTGTCAACAATAACCTAGATTGCATCTTTCTTTTTTGGAGATATGATACAAAATCCATTTTTACTCGATCCCACTTCCACTCGGGAACCATAATAGGTTGTAATAAACGTGACAACACTTGATGCTCAGCTTGGACTTGCTGACATATCAAACATTTTGAAACAAATTCTGAGATATCTCATTTCATGCCATGCCACCAATAAAACTATTTCAAATCATTATACATTTTCGTACTTCTTGGATGCACTGATAAACAACTGCTGTGTGCTTCGTTTAGAATCTTCTGAATAAGCTCAGAATTTCTTGGTACACATATCCTATCATGAAACATTAAACAGTCATTAGACCCTATTCAAAACTTGGGTTCAGAAGTCGACTCACACAGAGCTTGTTTTGCTTGCAATTCATTATCAATTTTTTTAGCCCCACAAATCTGCTATAGAAATAATGGTCTCACTTTCAACTTGGCTACTATCAAACCATCATTAGACAACGCTAATTGTGTGTTCAAAGCACGTAAAGCAAATAAGGACTTTCGACTCAATGTATCAGCAACTATATTTTCTTTCCCCGGATAATTGTCAATTACCAATTCATAGTCTTTTAGCAATTCTAACCATCTCCACTGTCACAAGTTCAAATGTCTCTGAGTTATCAAATATTTCAAGTTTTTATTATCAGTGTAAATATGGCATTTCTCACCAAACAAGTAGTGATGCCAAATTTTCAATGCAAACACTATTGCCGCCAATTCTAGATCATGCGTCACATAATTCTTTTCGTGAGGCTTCAACTGTCTTGAGGCATATGCTACAACTTTGCCTTCCTACATCAAAACACAACCCAGGGCATTTAACGATGCATCACTAAAAACTATGAATTCTTTACCCGACTCAGGCTGAACTAATACTGGAGCCTCTGTCAATAATGCTTTCAACTATTTAAAACTCTGTTGACACTTTTCTAACCACTCAAATCTAACATCTTTTTAAAGCAATCGCGTCATCGGAGTTGCAATCATCGAGAAGCCTTTAACAAATCGTCTATAATAGCCGGCTAGTCCCAGAAAACTATGGACTTCGGTTACATTTCTCAGAGGCTTCCAATCTATAATCGCAGAAATTTTGCTCGGGTTTACTCGAACACCTGCGGCTGAAATTATATGTCCTAGAAAACCAATCTCTTTTAGTCAAAATTCACATTTGCTAAACTTTGTAAATAGCTGTTTATCTCTCAAAATTTGTAATACGATTCGCAAATGCTCAGCATGCTCAGATTCATATGGGATTAAATCAAAATATCATCAATAAGCACAACTACAAATCAATCTAAGTACAGCCTAAAAATCTAGTTCATCAAATCCATAAAAACAACAGGTGCATTCATTAGTCCGAAAGGCATAACAAGAATTTCGTAGTATTCGTACCTTGTTCTAAATGTAGTCTTTGGTACATCGAGTCATTCACTTGCAACTTGTAATAATCCGATCTCAAATGAATTTTCGAAAACATCGTTGACCCTTTTAACTGATCAAACAAATCATCAATCTGTGATAAAGGGTATTTGTTCTTTATAGTCACTTTATTCAGCTGCCTGTAGTCAATACACATTCTCATCGTGCCATCTTTCTTTTTCCCAAATATAACATCAGTGCACCCCAGGGAGAGAAACTCAGTCTAGCAAAACCTCTGTCTGTCAACTCTTGCAACTGAGCTTTCAATTCTTTTAACTCTATCAGGGCCATTTTATACGGAGCTATCGATATTGGCGTTGTCCCCGGTACTAATTCAATACCAAATTCAACTTCTCTGATAGGTGGTAAACCTGGTAACTCTTCAGGAAATACATTTGGATACTCACACACAATTGGTATTGATTCAATCTTTGTTTCTGTTACTTTCGTATCAAGTAATAAGCAAGGTAAGCTTCACACACCTTTCTCATAAATCTCTGAGCTAACATAAATGAGATCACAAATGGAAAACTGTTCAGATCATCAGATTCAATTCTAAGAGTCTCATTATTCAGACACTTCAGTTCAATTGTCTTTCGTCTACAATTCACTATAGCACCATGCATCGTTAGCTAATCCATACCCAAAATCACATCAAATTCATTGAATGGAAACAACATCAGATTAGCCGAAAAATAGAAATTCTGATGCATTAATGGACAATTCTTGTAGACTTTATCAACCAAAACACATTTGCCTAAGGGGTTCGATACTCTAACCACAAATTCAGTAGACTCTACAGGCAAAGTCTTACTAAATACTAAATTCATGCATTTGTAAGAATGAGTTGATCCTGGATCTATCAATGCAATCACATTAGTATCATAGAGAGTGAAAGTGTCAGTGATAACGTCTGGTGATGATGCCTCCTCCCGTGCACGAATAACATAAGCTCGGGTAGGTGCTCTTGCCTCAAATCTAACAGCAGAATCTCTCATAACACCTCTGTTACCATTCGTATTGCCAGTGTTTGGGGGTGGTCTCCCTCTAGTAGCCATATTACTCGGTCTCACATTCTAAACTTTATCTTTTTCATCAGGTTTAAGGCAATTCCGAATGATGTGATCTAACGAACCACATTTATAACAAGCTTTATTGTTATTGTTCCAACATTCTCTGAAATGTCGTCTTCCACATAGCTCACATTCGGGTTTGTTATCTCTCACACCGCCAACACTCGCTACTGATATCGCTTGAGCTTTAGAACCTGAGTATTGTTTTCTACGATCTCTGTTCAAATATTCATTTGAAGCATTTGGGCGAGCGTACAAATCTCTAGATTTCTTTGGTGAAGATTGATACGGTTTACTCATTGATCTTTTTCTCGAGTCTCTAGCTTTTGAATCTGCTTTTCTCTTTTCTTTGCTAAGATCCTTGGCTTTACAAGCCCTTTCAACCAGAATGACAAATTCCTTCCATTCAAGAATTCTGATTAATAGTTTTATATCCTCATTTTGCCCGTCAATGAACCGTTTACACATAATCTACTCAGTAGACACATACTCTCGAGAATACTTGTAACACCCCTGCCCATATCCATCGTCGGATTAGGGTTACGAGGTATTACCGAACAGGACATAGTTTTCAAACATTCACAAATTTATACATGTGATATTCGCATTACATTAATCATATGACTAATTAAAAATTAAACACACCTTAAAAATCATGATACAAAATACAATTCATAAATCAAGTCAGGTATGATATACTTTTAAATATAAACACGCTCAAATATACACATATAATAAGTCAATACATCTTGAACAATAATGTACCCCATAATCTACCTTAACATAGATTCATAAAGCTCATATCTATTTAGCAAATTCATATATAAGTATTTTAATAATAATTAGCAAAAGTTACTATTCATTTGGTCAATTCTCATTTCATTATCCGAATATACACATACCTATTACCATTTCTCTTCCAACTTTATTTCATTACTAAACAAATATGCAATCACACGTGGAAGCATATATAAACATACTATAATTTACATTTTATAAATGCATCATTCATATATATATTACCTTAACCTTAATAAAATAACCAAATCAAGTCATTAATGACATAAACATATGCTCATTGATCCTACCTATTACTAGTCAAATATAAACATGCATTATACTTGACTTATCATTTAATCATACCACCGAATCTCAAATCATATAAATCAACCAATCAATCTTAATATAAATTAAAAGTGCCAAATCAATACATGTTTATTTCACCTATTTGTAATGTACCGAAATGTCATACCCAAAATCAATCTGTTCAATACATGTTCGACTATAATAATTAAATCAATACATTAACACAAGTAGCTCTCATGAACCAAATTTATTAAATTAAAATCCATCTTCAAAACATATTTAATATATCAAATCATTACATTTTATAAATAAATACTTCCAAACATAACATAAATTATAATTTAATAAAACATACACAACCATTAACTTAGCCATTTCAAACCATACTTCATATATACATATCAAAAGCATTTTTATAACTAAGTTTCAAATTATCTATCTGTAGCCATACCTATTGGTCAAATTTTAACAATGATACAAGCATCACTTAACCCATTTAATGTATACCAAATATCTAATATATATCCAAATTTTAACTCGTTTCCAAGCCAAATTATAAATCTATACATAACATCAAGCATAACTTTATAATCATCTATTCAATTAAGCTATCTTTATAACCAAACATCACAAGCATAATCATTATAAAACATACCTTTAAAATGAGTTAAACACAACCAGACATACTCAACCATATATATACTCCGAAATCAAACATATCACAAACCAGCCTATACATGCCATGTGACATCCCTAATTTGACCCTAGTCGGGAAGTGGTTTCGAGACCACAAAACCGAGTCACACAAATAATTGATTGTTAAATTTCATGTCTATTTTATGTTACAATTTATGTGTGAAATTTTGATGCTTTGATTTTGTCAATTGAATGCGAATTTAATCAAAAGGGCTTATGTGAGAAACATTGAAAATGTGTTGGTTAATTTTTAAAATGGCCAAATTGTTGCATGGATTAAATATGGGGACTTACATGTCAAAGTCCCCATTTTTCATGATAATGGCCGACCATGATGGTTTTAGGTGAGAAAATATGTATTTTATTTGTTGTAATGATGGCTATTAAATGATATTATATACATTTTGTTAAAGAATTAAATAAAGACTTATAAAATATGAAATAAAGTTTTTATAATGAAAAAAAAAACGGGATGAAAACAAAGTTTTATCCATTCTTTCTCTCAATAGCCGATTCTTAGGATCAAAGAAGAACAAAAGGGGGCCCTTAGACGTATGGCAATTATATTAGCAATTGGAGGTATGTTTGGCTTAATTTCTTGATAATTTTGGTAAAGTTGAGTTGTTAAATAGATTTTGAATTTAAGAAGAATGATACATTCGACTATGCTTTGATGTGCTTGGATTGTTGTTCATTGAGTAAGTGATTGAGGAATGGTTAGAAGAATTTGAATGCTAAACTAGTTGATTTGTTTATAATGTCCGATTATGATCATTTATAGAGATGTGAATGAATTGTTGTTATGTGAATAAATATTTATTTGATGATATATATATGTATTCGGCAATGGGATAAAATGTGTATTAAGGTAAGTTTCATGGTGATTATGCTTGTGATGTTGGGTTAATATTCGGCATTGAGTAATGTGGGGTAAGGTGATTAATTGGCTATGAAATTAGCTAAATTGAATAGGTATGTTTAATGATATGCTTAGTGTAATGTATAATCTTATAACTAGGTTTGGTATTGAGATAAAGGTTAGATGTATGATTGGATTTTGGTATGTGTTAAATTGGTTAATCAAAGATTTAATATGATGAAATGTTAATGAATAACATAATTGGTTTGCACCTTAAATAGTTGAAATAAAGCTTGCCGATTATGATTAAATGTTTAAATTGTAATGGTCATATATAGGTATATATATATATATATATATATGCCTTATGTATGTACCATGTACACATAAGGACATTCGCAATATGATTAAATTCATGTATAAGAAAGCATGATAAATTAAGTGACTCTTTGCTTGTGAATGTGAATTAGATATAAATTAAATAAGCATGAAATCGAGTCATGGCATGTTTTATTAAATATGATACATATTGAAATCTATTGTTTTAGATATAGATTAAATGATATGTGATTGCCAAATGTGATTGTTAAGTGAATAATATTAGTTAAGTACTTAAGCAAATCTATTGTTTTACTTAAGCTTAAGAGCAAAGAGGATCAAAGTCGGATAGGGGAAAAGAGAAAGTAAACGAATAGCCGTGGATATCTAGTCGTCGACCACTTCCGAGGTAAGTTTTAAGTGATTAAACGTTGAGTAAATTCAATCATAATAGGACATAATGAGTTGATTTAATAAGATGTGATGTGGCCATGGTATGTTTTAAACTCAAATGGTAAGTACATAAGTGTTTGGACTTGAAATTTAAGAGCAAATTGTAATAATTTGCTTAGGACAGCAATAAAGAACGTGATTAGAAAATCACCATAAATTGTTGGTGTGGAATTATAGGCTGAATAAAATATGTAATCAAAGCTTAATTAGTCTAGTTTCTTATAAAAGAAATCGTAAGCAAAGGAATTTCTTATAAAGAGATATTTAAAGTTGTGTGAGACAATGTCGTAATGACTCAAATCCCTATTTTTTTTTTAGAAAATCATTATAAATCACACAAAAAATTGTTATAAGATAAAATTTATATGCTTAGACTCCTTAATGAGTCTAGTTTCAAATGAAATAAACAAGAACATATTTTGAATTCTGTACAATAAGAAAGTTGATTCAGAGTGAAGAGTGGTCAAGATAGTCAAATAGTGAAATAGGGAAACTTTAAGAAAAATTATGGTATTGATTGGTCAAACCAAAATTCTGAAAATTTTATGGATAGAAGATATATGAGTCTGTTTTCAGGGAAAATTAACAGTACTTCATTTGGAGTTTTGTAGCTCCAGTTACAAATAATTTAATGACTATTGCTCAGGAAAACAGCTTGTAGTGAATATGTGATTTTGTTGTAAACATTGATGAAACTAATTGAGTTGCTTATAAGCTATTGCTGAAATTGATGTACAAGATAAATATATATATGTGTGGTAAAGCCGAATGGCTAGTGTGAAATATGTATGAGATATGTATATGTGGTAAAGCCGAATGGCTAATGTGAAATATGTATGAGATGTGTATATATTGTACGAATGACCAAATGTGAAAGGTGTGCATATTTAGATATTTGATGAGAGAAATGAATTACAAATATGACAGTCGATGTGAATGTTGTAGCATGTGATTAAATGTACATGAAACTTGAAATATATTCCGGTAAGACCCGATGGCTACGTGTGGAGATTATGCCGGTGAAGACCCGATGACTACGTGTGGGGATTATTCGAGCTAAAGGTCTCATGAAGATTTGAGTAAAGCATAAGATTATACGACTTCACAAGAACAATTGGTAATAAATACGTTCAATGCGTTAAGTTGGTCGTATGTATTTTGAGATTATATTTAAGCTTGATTTGGATTAAATCACAAGGTTGTTATGTGATGCATATGTGAGTAAAGCAATAAGATCGTTTCTATGATTATTGTGCATTTGGTCAATGTGAAAAGTTAGGTGAAAATATGTAATGTACCTATGTTTATAAGAGATCACTATCAAGTGAGAATCTATCCGCTTATTGTGTATTACGAATTGTGTATATTCGCCAAAAGGGTAGTATACCTAGAAAGAGGTTATATGAGAATTGTAAGATCGACTTTTAATTTGGTTGGTCGTATGTGATAAATACTTGTACATGTTAGACCCATCGAATTAAATCATGATTGTAAAGTGAAAAGCAAATATGAAAATGCCATATGAATATGTGAGTATTCGGTTATGGAGAAATACTATAGGATATTGGGGATATACATTTTGATTTGTCCGATGAGGATAACTATAGATATGAAATGAATGTTATATGTGAATCAAATAAACAAATTGGTTATATTTGAGTTCACCGGTTTTAAATTGCTTAAGACTTACTAAGCTTACAAAAGCTTACTCGTTGTTATGTTTCTCTGTTTTATAGATTGTTGATTTTAGCCTTTTGCTCGAGGATCGTCAAGAACTTGTCACACTATCACTATCCACCGCTTGGTACTGCTATGTTTTGGATTATCTTATGGCATGTATAGAATAGACTAGTAGTGGGAGGATCTTTTGGTTAATGTATATAAGCCATGCGAATATGACATCTTTTGAATGTTTACTTTTATAAGTTTTAAATTTTATCCCTGGTTGTGTCTAGCAATTATCCAATTGAATGATCTTTACTCCAAGAAAATCTTCAAAATTTTACTGATCTGGCATTAGTTACAAGTCTGGTAATGCCCCTCACCTATTCCGGTGACGGTTACGGGATAGGGGTGTTTCATGCCATAGGTTAAAGTTCAACTTTATATAAGTACCAAAAAAACGATAGTGTGATAGACTTTGCTGACGATACCTGAGCCCGTAACTAGCTTCCAAAATTTATAAAATAGAAAATAAACATACACACAGTAAGCTATCAAAGCATAGTAAGTCGTAAGCAAATAAAACATTTAATAACATAATCAACTCAGTTAACCAAACCAATTTATGCAATTATAATCACTTATAATTTCAAGCTTATAATTTTATATATAACACATACTTTCATAAACGACTTAACATAGCCAAATATACACTTGTATATACATTACTAATACATTCTCCAATTTCAAAGTCATGTTGACATATATATCCGATTATTCACATGTATTCATCTAAACATACTCATAGATCAAGCTTTTAAATCACACACTTATACCTATCAATAGGATTGAATATGTATTTCATATTCACGCATATACTTATAATAACATTTTGAATTATTTTTATTATATATAAATTAACTAATTTACCTTATTGTCAAATAGGTAACCAAACATCACATACCTGATCGTTTTAGCTCATTAACCACATTCGTTCATAATTTATCATTGCTCATTGAACCATTCGAAATCGAATAGGATACTCAAATAATCATACATATCATAAAATGCCAACGTCCCAAATGTGGTCTTACATGTAATCACATATTGATGCCACTGTCCTAGACAGGGTCTTACACGAATCACATATACGATGCCGATGTCCAAGACATGGTCTTGCACGCAATCACATATCGTAGATCCTATGTCATGACATATGTATCCTAGCAATTCCTAAGGTTTGTACGGGGCTTTTCGGACATCATAACTCGATTGAATCGAACTTGAATACATTATTTCTATGCATAATCACATTCGGTAATCTCAATTTTAAATCCATAATATTCAAATCAGCAAGTTAATTTACATTCAAAATTAACAACGTTTATTTGCTTATAGACTTACCTCACATATTTGCGAACGATATAAAATGACAATTCAACTATTTTTGTTTTCCCCCGATCCAAGTCCGATTTCTTTGGTTCTTGATCTAAATATATTCAAAATAAAATAATTCAATATAATTTCATTCAATTTAGTCCAAAAACACATATATATGGGAAAATTACCATTTTGCCCTTAACATTTTATACTTTTTACAATTTAGTCCAAATTGCACAAAACACAAAATATACAAAATTTGACCACACTATGCCTAGACTGAGTCTTCCTTATACTTATAAAAAACCATACATTTCTTTTATTTCACATTTTAGTCCCTCAATTTATAATTTTTGCAATTTTGCCCTAACTACTCGAATTCATCAAAAATTTCAATACAAAACATATTAATCCAAAACATATATTTCATAATTCATCATCAAACATCATAAAACTCAAATATTCATCAATGGCATAACTCAAAATATTCATCAAAATCAGAAATTCTAGCATGGGTCAGATAGTATTCGAAGCAACGATCTCAAAAACGTAGAAATTATCAAAAATCGAGCTAGATCCGTACCTTGATTGAGCTTAGAATCAACTGAACCCTAGCTTCATTTCTTTTCCTTTGATATTTTGTTATTTCAGCAATGAGAGAAAGTATGATCACTAATGTCTGTTTTGTTTTTATGATATGTTTTATATTATAAACATATTATCACATAATTTACCATTTTAACCTTGCTTTAAATCATTCATATTTCACCTTCCTATGACCAAATGTGCCGATGCAAACATCCAACGGTGTAATTGCATTATAAATGCCTCCATTAATAAAGACAACAACAATTAAGTACTTTCACATTTAACCACCAAATTTTTATTTTACACGATTATGTCCTTTATTCAATCGAATATTCAAACGATAAAATTAAAGCACGAAATTTTCACAGATATAAATTCACACAAAGTAAACATAGAAAATAAATTTTTTAATTATTTTTCTGACTTGGATTCATTGTCCCGAAACCACCATTTCGATTAGGGTCTAAATCGGGCTGTAACAACTCTCCCCCTTAGGGATTTTCATCCCCAAAAATCTTACCGGTGAATAGATTTGGATAGCGTTCTCTTATTGCATCTTCTGGCTCCCACGTTGCTTTTTAAACTTCGTGTTTATGCCATAGTACTTGAACCAACGAAATTTTCTTATTTCGCAACTCTTTAATCTCATGAGCCAAAATGGAAATCGGTTCTTCCTGAGATGTCATACCGGACCTAATTTCAATCTCAGACAGACTAATCACATGTGAAGGATCAGATCGATATCTATGAAGCATCGAAACATGGAAAACATTGTGGATCTTTTCTAACTCAGGTGGCAACAACAGTCTGTAAAAAACTAGCCCGATGCATTCTATTACCTCATACGGCCTAATAAAACTTGGACTTAATTTGCCTTTGTGACCAAATCTGAGTATCTTCTTCCACGGTGAGACTTTCAAAAAGACTTTATCTCTGATCTGAAACTCTATATCTTTACATTTCAAGTCCGCATATGATTTCTGATGATCTGATGTTGCTTTCAGACTTTCACGGATCACTTTCACTTTCTGATCAATTTCTATGATCAAATCAACTGCGTGTATCTTGTTTTCACTGAGTTCAGTCCAAGACAATGGTGTACGACATTTACGGCCGTATAAAGCCTCGTAATGAGCCATTTTGATACTCGATTGAAAACTATTATTGTACGCAAATTCAATCAGAGGTAGGTATCATTCCCACGTACCTTCAAACTCGAGAATGCAACATCTCAACATATCCTCAAGTATCTGAATGATTCGCCCAGACTGACCATCTACCTGGGGATGAAAAGTAGTGCTAAAATGAAATTTAGTACCTAATGCATCTTGCAGTTTCTTCCAAAATTGTGATGTAAACCTCGGAACTCTATCAGACACAATAGAAATAGGTATTCCGTGTAGTCTCACAATCTGAGAAACATATAACTCAGCAAGTTTATCGAGAGTATAATCTGTACGAACCGGAACAAAGTGAGTCGATTTGTCCATCTATCTACAATAATCTAGATTGCATCTTTCCTTCTCGGTGTCAACGGTAAACTAGATACAAAATCCATAAATTTCTTTTATTTCTCATTTTAGTCCTTCAATTTATAATTTTTTCAATTTAGCCCTAACTACTCGAATTCATCAAAAATTTCAATACAAAACATATTAATCCAAAACATATATTTCATAATTCACCATCAAACATCATAAAACTCAAATATTCATCAACAGCATAACTCAAAATATTCATCAAAATCAGAAATTCTAGCATAGGTCAGATAGTATTCGAAGTAACGATCTCAAAAACGTAAAAATTATCAAAAGCCGAGCTAGATTTGTACCTTGATTGAGCTTAGAATCAACCGAACCCTAGCTTCATTTCTTTTCCTTTGTTCTTTTGTTATTTCGGCGATGAGAGAAAGTATGATCACTAATGTTTGTTTTGTTTTTATGATATGTTTTATATTATAAACATATTATCACATAATTTACCATTTTGACCTTGTTTTAAATCATTCATATTTCACCTTCCTATGACCAAATGTGCCGATGCAAACATCCAACGGTATAATTGCATTATAAAGGCCTCCATTAATAAAGACAACAACAATTAAGTACTTTCACATTTAACCACCAAATTTTTATTTTACACGATTAAGTCCTTTATTCAATCGAATATTCAAACGATAAAATTAAAGCACGAAATTTTCACAGATATAAATTCACACAAAGTAAACATAGAAAATAATTTTTTTAATTATTTTTCTGACTCGAATTCGTTGTCCCGAAACCACCATTTCGATTAGGGTCTATATCAAACTGTAACAACTCTCCCCCTTAGGGATTTTCATCCCCAAAAATCTTACCGGTGGATAGATTTGGATAGTGTTCTCTCATTGCATGTTCTAGCTCCCACGTTGCTTCTTCAATTCTGTGTTTATGCCACAGTACTTTAACCAATGGAATTTTCTTATTTCGCAACTCTTTAATCTCATGAGCCAAAATGGAAATCGGTTCTTCCTTAGATGTCATATCGGACCTAATTTCAATCTCAGACAGACTAATCACATGTGAAGGATCAGATCGATATCTATGAAGTATCGAAACATTGAATACATTTTGGATCTTTTCTAACACAGGTGGCAACAACAGTCTGTAAACAACCGGGATGCATTCTATTACCTCATATGGCCCAATAAACCTCGGACTTAATTTGCCTTTGTAACCAAATTTGAGTATCTTCTTCCACGGTGAGACTTTTAAAAAGACTTTATCTCTGATCTGAAACTCTATATCTTTACATTTCAAGTCTGCATATGATTTCTGATGATCAGATGTTGCTTTCAGACTTTCACGGATCACTTTCACTTTCTGTTCAGTTTCTATGATCAAATCAACTGCGTGTATCTTGTTTTCACTGAGTTCAGTCCAAGACAATGGTGTACGACATTTACAGTCGTATAAAGCCTCGTCAGGTGCCATTTTGATTCTCGATTGAAAACTATTATTGTATGCAAATTCAATTAGAGGTAGGTATCGTTCCCACGTACCTTCAAACTCGAGAATGCAACATCTCAACATAACCTCAAGTATCTGAACGATTCGCTCGGACTGACCATCTACCTGAGGATGAAAAGCAGTGCTAAAATGCAATTTAGTACCTAATGCATCTTGCAGTTTCTTCCAAAATCGCGATGTAAACCTCAGATCTCTATTAGACACAATAGAAATAGGTACTCCGTGTAGTCTCACAATCTGAGAAACATATAACTCAGTAAATTTATCGAGAGAATAATTTGTATGAACTGGAACAAAGTGAGCTGATTTAGTCCATCTATCTACAACAACCCAGATTGCATCTTTCTTGCTCGGTGTCAATGGTAAACTAGATACAAAATCCATCGTAACTCTGTCCCATTTCCGTTCAGGTATCATGATCGGCTGAAGCAATCCAAAAGGTACCTGATGCTCGACTTTTACTTGCTAACAAACTAAACATATTGAAACATGGTCAGAAATGTCTCGTTTCATACCTTGCCACCAGTAAAGCTGTTTAAGATCGTTATACATCTTCGTACTACCCGGGTGAACAGATAGCCAACTGTTATGAGCTTCATTCAAATTCATTTAAATCAACTCTGTATTTCTCAGAACGCATATTTGGTTTCTGAACCTCAGACATCCCTCAACATCCTCTTGAAATTCTGAATCAACACTTGAATCACATTGAGCCCGCTTTTTACTATCAAATCATTATCGACCTTCTGAGCTTCGTAAATCTACTGAATAAATAACGGTCTTGCTTTTAACTTAGCTATTATCGTACCATCATCTGACATAACCATATATGCATTCATTTTACGCAAAGAAAATAGGGATTTTCAACTTAGAGCATCAACAACAACATTAGCCTTTCCCGGATGATAGTCAATCACAAGCTCGTAATCTTTTAGCAACTCTAACCATTGACGCTGTCTCAAATTCAGATCTTTCTGAGTCATCAAATACTTTAGACTTTTGTGATCAGAATAAACATGACATTTTTCACTGAACAGATAGTGTTGCCATATTTTCAATGCAAACACAATAGTTGCCAACTCTAGATTGTGCGTCGGATTAACTGTCTTGAGGCATAAGCTATAACTTTGCCTTCTCATATCAAAACACAGCCCAAACCATTTAAAGATGCATCACTATAAATAAAAAATTATTTACCTGATTCTGGGTGAACTAGCACTGGAGCTTCGGTCAAAAGGGCTTTCAACTGATCAAAACTTTTTTGGTACTTTTCTGACCACTCTAACTTAACATCTTTTTACAGTAGCTTGGTCATCGAGGTTGCAATCATCGAGAACCTTTTCACAAATCATCTATAATAACCAGAAAGTCACAGAAAACTTTAGACTTCAGAAACGTTTCTCGGAGGTTTCCAATCAAGTGTTGCTGAAATCATACTTGGATCAACCCAAATACCTGATGCTGAAACAACATGTCCCAGAAAGCTAACTTCGTGTAACCAGAACTCACATTTACGAAACTTAGCATACAACTATTTTTCTCACAAAGTCTGTAACATAAGTCTCAAATGCTCAGCATGTTCGGTTTCATCCCAGGAGTAGACCAATATATCATCAATGAACAAACCACAAATCGATCCAAATACTGTCTGAAGATCCGATTCATCAAATCCATAAAAACAACAGGTGCAGCAGTAAGTCCGAAAGGCATAACTAGAATCTAATAATGTCTGTACCTCGTTCAGAAGGTATTTTTCAGCACATAGGAGTCTTTAACTTGCAGCTGATAGTAGCCTGATCTCAAATCTATTTTCGAAAACACTGTAGCCCCTTTCAGCTGATCAAACAGGTCATCAATACGTGACAACTGGTATTTATTCTTTATAGTCACCTTATTGAGCTGACGGTATTCAATGCACATTCTCATAGTTCCATTTTTCTTTTTCACAAGTAGAACTTGCGCACCCCAAGGAGAGAAACTCGGTCCCGCAAAGCCTTTATCTGTTAACTCTTGCAACTGTGCTTTCAATTTTTTAATTCAGTGGGTGCCATTCTGTACGGAGCTATCGAAATCAGAGTCGTCCCAGGCACTAATTCAATACCAAACTCTACCTCTCGAACATGTGGCAACCTGACAAATCTTCAGAAAACACATCCAGGTACTCACACACAACTAGTACTGATTCAATCTTCTTTTCGGTCACTTTACTATCTAGCACATATGCTAAGTAAGCTTCACAACCTTTTCTCACATATTTCCAAGCTAACATTGAGGATATCACTATCGGTAAACCATTCAGATCATTAGATTCAATCCAAATAACTTCATCATTCTAGCACCGTAAATCAATAGTCTTTCTTTTGCAGTTAACCACAGTGTTGTGTAAAGTCAACCAATCCATACCCAAAATTATATCGAACTCGTCGAATGGTAGCAACATTAAATCAGTCGAGAAACACAAATCTCAAATCATCAACAGACAATTCTTACACACTTTGTTAACCAGAACACACCGGCCCAAAGTGTTTGATACTTTAATTACAAATTCAGTAGAGTCAACGGGTAGAGTCTTACTGGATACTAAAGTCTCACACACATAAGAATGGGTCAAACCAGGATCAATCAATGCAATAACACTAGTATCATAGAGGGTAAATGTACCGATAATAACATCTCAAGATGAAGCCTTCTCTCGTGCGCATATAGCATAGGCTTTGGCTAGTGCACAAGCCTCAGATCTGATTGTTGTATCTTTAGTCCCTCTATAACTACCACTCACATTACCCGTATGCCTGGGTGGTCTGCCTCGCACTGACACACTATCCGGTTTCACATTTTGTATTGGATTTTGATCAGCTAACTCAGGACCTTCACTAACAAAATGATTCGTCGATCCGCATTTAAAATAGGCCTGATCATGAAATCTACATCTGCCAGGATGTCGTTTACCATAATGTTTATGCTCGAGTTGATTTAATCTAATATTAACAACACTAGCTACTGAGGTAGCTCTCGAGCTCACAGGTGGTCTATCTCAATCCCGTCTAGAATAACCCGAAGTAGCCTTAGAACGGCTAAAATCATCTCAGAACTTCTTTGATGCAGACTGAAATGAATTACTTGATGATCTCTTTCGTGAGTCTCTAGCTTCAAAGTTAGCTTTTCTATTCTCTTTCCCGAGCTCTTCAGCTTTACACGCTTGCTCAACCAGTTCTACGAACTCTTTTATTTCAAGTATGCCAACTAGTAGTTCAATATCTTCGTTCAACCCGTCTTCAAATCTTTTACACATGATAGCTTTGGTCGAAATACACTTACGGGCATATTGACTGAGTCTCACAAATTTCCATTCATATTCTGTCACAGTCATGTGACCCTATTTTAATTTGAGAAATTCCTTGCGCTTTTGATTAATGAATCTCTGACTGATATATTTCTTATGAAACTCAGTCTGAAAAAAGTCCCAGGACACCCGTTCTTTTGGAACAATTGATACTAGTGTATTCCACCAGTGATATTTAGTGTCTCGTAGTAAAGATATGGCACATTTTAAGCACTCATCCAGGGTATAAGATAAGTCATCAAACACACATATAGTATTATCAAGCCAGAATTTAGCTCGCTCACCATCATTATCATCAGTAGCTCTGAATTCTTCAGCCTTGTGTTTTCTGATTTTATCAACAGATGGCTTATATATTCTCAACGGATCACTCACTTGATGTATAACAAGTATCAGAGGAGGATTTGTAACAACCCAATTTAGACCTTAATCGGAACTGTGGTTTTGTGACCACGAATCTTAGTTAGAAAAATATTTTAAAATTATTTTCTGTGTTTATTTTGTGTGAATTTATATATGTGATATTTTCGTGATTTAATTTTGTCCTTTAGGTATCCGATTTAATAAAAGGACTTAATCGCGTAAATTAAAAATTTGATAGTTAAAAGCATAAGGCCAAATTGTTAGTGGCTTTCTAAGTTGGAGCTTTTATGTTGTAAATAATCCATTTGAGTTGGTAATGGCTAGTTATGTCCTTGATTAATACATTTTAATATTAAATAGTAAAGGTTAACAAGGTAAAATAGTGATAAGTTAATATATGATATAATATATGATAATTAAAATAGGTGTTCATATTATTATATCATTGTCGAAACTAAAACAAGAAAGAAAATAGAAAATAAAGCCTAGTTTCGGTTGCTTTTCAAGCTCAATCAAGGTAAGAGTTTAGCTCGATTTTTTTATAATTTTTACGTTTTTGATATCGTTGCTTCGAGTACTACAAAACCCATGCTTGAATTTTTTATTTTGGTGAATATTTTGAGTTATGCCATTGTTGAGAGCTTGTGATTTTTGTTGTTTGATGATGGATTATGAAAGATATGTTTTAGATTAACATATTTTGTATTGGAGTTTTTGATGATTTTGAGTTATTGGGACTAAATTGTAAAAATAATAATTTGAGGGACCAAAATGTAAAATACATTAAATATTGGACTTTTTTAAGAGTGAGAAAAATTCGACTCAACATGGGTATGCTGAAATTTTATGTATTTTGTATTAAATATTGGACTTTTTAAGAGTGAGAAAAATTCGACTCAACATGGTTATGCTAAAATTTTGTGTATTTTGTGTTTTGTGTAAAAAGGACTAAATTGTAAAAAGTGTAAATGTCAAGGGTAAAATGGTAATTTACCCATTTATGTGTTTTTGGACTAAATTAAATGAAAATATGTTTTAATGAGCTTAATTTGAATATGTTTAGATCAAAAACCAAAGAAATCAGATTTGGATCGAGGAAAAACGAAAGTTGTCGACTAGCCACTCCGTTTCGTTTGACATCGTCTGAGGTAAGTTTATAAGCAAATAGACATGTTTAATGGTAATTAAATGTTAAATTTATTTGCTGTTATGAAATGTTAGAATTCATATAGTTATGGTGTCCGAGTTACGGCCAGATCCAGCGTTACGGCTTACGAAAGCCCCGTATGAACCTTAGGAATAGTTGGGATACATATGTCATGACATAGGATTTTGATATATGTGTGCAAGTAAGACCATGGCATCGATATGTGTTTACGAGTGAGACCCTATCTGGGACAGTGGCATCGATATGTGACCACATGTAAGAACACGTCTGGGACGTTGGCATTGTATGATTTGTGTGATTATCCTAGTGTCCTATCGAATTCCGAATGGTTCATCGGGCAAAGATAAGTTATGTTCGAACATGTAAAATAGGTCAGATGTCCAGGTACGAATTGGTTTGTTGGTTACTTAAAATATGGTAAGTGAATAATTTGGTACTTACTACAAACTATGTGTAATGCAATTGAAGATTATATGTGAGTTAGATAAGTATATTCGGCCATGTGAATAATAATGAAATGAGTTTAAATTAATAGCACATATGATTATATGTATTCGGTTACAAGTCTAATATATGTGTATGAAATTATTTTGTAATATATGAGCTTTTGCCTTTATATGTATGTGAACTAGGTTAATAATGGTCTTTTAGCTTTGGAAGTTTAATGATAATAAGTTAACTTGGCTAGGTGAGCCTTCTGTCAAAGTGACTGTAACACCCCAAACCCGGCCCGGACGTTACGGCCAGATCCAGCGTGTCACATTGAAGTGTTTTTATCGAAAATATTGTTTTCATTGCAAACTCTTCTTTAAAACAAAAACCTAGAGTAAAATCCCAACTTGTATTTGTTGCTTTCAAAGTGAGGTGTATTAAAAAAAACTATTCCTTCTTGTATGATAATAATTACTTTGTAAAATCTCTTTTCAGATGTGGAAGCTCTATTTAAAACCGATGATCTATGAAAACTTGTCATTTAAAAATTGAGTTACAGAAACGTAATATTTAAAGACAGTTATGGTTTTAAGGAAACCCTATTATACTTCTAGCAAATATAAAGCATAATTATAATAAATATAATCCTAATTTGAATAATAACCAGAGGAAAGGCCTTATTACATTTCGGACTGAAATAACTTTAAATACTAGAAATTATAGGCTTAAGAAAACA